>NC_080670.1:146325245-146666480 GCF_030247195.1 Topomyia yanbarensis
CCATTTAATGATTTTGAGGCGACGAATTGAATTAGCGCATTTGATAATAAATACTGAAAAACGTCGAAAAATATGCATTACCCAAGTTTAATGTTTGCTAATTATTTACTTTAACTGAATTTCTCAATAAAACTGCTTCTAAAGTTTCAGGTTTTCGTATGTTTTGTTTACAATAAGGTTTTTACACAAAATTGCACCAGTTTTTATTAATGTGTCATTCATGCCATAAGAAATACATTGCGACGAATCGTGCGTCGAATGGCGCTACGAATCTTGCTGCGACGAAAAATAATCGTCGCGTCTCCTTTGGAAAAGCACGGACAATATTGTGGTATTGACTGACTTTGTTCTCTGGTTGACTCCATGAAAAGTGAATCGAAAAAATTGAATCAACTTCAAATCGATTCCGACAGCATGAAGTACAAAGTTATTTTACGCTCGTCCGGACATGCCGCAGATACAGGTGATTTGCAAGCTTCTAACTCCTGCAAAAGTGTAAGTCGCCGGGAACCTCTAAGCTTGCTCAAATGACCCTATTCCACGCTTTTCTAAACTTTCTTCCTTCAACTTCTTGCTCTTCCTTGATTACTATGGCTCCTAATATTGAAAAATATTCTTCACCTTTCAGTCCCTTGCTAATAAAATGCCGTTACAACAACTTCGGGATTTATTATCACATTCAGGGATGGGAATTATCATTCATTCGCATGATTCTTAGCGAATCCGCTCATTGCTTTGACAGCAGCCACTCGTTCATTCACGATCCGACTAAAACTCTCCAAAAGAACACAACTGAACGTAGGTAGAGATGAACTTTCGAAGATGTGAGCCAGGTAAAAGAATGACACGTACTATGTTGAATGAAGAAGATCGTGCTCTTCATTCGCGGATTGAATCGGAAGATTGTACTGTAAACATTCACAAGTGAATTAACTTTTAGTTCACAAATGAATGTGACATTGTATTCTCTGGTTGGATTAGGTCAACTTTATAGTGCAAATGTACACTATAATCAATGTTGAGAAGTAGATTGCACTACAATCCACTTGAAATTGATATTGTGATATGCACGGAATCGTTTTAAGAAGTTTTTTTTCACCAACACAGTGCAAAGTACTTACTCCACAATAAGAGATCACCAAATGAAAATTTCATAGGTCTATAAACAAGAACAAGTTTTTTTTATTAGAACGATCCGGTGAATGTTTTGAAATGAATCTTTGTGAATGAAAGAATGCATTCATTTGCGAACCTTTCTGCTTTCATTCAAAACACTACGTATGCGATGGAGAATGAATCATGGCCGGGCGCTGTCACCTTTTTTTTCAGTTTTGTGTTTTGCTTCTCGCTTTCGCATGAACGCGTAACTCTGCACAAGAAGGGTTGCCGAGATCGGGTTTCACAGTAAGAGCATGTTGGTGGATGATTTCAAATTGATCGTTTCGTGAAATGATTTTTTCCATGCCTGATCACATTGATTAATAAACTATTCCATTTCCGAGAATGAAACGATTTACGATAGGACCGTAGATCTTTCGTCGAAAATGCAATGTATGCCATTTGCCATGAATTACCTTATATTTTGTCAAATATCGGTATATGTTTACAAAATTTAGTCAGCTGTTTGTCAAATGTTCAACAAAACTAATACATATATTTCTAAGGATATAGTTTCCTTTAACCATTTCAAGTATAGCCCAACTTCTTTGAGCCAAGTGCCTTGAAACTATGGTTGTCTATTTTCTTTTGTCCAAACTTCAACTGGAGGAACTCTAGATACATAAGGTTTGTTCCAGTACCAGGAGAAACTGGAAGTACTCCGGAGCAAACTGGGAGAAAATCGTTCCTGTACTATCTTCTTCTCTTTTTTCTTCTTTTGGTGGCAAACCGAAGTGAAAAGGAGCAAGAATTTTTTGCTCCGGAGCAACAGGAAGTAACTTCCATGTAATGGAATGGAACAAACCTATAGTCATGTCATGTCAGTTTGTCGGTGGCATCACTGCTATTGGCGGTCAAATTATACACCAAATATTTAACTTTCTTTTTATGTATAAAAGAAGACTCAATTTATCCCTCAAAACTCTTGTAAAGTGGCCAAACAGTACAGATAATTGATTTAGACACATTAAGAGAAGATCAAAACAAAATTGCATATAATTGATGGTGCTAGAAAAAATGAATATTTTATCAATCGTCAGAGCATCAATCGGTTTCTGCTCAAGCGTCGGATCGTTGTGTAGTTTTCGAGACATTGTTTTTGTTCAATTTCCCATAAAAGCTACATAACGATTTATTTTTAGGAAGCAATGGGCGACTCCTGGAGGAATCATTTTGTGAAAGTTAATTTTCCCAAATAAAATCTCAGGTAAACTTAAAACAGTGGGCGCAAAAATATAGTTTCACTGGTCGAGCTAAGAATTTGCACAGTTGTTCTAGGACCCAAATAGAACCTAAAAAATCCCTAATGTATAGTTTGCATATTTTCTATTCCCGCCCATGTTATTCTGTTGTGATTTTTATGAATTTTCTAGCATATACTTCAAGCAAGCATTCAATGAGTGAATGGATCGAATATGTTCAATTAATGAAATTTACAGCATAAGAAATATGAGGCAGATAGAAAAATATATTATCGATTACTAAATAAAGTTCTCCGTGTATATATGAATGAAAAACAGTTAATATGAGTACAGGTGATCAAAGTCATCCCGGAATTCAAAAGCAAACTTTCTCTTGAAATCTTTAAAAAAATGTAGCGAGCGAACAATTTTAGGACCCAATGGTGGTGCGATTCTGCGACAATTTTCGAAGATGAAATGAAATATTATTTAAGCTATTTTTGCACATTCATAAAATAATTTTTTACTGTATGTTTCAGAAAAATTCAACAACGTCAACGGACAGCAAACAGGGTGTGAAAAGCAAGGTTAGTAATTAATTTTTTTGTGATCCATTTCTTCTAAAATCGAAAAGATCGGCATAAATACCTTGGTCTATCCTTAAATCCATCAATAACTGTTTTCACCTGCCCTGCTCGTTTTATTTCCTATTATACAAGGTAGGTTCACGATGGTGCTCCTGCGAATGTTTATTTATTTCTTATTTTCGGTATACACCGTACAGACGCATTTTTTATGGGACTAGTTTCGTTGCTTCCTACAGGATAAAATATGAACAAATGAAGTATGGGAAAAACCAGTCGTGTAGCCAGTTAAAGGTAATATCATCTACACGCTGTACATTCGCATGACGCTGTACGTTGTTTTTGCTGGGGATGACTAGTTTTTGGGTGTATTGTCATCATTATCATCATCGTATCCATCATTGAGAAAGTTTGACCTCCAATGCGAACATTTGTAATGCATATCAACGGGTATCGATGTGAAATTCATGTTTTTATGCTTAATAATGGATGTGAAAACCATGAAACGACTTTCACAGGCTTATTATGAATCGGTTTCATGAATCAAACGAATTGTTATATGAAATATACGAAAGTCTTTCTAATATTTACGAGCATCTATCGTAATATGAAAGATTTTTCCGAAAAATCCTTAAAATAAATATGCACAAAAAATTCATATTGTTGAACGAATTCATTCGTAAATCTGGTACGAATAGGTTCATCTGCGGGTACTAGCACTTTTGTGCATTGTTGGGTTCGTTCATTTCACGACTTAAAACAAAAAAAAAATCGTAAATTTACGTATTTAATGTACATTGTACGAGATTTATCGTCGAAGGCGGAGCTATTTTTCATGCATGAAATGAAATATTATTTACTTATTTTACTAAATGTTTGTGTATAGCACGAATACTTTCGTATACTTTTTCATCCGATCTTTTAGGATCAATGTTTGACAACATCGATTATTGTACATTATCGATTTGGCAAAATCAATTTCATTTCAAAGTGTGCACCACTATTGAGTACTAGAATGATTGTGGTATTTTATATTCGAAATTTTTTTTTTTCGATGAGCGAAATGAAATCGTGCGAGGGGGTGGGCGTAGCGTAGTTGGTAAATTGATTGCCTTGTACGCAGCGCACCTGGGTTCGAGTCCCGACCCCGCACATAGGGTTAGAAATTTTTCATAAGAGATTTTTCTAACCCGAAGAGGCGAATGACCTTAAGATTAAAACCTCTATAATCGAAATAAAAAAAATCGTGCGACTTACAAAATATTCGTGCTAAACAGAAACATGTTGTTAGATGAACGAAATGAAACTGTACGACTGACGAAGTATTCTCTTTCTCGCACTTGCTTAGAATAGGTAATTTCAAAAAAATCTATTGGTCTTCAAAAATAAATAACTTTGTCGGGGAACCTCCAGTCAATATGCAACTTTCAACAAAGCTGTTCGTTATAATATATGTTATGTAATCAAAAGTTTTGAGATATGCAGAGTTACTGTGGATTTTTTAATTTGATTTTAAGTTTTTATTTCCGAGTTTCCATATTTGCATATGATTTGTGCATCCAATTACCATTTGAATTAGCAGTGTTCTGAAAAAAAGTCAAAATTGTTGCTGGTCTAATAAGTATACAATGGTTACAATTAGTATAGAATTTTTTAAAAACCTGCGCAATCTTTCAAAGTGATATAAGTTGGAAGTGAGTAGCAACTGTCTGCTATTCCTAATTATTGCGCTACATAGAATTCGACACAGATCTTTCATTAGGGCCTAAGTCGCAATGTACTCAAATGGAGACAAATCAGTTTCAATATTCGGCGATGCTTTTCTAAATGTAGCTTTTATTGTAGGTATGAATTACTTTATGACCATGTTTTTCCTGAAGCATCTTTGGTTAAACGTAATGACAATTTAAAAAATAATTTAATCCCCATGTGCTTTTAATGGGTAGGAACTAAAAAAATGCTTACGCCCAATTTGCATTCCAGTCGTGATTTCGTCCTTCAGCAACCACCATTTGCGAAAGGGCTAAATCGTGAACAAAATTTTCAGAAGGGCGCGGTAAATGGGTTAAACTGACTCTGTCTTGCTAGGTAGGGCTGGGTAAATGGGCGAGCTTGACAGTATATTTTTAATAGGGCTCAGCAAATGGGCGCATAGAAACCCTATGTCACTGCAAGGGCGCGTGCATCTTTTCTTCAAATTTCATGAAAATATCGAAATATTCGAATGTTTATGTGCAGCAATTATCGAGTAGACATAATCACAGTAGAAGTTTACAGAATAATTTTGTGAATAATAACCATTCGCCCCGGTCCTGTATAAAAATGTAAGTTTTGTTTTCTTTAATTATAAATCGAACTAAAAACCATTTTAACTAATTTTTACCTCAATCTTGTAGTATTTTTGTCGCATAATGTCATAATAGCGAAAACGCAGTTTGTTTACATTTGCGATTTAAGCCCTAATGAAAGATCTATGTCGAATTGATCGATTGCTTGATGTATTTCAGTCGATCACTTCATTTGAAATAGAAGTTGCATGTCTGTTATCTGTGGACAACCGTTCCCTTTGCGTGTAACCACAAAGTAAAAGACAATTGATTTTACTCGACATTCGTATGTTCATTCGAGCATTTCATATTTTGGTAAATTTTCATAAATTCATAAGTAATAAATAAGTATGACTATTGATAACTCCCCCCATTGCATAATATGAGCTGGACTGGTAGTGGTAATGAGTTTTAAAGTCTTACGGCTCTCGATAAATAGCAGAAAATGAACGATGCAACAGGAATGAAAACAGATAAATCCATTAAAACCGATTAAAACCAGTTCCTACATTTCTCATCAATGAAAAGCAGTTTCGCTCTCAACCGCAAAAAACTAGCCGTTTTGCACAGTGGAGATTTCCAAACAACATGCCGTATTTTGCTATACGGTTCTCCTGATCCGTGTACGTGGGCTAAACGCCTAACTGCGCATTCGGTGTTATGCCAGAGGTCCAAAAGAAGTATTGAAAACCTCATATTGAATGAATAAATAAATTTAAATAGCTTATTTTGACGCGTGAAAGTGATAGTTTCTCCTTCAAGTCAAGTGCTCACATAATTGATTGATTTACGCGGATCAAACAGGGCAAAAATACAACATACTGAAATTGAACAAAAAACAATTTAACTTATTCTAAGCTTTTTTTGTGATCTTGATCTGTGTATTGCGCTTTTTTTGAAAATATTAAAAGTACTTCTTCTTATTTTGAATTTTTGTGTGATACCTGGCATTGCTTTCAGTCTCAAGCTGGGTACAAACCTCACAGTCAGTAAACACACAACAGGTGTTCTACTAATGAGATGAGTGAGTTGGAACCAGTCATGTTCATGTTATAAACAAAGACGTTTGGAAGATCAAGAACACCGTGATACCTTCAATTTGGTAGTTGTTGTTAAAATTGAAACGCAGTATTAACGGAAATCGTATCATTCTAGAATAATTGCGGGGGGGGGGGGGGTGGGCGTAGCGTATTGGTAAATCGATTGCCTTGTACCCAGCGCACCTGGGTTCGATTCCCAACCCCGCACATAGGGTTAGAAATTTTTCATAAGAGACTTTTCTAACCCGAAGAGGCGAATGACCTTAAGGTTAAAACCTCTATAATCGAAATAAAAAAAATAAATAATTGCGGGCCTGAAGATTTGTCTATAAAAAAAAGCTGAAGAGCATTGGGATTTTTAGAACGTACAGCCGGAGAGGACTACTTCCTGCTATATACTACTAACGAATAGCCATTGGGTATACACAGACACTGCTACCGATCGCCCGCTTATACCGAGTTCGCGACCAGACCTGACACGCAAGCGGACCCATCCTGGATACAAGTCTGTCTGCAGAACTGAGGGCCGGCGCTGCTAATAGTGAAGCCAGATCCAAATACAATCGACTGATGGCCACCAAGTATAGCAATCACCTGCGGATTTTCACCGACGGCTCCAAGATTGGGTATGAGATCAGCATAGGAGCAAGCGGAATAGGAGAAGGACTCTCCTTCCGCCTACTTGTGCCATGCATGGTTTTCTCAGTCGATGCGTACGCTATCGCTATCGCAGCCATGGTCCAGAAACCGGAACATACACCCGTCGTTTTGCTGACGGATTCTCTGGCAGTCATCTCTGTGTTTGAACCGTGGAAATCTCGCCACCCCTTCATCCAGGCTATCAAAACCGAGTATGACTCACTCACAACAATATGCTGGATCTCCGGTCACAGCAGCATCGACGGGAATGAAAGAGCTGACCGCTTGGCGGCCAGAGGGAGACATGCCCGCTGACATCTCACTAGACTTGTCCCAGCCGCAGATATTTTAGGCAAGTTGAAGTCAAGGATAGTAAAACTTTCGTATATAATTGGCGCAGTAATACCCTACACCATCAGCGCATCAAAGGCTCGCTCGATAACTGGATAGACCGGACTGATTGAAGAGAACAACTAGCCCAGTCGTGGCTCAGAGTTGGGCATACGAATGTTTCTCATGCCCACAGCGTATCGCACACCCCACAGAAACCGAACCACGGTGAACTGTCTGGAGTTCCGGCAACACTATAATCTACCGCACTCCATCAGAAAAATCTTCGCCAACGACCCCGCCCGAGAGGAAGTGATACTGTCCTTTCTCGAGGATGCGTGACTTTTCGATCTTCTCTGACGAATTTACCACACCGTCTCTTTAGAAAAAAACACGACTGCAACTACACCTATATAACAAAACAATGATTTGTAAATTTATATAATGTAATGTCAATTTTAATATTTATGAGTGAATGACCTATGAGGTTAAAGCTCTCACATAAATAAAACAATGATTTGTAAATTTATATAATGCAATGTCAATTATAATATTTATAAGACCTATGAGGTTTTGGTGCGAGGGCCAAACGCCTGGTTCTATGACATTTTTTACCCTTAAATGAGAAACAAAATTTGGATGAGACCAAATTTTGCACATAAGGGCACAATACCTTAGATAAGCCAATTTCATGCTGGTTTGGACTTACCTAATGGGTTTCAAGTTTGCTGTCAGTTACTGACGAGGAGGATCCAAAACACACAAAAAACTAAAAAACAAACTTTACCTGTAATTGTTGTATTCTGATAGACGTGAATCCGTATATGCGCAACAGATTTTAATTTTAAAATATGTATGTTTATGAGCCTGCCCTGATCTCCCTATATTTCGGTTTCTCGATTCGTCATTTATTCCTTCGATTCACGTCTGTTTAGACTACTGAAATTTATATTTCACACCATTGCTGAGAACCAATGTGGTATAAATATGTGTGGCAGATCACATGGTTTACTAACGTTGGAAACCGAAAATATGTAAACAATCCAGAAGCACAACGGGTCGACGTTGGTATTAATTGGTAACGAATGGTATGATGAAAGCAAGTCGATTTATTCTGATATGGCTAACACCACTCATGTAAGATTCATCTTACGAATATCAAAGTGCCATCTTAACCCCTACCTGTATATACCACATTAGCTGAGAACTACGTTGGTTTAGATTTTAGTTAACGTTTAACATTTCGCAGGTGTATAGAAACGGTGCATCTGGTTTGATGTTTGTATTCGTGGTTGCGTTGAAGGTAATAGTACAGATAATTATTATTTACAATAGAACAAAAATCAGTGTAACTATCAAATTAAAATCGTGCGTATTTTACACCAAGTTGGACTATCACACATATATATACACTCTTGCAAAGTGTGATAAAAGTGCACATTCACGTCGAAGCACCTGAGCGTCTTCGGCATCTTTTTTTATTATAAACTATGAGATTAGTGTAGAACATGGCGAAATAATTTAATGCATAAATTGTGATGAATTAGTTATTTTGAATTACATTTTTTTTCGTTGCATTCACGTTAAAATTTGAACCGCATTTTCTTTGTGATTGGGAAACTTTTTAAAATTCGCGATTTCAATTTTTTGTTTTACTAACCTGATTATCGCATACTCTGGTTTTTTCACTAATTGATACAAAGGCGACATTTACATTATTTGTTTACATTTACGCTGTCTTCAAAAGCAACGATAAATCAGAAAAGACTTAAAGTTTATTTAAACCGGGATCACTGATTTTAATAAAATTTAATGTTCTTCTTAAGCGGGTTTTAAAACCTTACAGAGAATATGTATACTTCGGAAGGGTTTAGTTTTTGCGTTTCTTAAACAATCCTTAAAAACTTTATGTAGATTGGGCCAACTGGTTGAAATATGATCTTGAAGCATTGAATAAGAGGTTTTCATGGAGTTGAAAGTTTTAATGCCTGCTTTACAAAAAAGGGCTTGAAAACCATTAATAGAATTGAATAAAACTAAAATCTTTTTTAGGGATTCAACTATATGGTATAGATCGCTGCGTCACTTACGAACGATTGCGCACTGTATTCTAGTTGCTCGTTTGTATTTGAAGTGGTAGTTGCACATGTTCACACACATTTCGAATATGTGCCTTAACGTCTGTTATCTGTGGCGTAGTGTACTTAGAGAATATTTTTAATGAGAAGGATTACTAGTCGTATTACTCGAATAATCAACTGTCTAGTTCCAGATCGAGCATAGTGAAGTGGTTTTTGTCCGCAATCAAATTCCATTCAGCGATGAAACCATTTTTTTCTGTAGTAGATCTCTTCGTTATATCTAAGACCATACTAGCGCATGCCCGAAAATCGCAAACGCAGTAAATGTGTGGACAAATAATTGAGGGTGGATATAAATATGCAACCATTTGGTCACGTTTTGCACTAGTTGTTAATTATAACACGTTTTTCGGGAGTTGCCAGTCTGCTATCTGCAATACACTTATAGGGCGATGAGCCTATTTTAACACTATTAGACAGCAGCTCGCACTATTTTTGGAATTACTTCTAACTGAAATTATATTGTCAATGATAGTTAATCACAGAGTAACATAAAGCAAAGGAAAGCCTTGGCATTACATGTCTTTGTGTATGTTGAAAGTTTGTTTCGACCCGCATCGTAGACGTTTTTTAGGGTACCGGAAAAAACAGGACTAGTGCCACGATCCAATTGTCCACTAAGAACAAAGTATCGGTATAATGTACCTCATACATGCATATGATACATATTCAACAGATGTAACTCAATGTTCTACATAAATTAAATCAAATATTCTGTTCTGTGCATCTATAGTGACCTCATGAATGTAATTGTTACCATCGAATAAAATCCCGGTTGAAACACAATGTTGTACATTCCGATGTATCAAACATATGGTCGGTGTTAGGTCAGACCGGACTAAGTGACAAAGTATTGATGTCGAGAAAAACGAGTTTAAAATTTGAATCGCAGCACCCTTAACGTTATGATTGTTTCTTCTTACATATTTCGAAACTGGTAAAAGTCGAATGTAGCGGTAGAAATTCTTTATCCAGTGCTATCAATATCTCATTTTTTGATATTTTTCAACTTAGTCCGGCCTGACTTAGCACCGCCCATATGTACAATCATAAAAAAATCTGGGCACATATGCATCATGATTTGTAAAATCAATTATTCTTCTTTTGCTCCTCGATTAAAACATTAACATATATACGCTACATTGACTTATTTGACATCTAGGACACCAACACAGTTGCAATGTGTATAGACAATATACATTTAACGCGATGTTTTCAATGCGACATCTGATTTAACCTCTTTTGGCAAAAATTCCACCCGATTTAACCTCAATCTCGCACGAACACAACTGCACATGGATTAGTCAATTGGTTGCTAGAAGAAGAGCTACTATGCCAAGGATTAACAACTGATTATGATTAGTTTCACATCCAGCATGGCATTATCACAAGCGGATGTAAATAAAAATTTAGAAACTTTGTACTCGGTAATCATGAAATTATGTGATCATTCATAAATTACGTAACGTCAAAATTCCCCACATTCGATTCCCCCTCTCCCTATGTAACAAATTGTCACATTTTTATTATACCCATCTCCCTCTCCTATTGCGTAATAAGTTCATTAAACAAAATTCTTCAGTAAAAACATGTTACGTAACGTTCTAGCTTACTCCCCCTCCCCCATATCTTACAATATGTCACATTTTGTCATTAGTGTTACGTAATTTGTGAATGGTCCCCAACTTGATTTTTGATTACTTATTTCTAAAAGGGTCGGATTTTTCACCCACGTTTAGTTTTTAAACAAAGTGATTGGTCAAGATGTGTCTTACTCAGCCTTGTCCATTTTTATCGTCCCATGACGAAATAAAGATGTTGTGCTTCTTTTTCAAGGCCATTTCAACAACTTTCTGTTTGAAGTTTTATCCTTTCAACATACTACATTGATATAATAATATAATCGCAAATAACGACTTAATTAGACAGCAGTGTAGTAGTGGTAGTGTACCTGAAGCAAACCAGTGATAATTAAGGTTGAACAGAGAAGGCGCAAAAATCAAAAACGAAAAAAGCAGTTTTTTTCCATACGCTGTGTTAGATCTTCAAAAAATTTAATCAGCTGTACTGTAACAACAATCTACATAAGCTGATTGATTTTTATGAAGATCTAACAAACGGTGTGTAAAAAACTGCTTTTTTCGTTTTCGATTTTTACCCATTCTCTGTGCAACCTTAAAACCACCGTTATTCTAAATTTCGTATTATGGCTCCATGTCTACCGTAGTGGTTGGCAGTTAATTTAATTGTGAGTCGGGTCTTCAGGTTCAAAATAATAGTGTCACACAAATGCGTGGTTACATTTTCGTAGAAAAACAATTAAAAATCGTTCTGATGGTTAAGGGTTGGACTTATATGAATGGCTAGCGTCCAAAAGGGACTAACCAACATTTTGCATTTTTTACGGGAAATGGAAAACTTCCGCATTTCCAAATTAACATTGTTTTCATGGTAAAAATATATTATTTTATTAGTAGTTTATTGACTCATGTTGTCTAGAAAAAATAAGATCATTACATGCACTACTTTTCAATTCCCGAGCATTTTCGTAATTCGAGGGGGTAACCCCGGGGTACCTAGCGTCCAAAAGGGGCTAACCTCCTTCTCTTATCTTTCGTTTTAGAGTTATGGTGTCCTTGGCAAAGTTGTTGTGTGACATCTAGCGCTTTATTGGATCATTTCATATTAGTTCGAAATTCAGTTGCTAGGGCGGCGCTGTTGACAACTTTTTAATGGAACGAAATAGAAAGATACTGTCCACGGTAAAGTTGTATTTTAGATAATTATAAATATATCTTCTGAAGATACCTTGGCTTTGAAATATGGCGCATTGTTGAAAATATAAACTGTAAATGAATGTTTCAACTAAAATCTTCTCTATCTCGAACATACAGAATCTACAAAGTTTGCATCTTCAGAAGATATGTTTAAAATGATATGACCCACAACTTTCACGAAGACACCACATTTCTATCTAGCTTTATTAAAAAGTTGATAACAGCGCCGCCCTAGCGACTGAACTCCGAACTAGTATGATCTAACCAAATAAAGCGCTAAGTGCCATACAGCAATTCTCCATAACGAAGGATAATACATTGATAATTGATTCCACGTTTTTAACTTTCCGACCACAATGTATCGTTTTACCCTTAATCCCTATTTTTTCGGTAAACTTTCGTTGTAGAGACATGGAACTGGAATTTTCGAAACATTATGCTCAATGATATACATTTGTTCAAGAAATATATATTAGACAGAAAATAGCCATAGTTGGCAAGTGTGTGAGCGGCCCTTACTTTCAGGAACAACTGTTTGGCCCGAAACGTCAACGTACAATGCAATCCAACCAAAAATAGTATTTACTGATTGCAAATCGATCGACTGATTTTTCTTTAAGCCTCGGAAAACGAACCAGAAAACTTGAATTTCCTTAAGACTCAATGTGGGGTTCGCCCCTTTTGGACGCCAGCTAGTAATGGGGTTACCTCTATGGTCAACTTTGACTGCTAGTAGCAAAAAATCCAAATCTATTTTTCAAAATTCTTAAATGGCTGTACACGTGGATTACTTAGAACTATCAAAAAATGCAAAAATGTCGTTTTTAGAAAACAAAAAAAAAAGGTTGTTAGGCTCCTTCGGGCGCCAACCATTCAGATATTTTTCGCTTTTTTTTACTTAATAACCCAATATTATTCATAACAGTTAACATAAAGATGAATCTCGGTGTAATATGCAATTCATTTGCTGCGGTGTAAAGAGATATAAGGTGGAAAGGTACCGCTTTTATTACTAGTTGCAATTAGCATATTTATATTCGGCCTGTGTTAAGCCAAAGAGGACCAAGTGCCATTTTGAGATACCAACATGCTCTAAAAACGCTGTCGCATCTAACATAGCACTTGCAACACCCTCATCTATTTATTTTTGGGAACACAAATTACAAACGTAAGCAAATAAGTGTTCCTTAACTTTCTATGTTAAAGATAAGGCATCTAAAATGCATTTTAACATGAAAAATGCAAGAAAAAAATTATGGCGCTCAGCTCGGTTTGGTTTAACGTAGGCAATTTTATAAAATATCCTGGTCTTATCAATGCGCAACTGTTTTAACCTAATTGATACTGCCTATATGATTAATTCTAGCCCATCATCATTCTGTTGGAACAGGCACACTACCCTATGTCAGTGTCTAATTTTGATGACATCTATTTCGTCTGAAGGGGTTCATTGACCGTATTATCAACGACACAAGACATAGTCTAAATTGCACGTCCTTGTAACAAATTTTGAGCAATGGTTGAACATAGAATATGTATTCATAAAGAAAAGATATATACGTACTGTGACAGATGTTACAAAGAACTCAGCAGATAGCCATTGAATGCTATTTGCGGAGACACGTGCCCAACCGGTACCACAATAAGACCAGGTGGGATAGCCTACCTAATAAAAATTTCTTTGAAAAATCAGCAGATCGACGCGGAAGAGCAATGCTAAAATTTCTACCTTTTTGCTTTTCAAGGGATGAAACTTGTTCAACTTAATTCATTTATTGGTCAAGAGAATAGCAATGTCGAAAGCATGCATTGAGTTACATGGAACTGCACGCAGCCACTCCACTACTGAAAGAGACACGATCTGCCATCACTGATTTCACTACCGTCACCGTGTTACTGCTATCAAGACGTTCATTCGCATACTAGACCCACGTGTCTAAGAAATCTGATTGGTTGCTTATGAAAAATCCTGGATTTTATGAAATTATAAATGGCTAATAAGTATGTAATACATTCTAGTTAAAGTTCATTTATATCGAAGGCCAGAAACATTACCAAAAACTTCTTGCCGGCATCCAAATACAAATCGATTCGAGTTTACTAATGAAACGCAAACGCACGGAAAATCTCACACAAGCCAAATGAGAGCGAATACTGCCTCTCCAAACACTCACCATTGCTGTTCATTTCAACTTTTAGCTCATCACAGTCCCGCGTCGCACCGAGCGTTCAGAAGTGAACTTCAGGTGACTGTGATCAGATGTGGAAGGGTAGAATGTGTTGTGCTCGTTCTGCAGTACGCTTGTGAAATAAAGAAACAACCTTGGAAGCTTCGTTCGTTTGAAATTTCTAATTATCGCACCTCCGTGAGTTGTTCCGCGACGAAATTATTGTGAGGTCAATAAAAGAGGTAAAAAGTAGCGAATTCTGCAGATACGATTTTTATCTCGGGCTGATACTACGATAAAAAGTGACTACGATTTTGCATCGCAAGTAAAGTTTTTGTGTTGAGAATTCTATAATGCTGATGCGGTGGCCGCGAGAAAAGATATCTATGTGTTGGTGACTATCGTGTCGAGGCAAAGCTGATGCACTTCACCTCCAGACAGGAGTTGACCAATATATTTTATTGGATTTTGAAACCCGAACTGGGCGATTCGAAGCCAAAAACGGAAAGCGATAAAACATCTGCGCTCTTCAATTGGAGTATATATTAGTTAGTCGTAATATGTCGAATTGAAAATATGTTTGCCACTTTTTACAAGGCACGGAATGATGTCATAATTTTGACCCGAGCTTGGTATGTGCTGCATTATTCGGAATAATTAACGTTGAAATAAGTGTGTAAAACGATCTAATTGGTAACAAAATGCAGTAACCAGTTTTTTCTCGTTGATTGGAATATTAAAATTATGCTTCAACGGCAAAGAAAATAGAATGAAAAGTGGACCAACCTAATGTGTGAATCTTTTTAGAAGTTTCGTGTCTAGTGTGCTTTTATTACACTTTCCACTTTGATATGCTGTTTCGGCATTGGTGTCTTGTGCTTTGACTACAGTTTTTTTTATACAAGTCCCAAGTATTCTATATGTATTAGATGTAAACAAACACTGAATGTTTGTGTGCGTCGACAAAGTGTGTTGAAAGGAGTTTTACACTTTTGTCGCTAAAGAGTGTGAGTGTCCCAATCCAAATAAGTAACAAACAAGGACCAGTTCGAGATCAAAACAAAGTCTGAAAAATGCTGCCTTGTATGATAGTCGCCAGAAGTGAACTCCAGCGAATGGAACTCAACCCACCGAGAAAGTCCACTCTACACGAAGCTGTGTAAAATGGCTGCCGTCGTTTCGAAACCAATATTTATCACTGTCGCCAACGCAGAGCTCATATCGGTACTTGGCAGCAAGCTGCTTTAAGTAACTGGAAAGTAATAGTTGACACAACTGCAAAGTTGTATATCTATGGCCACTTGTGTGCTTTACTTCCGGGTATTGGACTATTAAAACAGAAATGCTCGGATAGTAATGCCTACATTGAATGGATGAGAAATAAATCCGCGCCAAGCTAAACGCAACCACATCATCGTCTGATTTCGATGCACCACAGACCATCTGAGGGATTGTTTGTCGTGATTAGCAAGTATGTATATTACTTTTATATTCGTCAATTTACTGTTATACAGATAAATTAGTTGTAAAATGAAACACGAGTACCATTGTTTGCAACAAGAACCAAGAAAGACATATTAGTAATATTCAATATAGGTGGTTTTAGGGTGTTTTGATTATTTTTTTATAGCAAAGAGAACCGGCTCTCATTTCGAGCATTTAAGTTTGGTAAAAATAAACCGCATATTCAGAGGTAATTGGGATATCTTTACTAGGTACCGATCTTCCCATTAAAGTATCCCCTGTGCGTTTTTTGTCAAACATAAATTTCCCGGTAGATTATATAGTTCATCACATTTAAATAACACTGCGCGATTGAAACTATCCATTTTTAGATAATGTCACGAAAAATATCTAAAACTAGTATGTGTCATACATGGAACTCTTAAGATAAAGTAAATCTTCAACATCGTTTTTCTCTGCTTGCTGTTTTTCGTTATTGGACTTATATGCATTTAGAGGCAGTGATGTGTCAATGATCGTTTCCAACGTTGCTCTTTCAGCATCTTTTTTGCATGCTTTGAAAAATTAGATCAAGTAATATCAATGTTTTACAGTTTAATAAAAGCTTTATAAAAATCAGTCAAGCTTTATAAAAATCAATCGAAGACAAGTATGTGCGACATACCAACAAGGTTTTTATTCTTATGAACACTTGACCAGAGAAACTTGGGCCTTCAGATTGGTTTTGAATAAAAATTTAAACATCGTTGATTAAAACTTTTGACCTTATATGATAGCAGTTTCGGTTGCATGGGGCTGGCTACTTTGACAGTTATTTCAGTAAAAGAAAAAGCGCCAAAGATGCGCTGCGAAACATTGATTAATTTTTTTAATTATGGAAAATAAAATTTGACTACGTGATTGTCCCATTTGAAATATTTACTATATGCACAGTTTGGTACACAATTTAAAGAGCAGATCTCCTACTTAATCAAAACAAACAACCCAGTACATAGGTCGTCATGCTCTATCGCATCGAAGATTTACGGCCAACTGCAGATGATAATTCATAGTATTGTAAATATGTTGTATGATTTGATATTTCTCAGAATAATTGAGCCAAACTGAAACCGGGAATTTAACGTGGGAATTTTGTAAACCACAATGGACTGACTGCAGCCGTATAAAATTAGATTGACGATGTTTTTAAAACCAGTTCTCCATCATCCTGTGCGGAACCAGCTCACACGTGGACTGCGAACAATCAAACGATTCTTCCGAGTGATGGCGGAAAAGGGCGAATGATATACCGAACCGGTCTGACAGAGTATTAAAGGAATGAAAACTATCAATGGTAGATACAAATTGAAAATGGCTTTTGAGTATTACAGCTCGCTCAAAGTTGTGGGTGGAGTATGACTGACAGATTGGTGCTATTTATAGATTTGCCTGTCGGCGTGCAGACAGTGTTTGCGATTCTGTTGTTAGTCCATTGACGCGCAATGTGGGAGCAGTGGGATGTTTGGAAAGAAAAAAGGAACGTTTGCGTTTACAGAGTACGAACACGCCATAAAATAAAATTTGGAGCAATGACTAAACACCGTTTTAAGATCGATATTTTTTCTAGGTCACGTGGGTGATAGCTTAGTTTATTTCCGTTCTCATATCGTTCCAGGTCAATTAAATTCATTTAATGATCCTATGATTAGTGTGAATCTGACGTAACCTGTTCCGAAATAACTTGGAACGACTTTCCGAAACGGAGTATGTTCGAATAATGCGTGGTAATTATATGCAGGGTGTGCGTCGCTTATTAATATATTTATTTACTGGATTGAATTTCGATTCCTTGGTTGCACCAGGCAATCTGCTTGGTGGTTCTATTTCACTTGGGAATTTTATACTTACCACTCTGTTTCTGTATATTCTGAAGATCAACTCAAACAATTGTTATAACATCAAGCATGTTGACCCAAATATAGCTGAAATCAAAGTAGACATCTCTGGGGACACTAAGAACTAAACCAGAAATAGGCTGATAGAGGCCATTGAGATTTCGTGACAGTCATGTAGTATTATGGTGAGAGTAATGTTACACGGTTGAAAAGTCGTTTAAAAAGTTGATACAGAGAGTGCTAGTCTATTCAGTCAATTTTCGTACAATAATGCAACATTTGATAATTTTCCTAACTTTTCCTTGCGAAATGTCGAAAACTGGGCGAGTAGCAGTGAATCTTCGGGACACCTCGAAAAAACGCGGTGCACATCTTAACTCTAAATCTAGTGTACCGTTTGTTTTGAAATTTTGCACAGTCCTTCACATGATTCCCGACTTTAAAAAAATTATTTTTATTTTTCACAATTTCATATTAGGGTAATTATTCTGAATCGCGGCTTTTTCGAAAAATAGATTTTGAGTTTTGATGTAGACGTTTAAGTGTAGGGAAAATGTTTCCACACATACCATCAAATGTTAACCCTCACAGAGCTATTTTATGGGCAACATCATGGTTGTAGCGTCTGGAAGCTACAATAAGCGGTAGACGCTATGGGTTTTCGACGGCTGTGGTATCGCACACAGTTAAACCGTGTACGATTTTTTCGGGTACCAGCACGGTGTGACATATTTTTTTTATTTTTTCTCCATTAGGGAGAAAATTGTTTAAAACCAACTTCGCGCGTGAAGAGCACAAAACCTATAACTAAATTAGTTATGGGATTTGCGTTTCGACTTATCAGAATCCGACACAAACTTAGTTAACGGACTAAGCTAACGCCGGATTAACGCTAGCTTAAAAAAAACGGAGTCACAGTTTGTGTTCCTAAGCAAACTCCTAGTCAAGCGTGATGTCCCGCAAGAAGCCGACATTGTTTCCCAAGGGAAACTACCCGAAGTGCTAAAAAACGGTTACCTCTGGTGGAACGGCCCTGAATGTCTCCAAACACTACAATAGCTGAAATTGCACTGGGGATCAGTAGAACCTTGAGAGTCAGTGGCGGATCCAGGGGGAGGGTCCTGGGGGTCCGGACCCCCTCCGCAATTTTTTAACTTGTTAAGAAATTTTAAAATAATTTCTATTTTTAATTCGTTCTAAGCTCAACATCATTCTAAATCAGATTTAACCATCAAAGCTTACTTGAGGTTATTAGATATTACGTATTGTATATTGAAAATTTCAAAATAGAAATTTCAGACCCCCTCCGAAATTTTTTTCTGGATCCACCCCTGTTGGGAGTGCAAAACATCTTTCAATGTGCAACTCCTGATAATCCTAAAGTGTTTATTGATCAATACCGGTGTCGGCCAGGCCCGAACGTACATCGCGGAAGGAAAGGAAAGAAATGTTAGCCCAATACTTGCTTTTGCTAGAGGCCGTATATACTACGGCTCACTCCACAGGTATCACGGGAGGAAAATATTTGTTAGTAAGTGCGGGGTGCGATTCTTCTTCATGTTATTTTCAATCAGCCCATTGCCGCTACAAAACTAAAGACCGACACCATCAACTTATGGATTGGGGACCAACGGCTTTACTTCCCTTCCAAAGGAAGACGTGACCACAGATTTTTTCTCCTCAAAAAAGCTTCAATGACCTCGGCTGGGATTGAACTCAGACCAGCTGGGATAGGTGGCGGTCACGCTTACCATTCAACCACCGGCTTCGTCGTGTATCGTCAGTATTCTGGATTATGTGGTATAACTTGAGGTCATCAGCGAATGACAACCGTGGTCCTTCTAAACAAAAGTTGGCGTCGTTGAAATACAAGAGAAAAATCAAAGGACCAACAGGGCGGCCTTTTGAAATAATGGATGAAGCGAAGAGCTCTTCGGGTACACAATAATCTATCTTGACAGCTCGATGGCTATTACTTAGATCCGATTGCATCCTACGGAGAATATTAGTACAAAAGCCAACTTTGTCATTGCAATAGCGTGATTAATCTTGTCAAAAGCACCTGAAAGGTCCGTATAGATTACATTAGTTTGAAGGCCGTCAGACATGGCATCTGTTGTGAACTAGTTTGAAGGCCATGAGACATGGCAGGTTGTGAACGACAGAAGATTCGTAGCTGTTGAACGTTTCAGCATAAATCCATTCTGAGTCTGAGAGATGTACTGTTTAGGGTTCGCAGTACCGACCCTTTTTGGCGAGAACCGGTACTACGGTACTGAAGCCCTCAGTACTGGTAGTACCGGTAAAGTACAGGTACTCGAATATTTTTTTGAAAAATTCGAAAAAAGCTTCAAACTGAAATTGAATGCTCAAACTGATGATCTTATTCTCAGATGATTGATTTGTGCTGATCAAAAAACATGTTTATTGTTTTTAATTGCTTCGGAATGGCAAGACTCATTTCACAGAAGATATTTTTCGTATAGGTTCTTTTATTTCGAAATCTAGGCCACTTTGAAATCAATAACTGCTAAGTGGTGCGACTTTCGTCGACTTGAACAGATGGTAAATGTATGAAACCCTATTAACAACAGTAATCGCATTTCCTCTCTTGCTTTTCTGAAAATTGGTTTCGACCTTTATGTCGTTTGCCTACTATTCTCTAATGCATATCAAGGCTCCTTGCTTTCCTGTAAACTATGGAGTTTTGCTGAAATTTCAGATCACCAATAATTGAAAATCGCCCCATTTGAAGCAGTTCACCAAGTCTAAAACTGTTAGAACTGTTAGCTACTAAATCGCTGTTCGTTCTTTTATAGATAAGTGAATAATGGAAACCAATCAGAATGTCGCTAATGAAACTTTAACTTATAGAATTATTATGATGATAGCCCCACCTCATTCCCACACAAAGATGATATCTCAACGATTTATCTAGAACGAAAATATAATTAAACGTTATCTTGCAGACCGATATTTCGAACCAGATCCCCCTGCAGAGTTAACATATTTGTCATAAAAAATTGTATTGTACCGAAAATACCGGTACTGGCTTTTGTTCAGTACCGGTATTGCGGTACCAGAATGGGTCGGTATTCCCGGGATTTTCGGTACCGGTATTACGGTACTGTGTGCAGTGATTGAAAATGGTTTCCATCACAGCCATTTCAAACCGCTTAGGAACTGCACTTAGCGTTGTGATACCACGATAGTTATCAAGTTCCCTTTTATTTCCTTTTTCGTGAACTGGAAACATGGAGGAGAATTTTCAGTGGTTGGGAAGTACCGGTTGTTAGCGACAAATGAAACAGATGACAAAGAAGTTGAAGCCTTCATTTTACGAAATGCTAGTTATACCATATTATTGTCGATATTGAGTTCAAAGACTGGTATGATTGAGGTACATTAAGTGTCGCACATGGAACCTGGGTCGGTGCAAGTTTCTCGTTGGAGAAAACATTTGTTGCTCGTTTGCATGCTTCCAGAAAGTTTTAGGTTCGGACTTCAACCTGCGTTGCACGTTTCGCAAGTAATTAGCATGGAATGGTAATGTCGCAGCATGTAACCCCTAAATTTGGAGTATTTCTTCAGAGAGGCTCTTTTAGCTGCTTTTAATCATCTCAACACGGCAGTTTGTCACGCTGGAAGCCTAAATTGAAAGCCGCTTCTTTTAGGTATGATTGCATAGCTCAAAACATAAGAAGCGATCTGAACTGCAGCGTTGACATCATTATTGCCGAGAATTTCGTTTCAGTGGATATTTCACAGGAAGTCGTCTCTTCTAAAGTTTGAGATGACGGTGCCAGAAATATTGCTGTCATGCTTCACACGCACAATATTCAGAGGAAGGTGGTGTCTAACAATCTTCACCATGGAGAACGGAGATGCGGTAATTGTTGTCAGTTTTGCTCAAAAAGCAGGGATCGAGGATTCGGTTGTTCTCGTTCACCACCTTATTCGTTTGATGCAGCAGATGTAAACTGCAGCAGTCAAGCAAACTGGAGTTAGAGGTATATTAAGACAAACAAGTTATTTACATATAAAGTTCATTATCTCTGTAACGATTGAGATTTGATGGCATCTGTAGAATAATTTATTTAAATTCATTTGGTAAATGAAGATGTATTTGAAATACAAATAATAGAGTAACCTCGCTGCACAAACAAATGGCTGATGAAGTAAACGACCGAAGCATGATCTCGAACACAGCAGCACATCTTCGGGTAAACAGAAATTCGTTCTTCTTTCACCCTCATCGAAAGATGTCAATTTTTCGAAACTCTGTGAATGATCGTCAAAGTTCGAAATGAGCTAAATTGGTTGGTACCTATATCACATGAGGTAAAAGGTGATGTTTTAGAGTGGGAACATGAGAACAGTAAAAGCACAATTTTTCACGCAAGTACCTTGTAGTTGTGTTGTACATGCGCAAACAAGTAAAACAGACGTGACCTAGCCTTAAAATTACTCTAATCAGGCTTAGTTATTAAATCATTTGATATTTCTTACCCTTTACTACTGTATACCACGTTCCGTGCTCAGCAGGTTTCTTCATTTATTTTAAAGAAACTAAGCATGTCCATAAAACAAGCACGATCCTACATATCATGCTATGCACATAAAGTAAGTGAAAGCATTGAACCATGGAACGAATGCCGTTGCGTAGCCAACTACTAGCGAACCCCCATAGATCAAAGCTGTGCCTAAAGTTGTAAAAGATATGTCACGGGTTTCATGGTGTTGTTCCATAAAATACTTTTATTATTCATATCTCAGGTGTCTGGCATGAACACAAGTTGTAGTTGATAAGGGGCGCCTCGAACGAATATTATTACTATACCCACATGTTTTTAAGCAAACACAAACGAGTTCATAGTATATGATTCAAGAATGATTATCGTATGATTCATCGGTTAAACCAATAATTACAATATGTGTTTTATAAGATAGTTTAAATGAACTCAAATGTTTCATTGAATGTTCCTGTTTTATTGCTCCAAAAATGCACAAAAACTCTTCCTTTAATTGCTTAATGATCGATTTTGCATCGTTCTGTGAAAGCCTGGTATGTAATTATAATATTGCTAATATTACTTGTATCTGCCAAGCAACGAAAAATCAATTATAAGATAATAAATACCACTAAAATCTGTTACGAGTATCTCTTAAAGTAATTTTGTTCCCGTCGACGATATGCTCGCAAATTAAAATGAATTCACTGATGAACGATAGTAACTATTTACCCATATGTGGTTGGTGATCGCCACGCGTGGGCATTCTCGCATGTGTCTTGCAGTCTTGCACGTTATGGGGATATAAAGCAAAGCACTAAACATACTCAACGTAAAAAAAAAAAACAAAATAAGGTATGTTTATTTCATTACCGTGCAATGAATTAATTTATTTTCGAAAGTCTTCAATAATGAGAAATGCAAGCTTGTGATGTGACGATTTTTGAAAATATGTTTTCGTGGCTGCGGGATCCGGGTTATGTACTATGAACAAGCCGATCATGGTCATTTTCGAAGACATCATGTCCACGGCCGAGACAATCTCGGTAGTTGCACTGAACGATTGAATTTGGTGTCATGTACGAACACTATCGTAAACTGTAGCGCAGACATCAAGATTAAAGTGACAGCGCAAGTTGTGAGGGTGCATAAATTAAGTTAAATCGCAATTACCTGACCGTAAAGGTACGCAATCACAACCTAGCAATATTGAACTCCTATACAATAGTTCTGGAAAACATTTAAAAAACATTTGAACGCCCCTAATGTCGCATGACGCACTATGGGGTAACTGACCTAAAAAGTTGGCCAAAAATAATTTTCTGCTATTAGCTTTACCACAACAAAAAAATCCTTCAACCGGTGTGAAATTTGTTCCCTCTTGATATTTTTTCAAAAACAAACCTAAGTCAAACAATTGCGATAAAAATTGTCCAACATGACCATGGTTACCTTTGTAAATCATTTTTTACCTGTTTATTAATTTATTTATAAACGACCGAAAATCATTAACAGGCTGCAATCGGCTTCAATAATCTAAACACACTTGAAAAGTTTTTTTCTGTTTTTATTGGTTTTAGGGATCGTACCGAAACCACAGAGAACAGACATATACGCCAACACAAACATTCCCGGAAAACCTGTATAAACATTTAAATGAAAATACGTTGAAAATCACCATCGTATACAGGTTTGCATGCATGAATCACCATTGTATCCGAAATTGCACCCAACGCGCGTATAGCGATTGCTGGCCGATCGTAGCGCCGGCTAGCGGCAAGTTGATACTCGCTGGTGGCATTTCGAAATGACAGTTTCACTTCTTACACACATTCAAAACTTTACTTGTATGTCAGTTCTCAGTGCCTAAACCATGTGTTTTGAGTGTTAACCATTCCAATCCGTGTGAGATTTTCCCCAATACAAAAAGTTATATCTTAACAGATATTTGTAGTTTTCTCAGTAAGTACCTTCACGTTGAACTTTGCGCATACGAACGTCACTATGTTTTATTGATCTTCAATTGATTTGACATTACTGCTTTTTATTTGTTATGCATTCAATATAACACATTATGAAATTTTACTAAAAAGATAAAATAGGATATTCATTCTTCAAAAAAGAACTCCTTTGCTTGCGGGACATTACGCAAGACTAGGGGGCTTGCTCAGAAACAGAAATCGATTTTTCGTTTTTAGCTAGCATTCATCCGACGTTAACTCAGTTGTATCACTAAGTTAGTGTCGAATTCTGATGAAAAGAAACGCCTCTTCAATAACTACCTAATTCAGTTATACGTTTTGTGACCTTTACGCACAAATGTTATTTGAAATAATTTTCCCCTTGGCGGGGAAAAAATTATTGTACCTAAATTTTCTCTATTGAGGAGAAGCAGTAGTGAAAAAATATTCAGGAATATTTATCTCAAAATAACAATTTTTAGAATAGTTAAGATAGATAATATGGTTTTCTAAGATAACAATGAGTCCATAAATGAATTGTTCAGTTCTAGTAGAAGCTTTTTCCTATTGTTTGTTTTGAATGGAAGCATGGGTGTTTATTTTTAATAATATTTGTTTGTATGTCAAAAAAATATAATAGTACATTAATAGTTATATTTTAAATGAATATATGAAATATAGGTTAATGTAAAAGTTTTTTTTTTCTGCCTATTTTGACCAACTTTTTGTTCTAGCTACTCCACAGTGCGACGTGGCGCAGTATAATTGCTAAATAAAGCACATGATACGTGTAAGGTCGAATCTATAGTGTACATTATTAACCAATATTCGAGAAAAAATATTAAGCAAAGCCTTTACACTTCATTCGCCGCAGATTTTTTGCATGCAGAACAATTGCAGGATTAGTCAACGATCCTATGAGATCAGCAAAGTTATTGGCCACTCCGAAAGAAATTAGCATACACACTTTACTTTAAAAAAATAAATGAGAACGATTTCTATACCCTTCTTTTGAAAGAAAGATAAAAATACATATGCATAGCCTTCGACATGGGATCAGCAATAAGATAATGGCCAGGTTTGCCTTGAAAGCACTGCATCGACCAATGAATATTGTGATTTAGTATGCAGTCAAGTCATCACTATACAAGCTCATAGCATGAAATATCAGCAGACGCAGCCTCTTATTAAATAAGACGTTGCACGCTGAACCGCAAGAAAACCGTTTCACAGATCGTGGACACTATCCATAAAGGCTACAATAGTCTTATAATTACTACACTTGCTTTCGTTTTGTATAGTGATAAATTTAATAATTAAATTTTCCAGCTTTCGAACACTTTTTTTAATATAGAGTTTTTAACCTTAGGGTCATTAGTCTCTTAGATTTTGAACACTTTTTGTAGCTACCATTTACTCATCATCCTAAATCCCTTTGATTGTATGCTATTCTTCTATCGCTATCTTCTGCCCAATAAAAATCAGTGTTCACCTGTATCAATACTTGCATTTTATCGGTCAACAGGTTCTTGTCTTGATCAATGACCAAAACCCGCTGTCGGAGTGCTATTGATTGCGTTTTCATTTCGCTTTTACACAACATAACCCTTTCGTTCTCTGCGAGAACGTTTTCATCGTACTCCCTTCGGTTGTTGGCGAATATATGTTTGTTTGTGTAGTGGACAACCCAATAAAGTCATCGTGTTGTGTTTACTATATCTATTTATATTTATAAAGCTTCTAAGCTAGGTGATGAGTATGGTTGTGCTGTCTTGAATTTAACATAAAAATGCATTATTTTAACTTTATCCGACGTTTCGGTCCGTTCGAGACCTGTTGGTTATAGACAAAATAGTGCGTTTTTTACATTTCTTATAATTTAAATTTAAAGATTGCACAGCTACATACATAAGCAAAAATGGAAACAATCAACACTTACTAATAAAGATGGCTAGTTAGACGTTGTGCGTAACTAAATAAAACAATAAAATAGCTTTACCTTCATGTTTGGGGCACCTAAATTCCCTGGGCCTATGATCTTGTACCCATGCATATAGACGTTACTTAGTTACCAAAGTATGGTCACTACGATTATAAGATTATAAACTGAGTGATTACTACCCTGCCGTTATAAGCCTAATTGTCCCATGTTCTATGGGATTTCCTGTATACATGGGACAATTATGCGTAGAACAGCAGTACAGGTTTTATGCATCTTGCATTGAGTGACTGAGGCTGAGAGTTGAATAAACTGAATAAGTTCTCGTGAAGAGTCCGATGTATAAAAAATGAAATCTGCATTATCCGCCCTAAACAGCAATGCCTGACTTGACATTCCGTTGCGGAACTTAACATTCGGTTTCAGTAGACGTCGCAATAGATTGTTAGTTCATTGGGATGGACTGCAGGACTAAGATTTTACTAACTACTAGCAATCCTTCCGTACTGGGATTCGAAAATAGGACGGGCACCTTCTGAACTGCCAGGCCAGGGTTTCAAATAGTCATAGTGTTTGATTGTTGTTGTAGAGAAACAGGCAAAGCTAGTTAATTCAGCCAATAAATCTGCACCTTTGAGATAAATAATATGGATTTCACCAGCTGTTTTCTATAATTGAATATAAAAAACTTTCATTGCATGAGATAAGCGTTCATAACGATATTTGTTGTATCTTTGGACTGTATCAATCTACGCTTCGCCAGTTTTACAGACGAACAATTTCATACCACTATCGTAACATACCCTCGTATTATTTGCGCTCTCTCGCGGAAATCGTGTGTTGCCTTCTTCGAATGCCTACGCTGTGTTTATCTCGCTGTCCCATTTAACATATTGTAAATAAAATTCATGTCATAAACTCAATGCTGTGTAATTATTAGAAATAAAATGTTTCGGAATGTATTGTTTTTGAGCTAAAATTTGTGCTCTCGATTGGCAACTTGACCAAACAAACCATTTATTTATGTAGGAGCAAGTGCAGAGTAAAGAAAAAGCCAATACCGCATTTTTTTCTGAAAGGAAAATCTATTGCATAAATTTTCTACTGATTCGTAGGCGTTAAGTCAAAAAATACTTTCATTAGCTTCATATGGCTGAATTAAGAAACATCTACCTCAAAATATGTTAATTTTATGATTCTCCGTTTTGCTCTTTATCTCTTGAAAATTCAAACCGCACACTTGGCTCGGTTGCTGCTTTATAGTTTTGTTTAGCTGTCGACATGTATTCGAACAGCTATAAGATTGGAACATTTATAAGGGTCCACCGTCCCATATACGCATGTAAAATTCTATTGTCGCACAGAAAAATAAAAATTTCAACATTTCGTTATATTACATGAAAGTTCCAATCGATTTCGGTAGAACAATAATAAATTGTGAACAAGTAGCAGTAATCGTACACTTTTCGGGTGATTTGACGCCTCCTCTCTGACTCGTTTGTGCGACGGACAACAAGCGTTGGCCATGGCAAAAAGAAATTGCGTCATGGTGCGAAGCGTGCGTCCAATCTAAATCAATTTATGTTTATTTACCTTCGTTCACGAGCT
This sequence comes from Topomyia yanbarensis, assembly GCF_030247195.1. Classification (NCBI taxonomy): domain Eukaryota; kingdom Metazoa; phylum Arthropoda; class Insecta; order Diptera; family Culicidae; genus Topomyia; species Topomyia yanbarensis. The sequence goes on from NC_080670.1 coordinate 146,352,948, forward strand.
AGTCGACACATCATGAAGATCAATTTACGAGAGGCCCCCTTATCATTGTTGAGGCTATCAAGCCCCTTCTACTGATTGTGTGTGAATGGATAGTTTACTACTATCAACCAACTTATTCATACCTACGGCAATGTTTAAACTTGAGTCAATATCATACAGCCAAGATTAAATGAATTCACGGAATGGGATCATATTCAAACTATTTGACTAAACTTTTTAACCCCACCAAATGGTGACGTTTTTTTATTTCTAAGGTTAACTAAAGTCCATTTTAATGTTAACTTGTTTACAGTGTTCGCAACATAGATTTTTCATCAGTTTTCATATCGTGAACAAGCTTATTTTCCCAATTCGATCATTTTATTGAAAACGGGGTAATGTTTCGTATTACATTGTCAATGATATCAATTTGATAACGTCTTTTTGGTGGTATCCAACGGTGGAAACAGATCGAAATGGTGTAAAAAAATTATGTAAAAAATCACTCCAGACGCAGGATTCGAACCTGCAACCCTTGGGACTCCAACCCAATACACAAACCCTTGTGCTATCCCTGGGTTATGATGACGTCTCAGGAAGAACACGTAAATAGCAGCTGCGGTTGTGTGTGATCTCATTTTCGAGGCAGGGTACGATCACAGTAGTCTATATGATAGTCATGAGTTTTTCCCGAGATGTCATCATAACCCTGGGATAGCATAAGGATTCGTGTATTGGGTTGAAGTCCCAAGGGTTGCAGGTTCGTATCCTGCATCTCGGGCGATTTTTTCATGCTTTCGTTTCGATCTGTGTTCCTCGTTGGATACCACCAAAAAACGTCACGACAAAACTAGAAAAAAATGAATTATTCAATTCTTAACATATAATTTCTTGTGCTGATGGACTTCACGATTTTTAGATCACTCAATTTAATTTTTTTTTATTTTAGGAATATTGTTCAGGGTCATTATATCCACTTAGAGATCTCAAAAAATAGGGCATATTCGCATTTTTACCATTATTTGTTTTAATACTTTTAGTGTATGTTTCAAGGTATTTGTAGTAATTTTTATGTTAAAAATATCTGTTAAATGACAGTGATATAGGGTTGCCACGCATCACCTCATTTTGTACCTCATGCGTGGTAGTCACGATAAATCAAGAGCGGCTTATCTTCAGTTGAGAAGAAACACTTTTTCATTAGTACATGCTCGGACACACTACGCGATTGGAGGATTTTACATAAGAGTGTCAATTTCCTTGAAATTTTTTAGTCATTTTAGACTTATTGAATTGATTTTTTTTACCTAAAAATAGAAATATACCATGGGTGGGCGTAGCGTAGTTGGTAAATCGATTGCCTTGTACGCAGCGCACCTGGGTTCGAGTCCCAACCCCGCACATAGGGTTAGAAAATTTTCATAAGAGATTTTTCTAACCCGAAGAGGCGAATGGCCTTAAGGTTAAAACCTCTATAATCTAAATAAAAAAATTGAAATATACCCACTTAAAATAAAAATACCTTTGTTCATGAAGAAGTCATTGTGATAAGAAAAAGGGTGAAAGTTTCAATTTATAAGTTTAGTTTAATGGGAAGAGCGCTTGAAAGCTTAGTGTTATAAGCAAGAATTTTATTGTATAGGAATATTTCTTGGTGTGGATATTCCCAAGTAATTCCACACATCATTGCAATCACAATATTCCTTTAAGAGGAGTGTCTTTTACACCAGTGCTCAAACCGAAGGTTATGTTGGTTTACGATTTTGAATGCAAGGTAACACTGGATTTTTTTGTAACGTGAAAATTTATTTACACATTCATTATGCATGAAACTCTCGATGAAATTACCCAATACGGGAAATTCAATAAGTTTTGTAAAGCTTATTAGTCGATGAACCACAAAAATTTGAAAAAAGATCGAGGAAAATGCCATCATGAAAACCGAGAAATCTCATATTTTACTGCATAATTTGCTCACTATTCTTCAAAATAATTTATTTTTTTTATTCAGTTTTCTGTGGTTCGTCGACAGACTACACATGTTGGGCATTCTCATAAAAAAATCAAGTCATCTCGTTGATTAGTTTTTGCGTTATCGTGTACGACAATTCGAACAACGCGGTTTCGATAAAAAACGCTATTAAAGAATGTCCCACATCAAATTGCATCACGGAGAAAAAACGCTGTAGCAAATAATCCATTGCGTATTTTCTCTTGAAAATTTGGGTAGAAGTAGTTTAGAGTGTATTGTTTACACTGTATTTTTATCGCTGTCAGTTTTTAGAAAATTGCTGTCGATAGATTGAAATCTGCGTGAGTTAACAGCAAATACGCACGAGGAATACATGGCTGTTTAAAACAAAAGAAGTTCAGAGTGGCCAATACTAAATACTAAAAAGCGAATAAAAAAGAAGTCGATTTTTTCCCCTCAACACCATACACCCCTGTTAAATGGTCGCAAATGAAATCCCTAACAAGCAATAAAAAACCTTAAATACACCTCGTGATACAAGGTTTGACGTTGTGTCATTACTACTTTCCAAATGACCAGCAACAAACGCTTTTGCATCAATTGACAGGAAATAATAAAAAATGATTTAAATGGTAACCCTTTTCAACTCAAGTTCATAATCATTAAGCGGCTAACTCAAAAATCGTATTCCGGCTAAAGTATGGTGTAACATCTCAAACCAGGTACTACATATGTAAAGTTTGGCTAGATTCATCCCCAGCACAACTTTAAACATGAGCTAGGAGGACTGTATATTGCAATGAATGAATAGAGCTTCTGGCAAATATCAGGTAATGTTACGCAACCAAACAACGCATAAATTTAAATTTATTATTATTCATTTTTACTATACTTGTTGGCTCTCGCCAAGGTTCCTCTCTTGGAGTAAGTGTGTGTATTTAAATGAAATAAGTATACAGCATGCTGTATCGATCCGATTACATCAATTAGTAAGCTAGCGAATTGTTTACGTGTTATTCAAAATAGTATCTTAAATGTTGTAAATGAATAGTAGAGTCAATAGCCAATTAAATTTTCCTGTTTTTATCAGTATATCTTCACCAATCGAAGAGATAAATGTGAGAATCATTGACGATTCTATCTATTCAAATATAGATTGAAAATACAAGTTCTTCTCTTAGTCGATAAAAATGTTAAAATACCATTTTGGCTTCAGTTCGAACAGATATAAACAGTTATTATATACTCGTGCATCAGCAGGAACCAACTACGCAGAAGACGTCTGGTGAACAACTTCGCTTGCCGCATGAATGATTCATGCTATGATATTTGGGCACGTGATTAGAGAAAAAGATACTAACCGTGCTCTCTTGCATCCACACAGATGTTTACGTAATAAATTGCTGTGGATATAAGGTGAACGATTATTACGACACGACCTGTAGGCTAAAGTTTGAAAACGAGAAGCAAATAAATAATCACGCGCTAGCGTTTGTTTATTTACAGCAACACGCCACACAGCTATCGAAGAGCACTAGCTATCTAAGCCATAGGCTAACCGTCAATTGATACCTATCTGAATGCGAAGCGAAAAGACAACGCAGCACTAGATATAAACTAGTTAATTATTGAACTGAAGTGGTACGAACTGTTTGTATATAATTGAAATATTTATACAGTTTCTTTCCGGATAAACAGCTCATCAACTATTCTGTGAGATTCACGTTCTCATTTGCCATATAGGGTAGAAGAGCTCTTATTCATCTTAGTACCCATTTAAATCCTTTACATTTGAATTCATTAGTATCTGCTATCTTTGTTCAAAATTGAATGAACGAAATGGAGGCCACTCGATTCGAATTTCGCTTCGCTATTACACGAGTATTTCATATCTTTTTACACCTGTTTTGTTACGACTTGTTAGGAACGAAGCAATCAAATGTATATAGTTTTAAACGTTTTCTATTGATTGGAGATCGAGTACTCAATACAATAGTGTGGCACTCTTACTAGTCAGATGCAAAATGGATCATCTTACTTACATTATTGTGGCCGAATATTCCAGTTGTTGCTCCGTACCCCGACCGAGTGTAGTATAGCCTTTTGAGGATGTTCTGGTCTGAGCTGCGCACTCCAATTTCCCTGCGCAAATACTGCAGCCCATCTTTCCCGACTGCACGCAGACTGTGAGTCTGCTCCGTAGCAGATGACTTGTGTGAAATATTAACATCTTCTCTTGAGCTTGAAGGAGAAACATTTTGGGCTTTGAGGAAGTTGGCCGAGTATTTTTTTTCCGCGCTGGCTTAAAGAAATATTTCATCACAATTTATTATTTGAGGAATTCATTTATTTCGTCGAGTTAATTTAGGCAATTGTTGCTTCCTTTTTTCTACCGGCAACAGCTTGATTTTTCATACTGGTTGATATAAGTTATATTACTGAAATCGGTAAGTTGAAATTTACTGTATCGATTTTGTTGGCTATTTTCGGCAAATTTGAGACTAAGAGAAACGAAAGCAATGAAATTGAAAGACGGATAGGTATTCTAGACCGAATCAGTTATAAACTTAGAACGGAAAACTAGGACTAGGCAGTCTCATATGGACATGATCGAAAGGAAATCTGAAGAATTCTTTGCCTTCTGCTAAGTAGGAGTTGGGCGTTGCACCCAAGTCTACCGCATGGTGTATGGTAGACCATAACTCATCATCATGTTTTACCGCCGACGCCGGCGTTTTTGTTTCTTCACCTGCTTCTTCTCCTTTCCTTCCTTCTGCCGCCTGCTGACTTTCGGCGATGCATCACCCAAGGTCCTTTCAAATGTTTCATTGGTGAAATCCAGCTCATTCTTTTGTTTCTTCGAGTCCTCTTGCTTGCTTCTTGTCCCTCAATATTTTCTCCAAGCTAGTATTGTGGTGATTCTTCGGTATCTCCTCAGTTTCTACCGTTGCGTTGTTCTGCGGCTTCTTTAGAGCATTTTCGACTAACGGTTTTTCGGCTGTTTACCGAGCTTTGACTATAGCCGTTAAAAGAAAATTGTTTACATATTCTTCACCTCTATGAGCGCTTTATTTATCAGTTCCGTTTCGGTTTTCTGCTTCAAATAGTTCGAATAGATCTTTCGCTTCTGGCTCGCCTGAAAATTGTCAATAAGCCGCACTTGAGGCACAATGGTAGCGTTCTTGGTGACGACTAAGATCTTCAAACGATCCATTTTCTACAGCGACCGCTTCGCGTAATGTGTTGAGACCAGAACCGTACAGAACGTCCTTCGGGTGGTGTTCTTTAATGAATGCCGCAACGTTCTGTAAGCACTTCGTGATGTACACCTCCCCGTTGACCGCAAATTGCGAAGAAAAGCCGGCTTTTACGTTCCCTTCTCTTTAATTGTAAACCATAAGCGGACTTGTAATAGACGTGAAATAGCCGATCCCCCACCAGTCATTGGCGTACGTGTTGTCGTCCACGATCACAACCACATAACGTTTCGCAAAGAAGACATGGTTGACGATCACCTTAAGTCTTTGCGTTTGGGTAGCCACTTGCGCTTCCGAAACCGCCGGCCTCGACTTCTGCTTTTTCTGAACGATGTCCAGGTTGGGCAAATACTTTTGAATCGCCTGACCGGTCGCACCGACATCTCGACTTAAGGCTCGTAAGTATTTCGCCACATTGCCTACTATTTTACGCTTCAGCGCTTGCTGTAGCTTCCAGTCACGCAAAACTATCGAACGACTGGAACCCGGGTTGCGCCCGATGCTCTCACCTTTCTCCAAGAGCTTTTATATATGCGCTCGGCTATATGCGGCCAATTAGAACCCATCGGACGTAGTTGCTGCGTTGGTTTTCACTATGGCTGCGGTAAACGAACTGATAGAGCTGCCGATTTTTTCTGTTATAGTCTAGAGGCATATTCACGATCCACCGGTGTATCCACCACCAGGTGGCAGTATAATCGCCTGAAAAATCGAAGAACTATGTCTTTTTTAATGCAAGCGTTACCTGTATGTTTTTAGAACATATTGCGTTTGTCAATTACTAATTTTGAGGTTAAACTGCAATAAATAACGATTTTGGTTCAGATATTAAGTCAACAGTATGTATATGATATTTTAAACAAAATTGTGTTAAACACACCACTCAACATGGCTGAAAATGTCTATTATTTAAAAGAAATAGAATTGCATAAATGTATTGTTAACATATTGTCAAAGAAACCTAGGTTCTGAAACGCCATCTAAGGCCTCAAATAGACATTGTCTCTACTTTATGAATTTGTAAATGCAATCTTTTTGTTTCAAAGCGGGTTATACCAAGCCATAATTAAATACATCATCCTACTTATAAAAATAGTTTCTGTGTTTTTTTGTTCCATTTTATTTTGCACCATTACAAGCACAACTGATAATTTCATATGCTGAATGCCACCTGAAAGGTGTTCTACCAAACCCCCCCTTTCGTTTGGCTTACTCAGCATAAATTGTATCCAAACTGGATTGTTGAAGCGTACATTCCTCTTACTGTGTTCCGTAAACAAATGCGTAACTGTTTGATAACGGCATACAGTTTAGTCATTTGTGTCAACATTGTAAATAAATACGGAATGCGCGGACTACAAACAGAAAACTTTGCTGGAGTTAAATTTTGGTCAGAGAACCCGATAAACCACGAACGAAACCAGGAAGATTATCAAATATCCAGTTGGTACATTTATGTACTTAACTTATTAGAATGGGCGTCGGCGCAGGAATTGTTTATTATTGTGTATTCTTATCAGTCAAAGGGAAACATTTATCGGTCAACCACTTGTTGAGTCCATGTTGAAAGGTTAAGATCCGTTAAGTGTCTTGTTCTACTTGAGATTTAAAAATTCCTAATCCTTGATTCTTCAGTATTTTGGCCAGTAGAAACTAACCAAAATATTTGGCTTATACCTCCATACTACCAGTTCCGGTGTTGTTTGGGTGATAAGAGATAAATTTGCATTTGCTCGATCGGTCAAGGTTTCGTTTGCACGACGCGGTTTTCAAATATGCACAGTCAATTTGTCTTAGTAATCCGTCAGTCAATAATTGCGGAAATAATGTTGTTGACACTTTGTTGGAAGGATGACGTGAGCGCGAAATAGTAGAAACCTTATCGATTGCAAAAATTCAAAATTATACTTTATGAACGTTTAAACATGAAAGCCGGTCAGGAATTTTGTTAAAGACCTTCACGTTGAACGTTGAAAGACAAAAGCCGTATGGTATCCGGCGTGCTGAAATCTCTCGAAGTATTCGAGCAAAGAATAGACCCACTACCATGTCATAAGAGGCGACTACTAACAGGAGGCGTCTCTGAGTTGAGGTATCTCTTCGTGCCGAAGGTCGAGGTTTAACCACGGTCGGAGTATTATGGGCTTTGTCCTTTCTCTGGTTATTGAAGTTATAGGCATATTATGGGTTTGTCCCAGGTTCAGCTTTTCTGTCACGTTGATGGTGATTATAATATAACGTGTTTGGGCTCTACCGGATGTTGTACAAAAATGGCAAAAGACAACATTTCTGGTTCTCTGAACAATAAATTAATTTCCAGTATGAACGTACAGCACATCATCACAGTTTAGTTATGAAAATATACAGTGAATACTTCTGTTCTAGCAATCTACCGTGATTTGGTTTGTTTCACGGAATCTAACGCGTTATTGGAATGCACATGTAGCCGATCAATCCCCTTGTTGATAAATACTTATTTATTTATTTTATTTATTTTTATTTATTTATTTCGTTGTTTAAATATCTGAACCATACTCGATCGCTCTTGTCGGAAGCAAACCGCAGTTTGCTTGAACTGTATTAAAAAGTCGCACGCCACAATTCTGCAATCAAGTATGTCACGTTTCTTGAACCCATTTGACCAGTCTCGAATACTTGTTTTCAGTTCATTCCGATCACCTTGTGTATTATTGCTTCAATCTGTGTCAGGCGCTTTCGACTTTCAGAAAGGCAACACAATCAACATTCTCAACATTATTGGCCCTCTAGTTATATCCATCGTGTAATTCTTCGTTTTCGAATTCTTGCATGGTTCATTTACGTGTGTGTCTAACGTTTGGAGCCGGTGACGTTGCAAAATTCTTTGCTAATTTTAGTATCACAATTCGGTCATTGTTGAGATTGTAACGTGAATATCTATGTTTCTCTTGGTTTTCTTCAGAATATTTCTCCATGTAAAATAGCATGATCCATTCCTCAAACTGAGGCCAGTTTGAGTTATCTTTGGTCTTTGCGCGTGCCTTATCACCTATTTTTGTTGGGTGTTTTGTCAATAGTGCAATGAGTCACTTTGGTTATGCAACTATTTTCTCTGCTCTCCTTTTGTTGCATATAAGTAGTAGTCTTAATTTTATTATTTTCAAAGTTGCACATATTGTATCGTATGCTATTTTAAATATTCATTGATATGATGACATTGTATGGGAGGACATTCACCGGGTGATGCCAATCGGGCTTGCATTGCTTTGGACTGAGCAGATTAATTTCTATGTTTATTTGGTGCTTGTTTGACCAACTAGGGAATTAATCACCTTTTGTATATGATTCCGTATTCTATTCAAACGATCGCCTAGTCAAATCAGCACCGACACAATAGATACCACGAAAAATTCGTCGCGTGATTTTCAAAATTCTCGGTAGCCGGCTGCCCAGAGCAATTATTATATGATAACGCTATCGACACACTTTTTTTTATTATTTTTTATTTTTGAAGTAGAATATCTCTAACGTTTCAATATGGGGTCCCGTTTCAAAAATTTCAGTTGAGAAATTTTCCCAAGTTTGAAATGCGAATATCTTCCGTTCTACTGATAGGAATCGCAATATTTTTGCACTATCTGATCGGAAATTCGTGCACGTATTTCGTATTAAATTTCGGAATTAGTGCGACTACTATAAATAAACCAAAACAAGGATTTTTAGAAAATCCTTCGAAAACAGCGAGGAAAATGCGCAATTTGCAAGCACATCTCACGCAGAGCCGTCAAAAAGGAGCATGTAAACGTTTCATTACATACGGGAATGTTATATATACAGGTCACGCGAGCTTGTTTTGTATCAGTGGGTGCTCGCTTACCACACGAGCAACATGCTCGTCCGGACGGTACAATGAGCGGGATCATGTTTGCGTTGCCGTACTAAGCGTCACCGCAAGGTTCCTCGTGATAAAATCCAGGGAATCACCAAATCCGCCATTCGGCGTCTGGCTCGTCGTGGTTCTGTAAAAAGCATTTCCGATTTAATCTACGAATGCTAATGGTGTGCAGGAAAGTGTCATCCGAGATGCCGTGACAGAAAAGTTCGCCAAGCTCGCCATCTCAGAACAAAACAAAAGGCCCTTTTCAGGGCCATCAATTTATCAACAAAGAATCGAATTGAAATTTTGTTATTAAAGCATCCGAAAGTGGCTTGCCAAGAGCGTTCGATGGTAAGTGGTACAATATCGTCGATTTCACTTAGAACGACACAAAATAAAATGTTATCATTTGTGTGTTGGTTTACAGTTTCGTGTTTACTAGGCGCATTCAAAAAAGGTTTCAATTCTCAAACATTATACCAAGGTGCCGTATTACATTACTCTTTTTACCCTGAGTGTTCTATTACGTCCGTATTGGAAACACAATTTCAATTTTGTTCTTTATCAAAAATATGTGGTCGACCAACGAAGGGGTGGAGCTACGAAGAACACATATTGAGGACAACACAAAAAAGGACGAGCTTACATTGTGCTGTAGTCAGGTATAAAAACTCAGCATGCTGTTGCTCACTCTCAGTTCGTTTGCAGCATCAGCATGCAGCAGTTCGATTGCAGCATCTCCCGCGAAATTCAAACCGCCGTCCGTTTGCTGCTGTCAGAAGAGTTGGTCAAGCACGCCGTCTCAGATGGCACCAAAAATGTTTCCATATACACCAGCTCCAAGTAAATTTCGAACACTGCCCAAACAAAAGGCCCTTTTCAGGGCCATCAATTTATCGACAAAGAATGAAATTGAAGTTTTGTTATTACAAGCATCAGAAAGTGGCTTGTCAAGAGCGGTAAGGTAAGTTGGATGGTAAGTGAGCCACTTGTTAACAATACCGTCGCTTTCACGTAGAATGGCACAAAATCAAAAGTTATTTGTGATTTGTAGACAGTTTAGTGTAATGATTCAATTTACAAAAATCGAACGTTTTCTAGCGTTTCGATATAGGTGCTACGTTTCAAAATTTTCGGCCAAAATGCTGGCTGTTTTTTTAAACGTGAAAATCTGCTGTTGTACTGAATGAAAACCTTCGATTTTTGCGCTGATTGGAAATATTTGTGACTAATTCTATAGAATGTACAATTACTGAAAATAACGGATTTTGTGAAAGAAGTGGTTGGTTCGTACAATTCGATTCCAAGCGAGCCAGACTACTTTTCATTGGAAGGTCTACCTCTGACAATAGAAGTAAACTATTTTATTTTGAATTCAACTACAACTTCCTTGAAAACAGCACAGCTAAAAAACTTTTGGGGAAAACGCGCAAGCCTAAATTTTCCACTATAATGGAAACTAGTGCCTGCGCCGCACAGCATCATCAAGATTGATAGTAATTCAAGCCGGGAGGAAAGGGGGAGGGAGGTTGTAAGGCAATGGAAAACGAAAATTTCATTTATATCTTACTGAAATATATTTAACTGGTCCTGAAAAGAACTTGTTGGTTTGTGGTTTATTTTGGGTCACAATTTAGGCCCGCTCGATTGCTGATAGCTGTGAATTTCTCGCAGGGCGACAGTTTCTGTTTGGTAGCGATGAGGCTTCCTAACGCCAAACGTGACTGGGGCACTTTTACACGGCCTTCGTTGCTTACTGCTTGCGGGGAGGTTCTCCTACGGTGGACTTACGAGCGGTCTGTTTGGTACGGGCCATGTAGCGAAAAATGCTGATCTGCTACTTCTCTGATGCTGGTAGTAGGACGACGGTCAAACGCTCGTTTTCGTGCCTTCATTTATAAAAGTTCAACAATATTTTCAAAGAATGTTGCAAATTGACAACTTGATAATTCCAAAAATACTCCAAATAAACTATGTATGTGCAAAAGACGACAAAATCGTAAAGAAATTGCTGTTCCAGCACAGAACTTCCTGTCGGGAAATGGTTTTTAGGCGGGTAAATTTGCTCGATAGAAATGCAGTTCGTCGATTGGCCCATTCAGATTCGCAATTTCAGTTTTGTTCATAATCAAAAATGTGTGATCGTCCTGAAAAGGACAGTTTTTACAGCAATATGCATTTCATTTGCGAGTTTCAGCGTTCAATTTATGCTTTCTTTTCGATCTTCTTGGGCAGCACTCCTGATTGGATGTTTTGTTTTTGAGCAATGGTCACTTGTTTGTTCAACTTTTCGATGTTACGGATCGCCAGCTGCTGAAGACGTGGGTTAATTCGTCTTTTTGTGGTCACGGACAGCATTTCCTTCCAATTTCAAGACTTTAACAGCAAGGTATTCCATTACAACTACTAAGTAAACGGCACTCCGACGCGTTCAACACGATTTGCTTGTGTATCGAACAACGAAGAGGAGGAGCTACGAAGAACACATATTGAGGACGACACAAAAAATATGAGCTTACATTGTGCTGTAGTCTGGTATAAAAGCTTAGCATGCTGCTGCTCAATATCAGTTTGTTTGTATCGTCGTACCATCAACGTCGATCCAAATGTTTCCGAGCATTGTTAAAGGATACAAGAAGAAGGGGCCGTCCGTTTGTAGCTTTCAGAAAAGTTCACCAAGCACGCCGTCTCAGATGGCACAAAACACTAGCACCAACTAAATTCCGAATACTGCCCAAACAAAAGGCCCTTTTCAGGGCCATCATTTATGAACAAAGAATCGAATTGAAGTTTTGTTATTACAAGCTTCAAAAAGTGGCTTGCCAAGAGCGTTGGATAGTAAGTGAGCCCCTTGTGAACAATATCGTCGGCATGTCGTAGAATGGCACGAAATAAAAAGTTATCATTTGTGTGATTTGTTAACAGTTTCGTGTAATGATTCAATTTACAATAACATTCATTAAATACTCTTTTTAGGATTATCATATAGATAAATATGTTCGAATATTTTAGATTTCGATGTATGTGTATCGATATTTCGGTATTTCCATTAGAAATAACGAAATATCTGCTTTTAATACAACCTATCAGAAGATAGTCAAAATTGTAACATTTGTATAACCAGCCTATAGTGTATTCTACTTCACTCCGGTTATGTCTGTGACATTACCCACCCATCTTTTTAATAATAAAAATTTAATAATTTGAATTTTTATTCAAAGCAGTCAAAAATAACATATGACAACCCTAGTAACAATTTGCGTTTTATGACACTCTCGAAGCCCTTCTTAAAACTTAGAATGCACTTGTACCGTGCTATAAAACTAGAAATGGTACTTGGGAATAAAGTAAACATCATATGAGTACTTCTAAAACTCAAGGCTTGTTCGCAACAAAAGCTTGACACCTAAAACACATAGATCTCTTAATAGTTCAAGACCAAAAAATAAAACAATTTTCGCAGATATGGAAGTATGTCTGCTCTATCTAAAAAGACATAATTCGTTAAGAAGCAAAAAGTGCTTTCAAAAATAGCATCGAAAGAAATGCGGGTTAGAAAAGTTATTTTGTGCAGTCCAAGCGAAATCCGGGTTATTTAAGCAGAATACTTCCAAAAAGGCTTAGATAATTATCTGCAAATGACTTATGACAGTGTTTTAAAATCGTCTAATACTTGATTGTTAGCAACTACGTATAAAAGAAATGTTAAAAACAATCATAAGATACGACCAAATGAATTCGATAGTTAAACAAACATTCAGAAGAGGACCAGACCTTTCTGTTCGAATTGTTGCAAGGAAAATAAAACTGATAAAAAAGATTTGTGCATAATTTTAATTAATTATTTACTTAAACACTATTTTCAAATTAATGTAAGTCCCGTGTAATCGGACGATATGCTTCTATAATTACGGAAGGAGAAGTTTTCAAGAGATGTAAAATTTAAATGAAAATATGATATACCGGATATACGCTAACTATCTGTATCACAACTAGTCAGTATGTTTGCTTTCTTTACAGACGCTTCATTGGCAAGGGGCAGTATTTAATTGTTTGCTCCCCGTCTTGTTTCTTCATCTTTCATCCTATATTATCATTTTCTCTCTGAACAATGAAACATGAAATGATGTAACAGCAGCAATTAGTTCCCACACCACTGAATTGAGAGTAAGAGTTCATTAACGTTACACGATGCGTGGGGCATTGTGGGACCGTAGTGAAAACAGATAGGGTGATACACATATTTTAACCATGCACAGTTTTCTTTGGATGTTTTCTAAGATTTAAATGGCCTGGTGAATCTTTGTGTACCTGTTACCTCGTAGTGGCGAATAACATTTTCATAATTTACTTCAGCAGATCGAAATAAATCTTCATGCAGCAATACAATGTCAACATACGCCACACACGAAATGGATGAACAATTGCATATGATCTAGAGTTTCTCATAGAATTGAAGTACAAATAGTGCTTAGCACCTTACTATTTTATTACGCCGCGTTGTTGAGATACAAGGCGGAAAAGATTGGCCTTGACATGGCTCGAAGGCGATAGCTATTGTTAGAACGCGAGACAGGTAATCATTATTCAACAATTACCTGAATGTTGCATCACTTATACACGAAATTATAAACATGTACATGAAGATGGGTTACAAATTTTTACAGCACGAACTAGAGATTCTAGTATCGACAATTTTTGGCCTCGGTACTACGGTAAGTCTTGTTTAAAAAAGTGATATGATAACATTTAAATTGAACTTAAAATTCCAACGCGAAACTTGTAATAATAAGCATCAAAAAGCTCGTCATGAACCTGCAATTCTGCTGAACACTACTCTTAGACAATAGAATAGAACTTCAATTTTCAACAGTTTTTGTTTGATAGATTGATAGTGTAATGATCCTATTTTCACCCTATTATCTATAATCTCCGTATCCATTTGAAGACGTTGGCTAGAGCAGCTTATGCCACCTTTGTTCAACACATTGCACTATGGTCCCAAAGCTGTATTTAGGAAGACAAAACTGTTTGCGCCAAAACCGTTGGTTTTAGATATATAGTATCTTCGGCAAACTTTGTTAGTACTTTCTTGCCGATTTTTTTATATTAGTTGAATTAGGGTGGTCCTTGTGGTTAGGGTATTCAAAGTATCAACTTCTTAGATATGTAAAATTCAGCTACACAATGTTCTACAAAGTTATAAATCAATCAAATTGAAGCAACTTTTCTGAAGAAACTATGTGGCTATTTCTAATGGTTCATGTGCTACGATTTTTGCAATATTTAAGGTAGGGTGGCTCTTAAAAATTGGTTTTCTATTAATATCTTTTTATGTGTTAATTTCTCGCTAATACTTTGTTCTAGAGGTTTCTAGAACTTTTGTAAATACACATTTTTGCCGAAGCAATGAAGTTTCTATCTCTTTTTTTTGCATAGTTACAGGCGATTTTCAAAATAAAAATGGGTTTTTTCAAAGCTATATATCTTCCAACATTGCAAATGGATTTTCAATCTTTTAATTTCATTTGAAAGATTGGAACTTTTGTAGTTTTTGGTGGAAAAACTGCGGGAGCGTTATTTCTGTAAAAAAAAAATTAATTTTTGAAAATGGTGTATTTTTCAACAAAAATCGTTCATAACTTTTCAAATAGACGAGATAATAACTTTGTTACTTCAGCAAAAATCTTCGCCATGCAAAGTTCTAAAAGTGTTGCAAACAAAGTATTTACGATAAATCAATGTTTGAAGTGACAAATGAAAAATAGTGATTTAAGGAGGTCACGTTTTCATCGCTCAATCTCTTATGGTAAAATCAAAAGTTCTAAAAACCTCTAGAACAAAGTATTAGCGAGAAATTAACACATAAAAAGATATTAATAGAAAACCAATTTTTAAAGAGCCACCCTACCTTAAATATTGCAAAAATCATAGCACATGAACCATTAGAAATAGCCACATAGTTTCTTCAGAAAAGTTGCTTCAATTTGATTGATTTATAACTTTGTAGAACATTGTGTAGCTGAATTTTACATATCTAAGAAGTTGATACTTTGAACACCCTAACCACAAGGACCACCCTAATTCAACTAATATAAAAAAATCGGCAAGAAAGTACTAACAAAGTTTGCCGAAGATACTATATATCTAAATCCAACGGTTTTGGCGCAAACAGTTTTGTCTTCCTAAATACAGCTTTGGGACCATAGTGCATTGGCTTGAATAGTAGAGCGATAATGGGAGCACTCGATTTGAGTTTTCGTTTCGCTTGAACACGAATATTTCTCCATTTTCAAACCGTTTTAGTTATTATATTGGTGCTTGGAGACGAAGCAAAGAAAATGATGCATTACATCGATTGTAGGCCGAATAATTGACGAAATAATGCATCACCCTCCCTAAAAAGCAAAAATAGTTTCTTTTCCCTATGTAATATCCCGTTACAATATTTGTGTATCGATATTATGAGCCAAGCCATATTGGTTCTTAGAACGCTGATTTTAGTTTCAATAAATTAAGCCAAAAACCTCTGTAATAGACTCAACTAGTAAAATTGCCATTAAACTTTCACACTATAGATAGTGAATTGGACAAAACTTGTGAAACTGATATCGAACTAAGTAACGTCATTAAACTTAAGGGGTCACCCCACTGTACGAAGCGCGAAAAAACAGGCAAATTTTTCTTGACATAATGAAGAAATGAATCGAGATCCTGTAAACTGGGATTTATAGTAATAGTTGTGATGTATTTTCCGTAATTTTTACCTAACAAAAGTTATTTCAGTATTAAGAACAATTGCAAGTAACGTAAGATTTTCTGACGTCGCCGGTGGTTGAGTGGTAAGATTGACCGTCACTCATTCCTGTTGCTCTGGGTTCAATCCCAACCGATGTCGTTGAGATTTTTCCGAAGAGACAAAATCTGTGGTCAAGTCTTCCTTCGGAAGGGTAAACGTCGTAAAAATTGACATGTTGTGTAACATCCGGCGATAGAAGCAAAAAAATTGATCCACTGGGTTCTTGATTTCATGTATAAGGCGACGCAAACGGTAATTTCTTTTTCTTCTTTCATCTAGCCTTTTATATAAAATTAGTATATAAGTTTGCATTAAGTCTTAAATTATCTACCCTTGTTCTTTACGGGTTATCTGCTGCTTTTACTTACAAATGGATTTTTCCGTTTTTTTATTTCGATTATAGAGGTTTTAACCTTAAGGTCATTCGCCTCTTCGGGTTAGAAAAATCTATTATGAAAAATTTCTAATCCTTTGTGCGGGGTCGGGACGCCAACCCAATACAAGGCAATCGATTTACCAACTACGCTACGCCCACCCCATGGATTTCTCTGTGTCTATCGTTTATTTTATTGTGAACTATGTTATTTTATATTGCTTGCGCAAGAGACGACATTTTATGTATACGTTAGTCAGAAGAGAAAATAATACAATTTTCTGTTTCTGTGCACACATTAACTTTGGTAGTAATTGGCTTTACTACTATGTGGAATTTAGTTACTAAATTATTTACCACAAAACTTTTAACTAAGTAAATAACATTCGTCGCTCTTTACAGTCTATGCAACTTTACAATAAGTATTGTTTATCGGAAACGGAAAAAAAGTTCTTAGCTTGTTGCTCAACAATACAATATTCCATCCAATTAAATATTAGTAACACTCCCGATAGCCGGTTTTCTGAAATTCAAATGACATATTTTGAAAATTAAGATTTTTCAAATGAATACAACAAACTTCCAATCTTATAAAATCTCGGCAATTTAACTAACAAATTTTCGGATGATGTTAGGATGCAGACGCTTGATTCCTCGGTTTCTAGCGTATTTCATGTATCGAACTAATGTTCGTTCCTTCCCTAGCAGATCTGCGCTTGGAAGTGACCGACATCGGCATTAATTAGCATGCAAGGATCCATACAGATTGCACAATGCTATACATTATGTTATTCCCAAGAATGCTGTTTCAAATGAACGTTTCGCAATTTTACTTGGTACTTATCAATAACGGAGTAACAACCACTGGCGATCTTTTATGCTTATTCTTATTTCATTCGACATAGCCCGAACACTTTACCACAAGCAGTCGGAATTAAATTACATCAATATTGTTTTTGTAGTTTATTTTCATACTGAGCGTGATAATAAATAAAAATAGGGTTTATAGTTACATAACGGTCGCATTATAGTCTACTATTAGTAGACCGAAAACTCCGAACATCAATCTTTATTTCATAACCTATTGTGATTTCATGAGAAGATAAATTAAAGCCGCGATTGCCTCAAATAGCACCTGAAATTATTGCTTTCATTTTGTATACAAAGTTGCAGGCTGTAACCTCCCCACGTTTTGATCAGTGCTTACCATACCTCACCGATCTACTACAAAGTTTTTTCATCTTGGTTCAAAATCATCTTCGTACTTTTTATTATTTATTTTGGTTTTTCCTTTTCATTCAGAATTAACAATCCCTGAAAGTTATCTTTGCAAAAGAGACACACGAACCGGTATGACACATGTATGTCACACCCAAATCAATCACTCGCAGACATTGTCCCATAAATTTGCAATCTGGTTTCGCTATCGTTAAAAGATTCATTTTGCGCAACACCGCATTGACAACAGTCTAGTATATGTAGAGGAAAATGACAGAAAAATGATGTCATGAAAGTGGAACATGGCACAGTGCAACAGATAGGTCAGACATGGTGGCGACAAACTGAGTGTAAGATAAACGACGATAATTAGTATACCATGGGCTTTGAATGTTCCGTACTTGATAGTTCAGCTTTTTAAAGCTAATAGCTATACAAGTTGAAATATGCGTTTTTAGTTCTAATTTATTAAGCGAAATGAAAAAAAATCATTTAAAAATATCAAATAAATAAATAAGAATCACGTTGTATTCCCGATACAATTGGTGTTTCAATACCACACAGTGGGATCTCAAGCTGCATTTATTACCTTGACAGTATTGTGCTTGCCACTAGTCTCCATGGGAATTAGTGTCTATTGGACCAATTTCCTGTCGTGGTAATACTGCAATTGTAGGTCAATTATGTGCATAAGGGAGAATTGGATCACAAATTAGGTTGCTTGCCATTTCCGTGTGATTGGAGATGAATCTACAACCGCATGCGCATAATTTCAGGTCAACTAATAGGGGAGTTAAAGATAAAATTTTAATTACCCCACCTGATACCTACCAGTGTTTTGTAAGCATGGTACGATTGTTTGCGGTTTGGCAGCACATTGTGTCGACATGACGTTATAGGCTATCACAAATAGCTAAGAAAGATACTTTCCTATTCCATAATATCGAGGAATTTCTTCGTTGAGCCAAACTATTTAGAAGATCAGGTTCAAGTTAGCGGTGCCGTTCGATGAGATAGTGGTGTTAAAGCCCGACATCGTTTCCCATAAATGGGAAATGAAGCTAGGATGCTGATAATCAGTTTCCCAGGATTCGAAATGCAATTATACTGGCTTACTGATAACGCTTGTAAGGCTCAACGTAACTTGCTATTTCTTGAGGGGTCTGCCACGATAAGTGCTCTAATAATAGAAAAACTTGATTATTCTTATCCCTAAATAAATAAAATTTGTCTAGGGTATGCGCTTTTTTCGTTTATAATATTTTTCATGTCAAACTGCTTCAAAACAAACGACTTTAAGCCGAGAGTATTTTAGAGCTACGAAAAAAAAAAATCATTGGGCTCACTTAAAGCGTAAAAACGGCTCATCGATGTAAGAGTCGTTTGAAAAACCCTTCAGTCTAAAAACCGGATCAAAATATGACCAGTTCTTACAAAGTAGTTTTTTAACTGACATTTAAGCTTAAGTGTAACGGTATAGGCATTTTTCTGCTAACGAATTAATAGTTTTAACTACAATAACGGGGTTGAGAGAATAGAGTCCGTTCAGAGTCGTTTTTTACATTTCGCGCTTCGTAAATTGCCGTGGAGAGATTCTTCCCGGTTTCCTCGCTATGAAAACCGGTGTACGCTGATCCAACTAGAGCTCCTGTATGTCTGAAGGAATACCGCAAGAGAAGTTTATTCTTGCCAACTTTTTCTGGTGAGAACTTTTTAAGCGATTCTTTTGCTGAAGGATCACTGCTCAAATTTTATACTTGAACATTTTTACCCGATTTTCAAATTGCCCTTGTGATTTTTACTTTCGGTCACTCATTTAAAACAACAACACCATTGTGGAGTATCATCACGCGATTTACGAAATTCGACATCATGTAAAATTAAAATGAAACGTAAAACTGTCACTTTTTTGCTCGAATATGTCAGGGACAGGAGATGTCAATTTATAGGATTTTTTTAAAGTTAGAGATATCCGCGCTTAACAAGAAGAAAATTGGGACGGTATCGCGTAGTTGGTAAATCGATTGCCTTCCTGGGTTCGATTCCCATACCCGCACACAGGGTTAGAGATTTTCCTAAGAGGCTTTTCTGACCCGAAAAAGAGGCGAATGATCATAAGGTACTCGAATTTCCGAACACTGTCGTTTTTTTATAATTTAAAAAGAGCGTGTAGTATGTGAATGCTAATCACTTATGATTTAAAATCTCATCGCAATTTTATTACAATTAGTTGAGTTGACGCATTTTTATACTGCCTCAAATCCGTTTACGCCTCTACGCACCGCGTAGCATAACTAATAATTTCCAGCGAACGTAGAAACAGCTTGTTTATCGAGTTCAAGCGGTTTTATTTTTTCTCTTTTACATAAGCATCATTATAGGCGCGTCTCGGGTCATAATCATTTGCAATGGATAGATTCTCTATTTTCATCAGTTTGTAGGCGCAGCTACACTATGCGGATTTTTTCCATTACACTGCATATGTGGTCGATCTACTCGAATTGTTATGTTCGGGTCTATCCCATTACACAATTTTAATAATAATGATTGCATATATGTTTTTCTACCCATCACTTCCATATTGCATTATCTTCTCTCGTTTCCCGCGAATTCTGGTTATCTTGAATTTTAAAAAGAAAACTCATATGTATCGGTCCTTACAAATTCTTCAATATTCTGATTATTTTGTAATCGGAAGTGCTCTTTGAATTGTATAGGTAATGTTGCGTGAATTGTAAAATGTTTTTGAAATAAGAATAAAGAATTCACAAAAGAACAAAAAATGCAATAGCCTGCATACCCCGAAGATTTGTATTAATCGAGAATACTAAATTCTACTGATAAACTGAAATTTGCATTAGACGTTTCTTTAAATAATTAATTCGTCAGATAAATTAAACCACCATGTGTCAAACATTCCTTATAGTTAAATGCCACTAATTTGAGAAGCACTGCATTCAAACTATAAAAATTATTTTTCAATCCGACAAACGGGATGAATTTGATCCAATATATCCTTTGTTTGTTTGGCGAGACTCCGCATAAATGACAATATACTCACTTCACTATCTTACAAATAATCAACAAGTCTACTTTGGTGTTGCGTTGACTTGTGGCGATGATTTTGGCGGATCATTCATTTTTGACGGCTGATTATCTAATAAGAGTTGCTTAAGAAATAGTAAGTCGGAATTCATACCAATCCGACCCGTCTTAAAACTTCAACATCATTGCCGGTCGCCCCCATCTGCATCGTTCACGGAAAAGGAGCAAAGATAAGGTAGACGAGAAATTCACCTACTTAACGGAAGAATGACGACTCATCAGACTCTTCCGTAGGTGTCGCAGGTTTTTTTTTTTTACAATGGAGAAGACCTTTATGTCCTAGCCCAGTACACGTGCTAACGGTAGGGTCCAATCTACCACACGGGGTGCACTGGGGGCGTGTCGGACTCGAATGGTGACCAGCCATTAATACCGACTAAACTCCATTGGGCTCCGCCATCATTCCTCCCAGGAACTACCTCTCGGTATTACTTCTGGGGGGATGGCTGTACTCAATGTACTCATTCACTCTCACTCACGCGATCATACATCCTGTATGAGGCTTACTTGGGTGCTCTCTCAATCACACTTTGATTCACTCTCAAACACTCCCACATGAGGCTGACTTTTGTGCTCACCTTTTACGTTCCATGCGAGGCTGACTTGTGTGCTCACCTTACTCATTCCTTGCTAGGCTTACTTTTGTGCTCGCCCTACCCATACCATGTGAGGCTGACTTGGGTGCTCACCCTATCACCTGATTCACTCTCAATCGTGCCACTCTATTGTACCTTTGTCGCTCCCCCTGGCATCCCATGTGGGACATTTTTCTTAGGCCCCACTTCTGACATACCATGCGAGGCTGACTTGTGTGCTCACCTTTTTCACTCCTTGCTAGGCTGACTTTTGTGCTAGCCTCTACCAACCTGTGAGGCTGACTTTTAAGCTCATCCTTAACATGCAGTGTGAGACTGACTTGGATGCTCACCCTTTCACTCCTCTGCCACGCCATGAGGCATCGATAGCTTAGTTCCAACATACTACGCTACGACCCTCCCGTCTTGGCATGAGGCAGTCCACTTATACGCCTATACACTCACTCTTCTGTCTTGCTTCGGGGTGGCTGGGTTTACCCCTTACGCGGTTGCCATTCGCTGCGCCAACCTACCTCGGCATGAACAGACCATTCACTCTCTTATTTTGCGCTTGGCCTTTTTCGCTCCAGCTAACCAATCACTAGTTAGCCGTGCCCGCCGTCTGTTGCTCGGTTCGCCAGATTACCTGTAGCCTACTGGCAATCTGGATGGTAGCAGCCGAGACTGCGTTCCACTTTTCCACCGTTTGACACATCCGCTGAATAAGGGTATCCGGGGTTGTGTCCCAGCCACAGACGTCAAGCATTGCTCTTCTTTCGACGTCGAACCGATGACATACGAACAGTATGTGTTCGGCAGTTTCATCTACACCTGGGCAGTCCGGGCAGACTGGGACCTCCGCGTGCCCGAACCTGTGGAGGTACTGACGGAAACAGCCATGGCCTGACAGGAATTGTGTCAGGTGGAAGTGAACTTCCCCATGGGGTCTTCCCACCCAGCTCGATATGCTAGGTATCAGCCGGTGGGTCCACCTACCTTTCGAGGAGTTGTCCCACTCACGCTGCCATCTGGCGACCGAGGTCACCCTGGTGCGCTCGCGGGCTCCCCTATTTCCACGTAGCTCAAAGCACTCCTCATCTTCCCGAATGACCAGCCCGACTGGCATCATGCTCGCTATCACGCAGGATGCATCGTGTGATACCGTGCGGTAGGCAGATATCACTCTGAGGCACATCACGCGGTAGGTGCTCTCCAGTTTCTGTAGGTAACTGGTTACCCTCAGTGCTCTTGACCATGACGGGCCGCCGTACCTGAGGATAGATACGGCAACGCCTGCCAGTAACCTACGTCTACTGGCGCACACCTTTGAGCTGTTGGACATCATTCTCGATAGTGCCGCAACAGCAGTCGACGCTCTCTTGCACGTATAGTCGACATGGCTGCCGAAGGTCAGCTTGTCGTCTATAATGACTCCGAGAGACTTCAGACTTCGCTGTGAAGTGATCGCGACTTCTCCCACATGGATAACTGCATGTTGTGCCGACTTGCGGTTGTTGACGATAACTACCTCCGTCTTATGATGAGCGAGCTCCAGGCCTCTCGCGCTCATCCATTCCTCCACCGTGCTAATCGCGTGTTCTGCGGTTAGTTCTACCTCAGGAATTGACTCCCCGTAGACCTCCAAGGTTACGTCGTCGGCAAAGCCGACGATCTTGACCCCAGGAGGGAACTTCAGTCTCAGAACCCCGTCATACATGAGGTTCCATAGCACCGGGCCTAGGATCGAGCCCTGCGGGACTCCGGCGGTAATCGGAACCCTTTTCTGACCGGCATCGGTCTCGTATATCAGTATGCGGTTTTGGAAGTAACTTTCCAGGATCCGGTACAGACCCACCGGTAGGCTAAGCCGGTGTAACGAGAGCGCGATGGCATCCCAGCTTGCGCTGTTAAATGCGTTCTTCACGTCAAGTGTCACTAACGCACAGTATCGAATACCTCGCCTTTTTCGTTGGATCGCTATCTCGGCAGTATTTATCACTGAGTTGAGAGCGTCCACTGTGGACTTACCCTTCCGAAAGCCAAACTGGTTGCTTGACAGACCGTCCGTACCTTCCGCGTACGGGGTGAGCCTGTTGAGGATGATCCTCTCAAGCTGTTTGCCAGTCGTGTCTATCAGACAGATTGGTCTGTACGCCGATGGGTCGCCTGGCGGCTTCCCGGGCTTCGGCAACAGCACCAGTTTCTGCCTTTTCCATCTATCGGGGAAACGGCACTCGTCAAGGCATCACTGCATAGCTAGCCTGAACATGTTCGGGTTCGCTATGATCGCTGCCTTGAGAGCGTTGTTTGGAACTCCATCCGGCCCTGGAGCTTTGTTCATTGCTAGGGATTTAGCCACTGCGAGTAGTTCTTCATTCGTCACTGGAGCCACCATTTCGACCGTGCCCGCACTGTCTCGTAGTGCAGGTGGCCAGGGGCTTGTGGCTCGAGACGGGAAGAGTACTTCGATAATCGTTGCCAACCGGTCCGGAGACCGTTCTGGGGGTGAGGAGCCCCCTTTGGTCTTGGCCATCACAATCCGGTAAGCGTCACCCCACGGATTCGCGTTGGCACTCTCACACAGGTTGTCGAAACACGCTCTCTTGCTGCTTTTAATAGCCTTGTTAAGGGCTAATTTCGCAGCTCGAAACACTTCACGGCGGTTCTCTCTTGCATCCTCGGTGCGAGCTCTTTGCATCCTACGTCTAGCTCTGAGGCAGGCTGACCGTAGAGCTGCAATCTCGGCACTCCACCAGTATACCGGGCATCTACCGTTTCTTGGCAGTGTTTTTCTCGGCATAGTGGCGTCGCACGCTTAGACTGTCGGTGTTGGCCTCCAGTCCCAGGGCCGCGGTGAAAGCTTCGCTGTCGAAGTGATTGGACTTCCACCCGCGTACCTGACAGGGATCTCCCGCCCTCGGATGCTGCACACCATAGTTGATCTTAAAGCGGATTGCTAAATGATCGCTATGGGTGTAGCCTTCGTCTACCCTCCATTCCATGCCTGGAGCCAGACTCGGGCTGGCAAAGGTCAAATCAATCCACGCCTCCACTCCGTTTCTACGGAATGTACTAGCGGAGCCATCATTAGCTAGCACAGTATCGAGTTTCGCAAACGCTTCCATTAGCGCTTGACCCCTGCTATTTGTACAGCGGCTGCCCCACTCCACTGCCCAAGCGTTGAAGTCTCCCGCTATTACTACCGGTTTCCGGCCCACGAGGTCCGACG
Organism: Topomyia yanbarensis; assembly: GCF_030247195.1. NCBI lineage: Eukaryota > Metazoa > Arthropoda > Insecta > Diptera > Culicidae > Topomyia > Topomyia yanbarensis. The sequence goes on from NC_080670.1 coordinate 146,377,311, forward strand.
AGAGCCTGTCGATCATCTGGTAGAACTGTTCTATTGGCCACCTTGGTGGGGCGTAGCAGCTGCAATAGAACACACCATTGATCTTGGCAATCGCCACACCCTCGGCGGAGGGGTGTATTACCTCTTGAACCGGGAACCTTCCCGTTGTACAGATTGCCACCATTCCAGACCCGTCCGACACCCAATTGCCGTTGTCGGCAGGGATGCTGTACGGGTCTGATAAGAGGGCGACATCTGTCATCGACTCCGAGACCGACTGCCACAGCAGCTGTTGGGCTGCTGCACAATGGTTAAGATTTAGCTGTGTGACTCTCACGGCTTCTTCTTATTTAACTCGCCGAAGGGACACGAAGGTCCGCCCATAGCATGTTTATGGGCTTGCTTCTTAGCGGTGCAGATAAGGTACTTGTATGCCTTAGTGCACCCCCGCTCTTTATGCCCCTCCTCGCCGCAGCGACGACATAGCTTGCTCCTATCTATGCCTTTGCATTCGTAAGCTTTATGGCCGGATTCTAGGCACCGATAGCACCTGTCCACTGAAGGCGGCTGGGGTATACTAATAGGGCATACCGACCAGCCGATCTTCAGCTTCCCTTTCTCGGTTACCTTTTTGGTATCCGCATTCAGTAGCCTGAGGTAGGCTACTTGGGTGCCAGAGGGTCCGTCCCTCAATCGCACAGAGGCCCGCTCGATTGTGACGCCGCAGTGCTCCTTGACGGCTGCGACGACGTCTTCTGCGGTCGTGAACTCGTCCAAGTGCTTGCACTGGAGAGTTGTTTCCGCACCTAGCGACCTGATTTGGGCGCCCTCACCAAGGACCTCTTGGGCCAAGGCCTTATATACTGCACTTGATTGTGCGCCTCGCTTCAGCACCAGGAGCATCTCTCCCGTGTTGGTGCGTCTTACGCTACGCACATCCTGCCCAAGGGCCGAGAGGCTTTCGGCCGCCTTCATCGATTTAAGGACATCGGCGTATTTGTCCTTGTCGGTTTTTAACCACAAGGCTTCGCCTCTGTCCTTGGCCTTCCTCACAGGCCGCGGTACCTCCGGTTTCGGTGCCGGCTTTTTCTTGGTGACCAGCGTCCAGGGGTTTGAGCCCCCCTGCCCCGGTCGTGCCGGGTTGCTGGTACCATCGCTCTCCACAGCGAGGTCACTCTCGCCCTCGCTTACCTCACCCAGGCGGCGTTTGACCTTGACGGTTGCACGCCGAGTGGTGTCGGTTTTGGCACCCTCGCCTGGCGACTTCCTAGGGCGCTTCGCATTCGATGCCGTCTTGCGATTGCCCTTTCCTTTTCCCTTCGAGGGGAACTCAGTCGCCGCTCCGATCGACGTGGCTGCTCCGTAGAAGGTAAAGGCCACTGTCTGTGAACCTCTATCGACCTTCTCTCTTTCCTCCCTATTGGAGGCCACTGTCTGGGTTTCTCTATCGGGCCTCTCCCGACATTCCACCCTCTCAACATAGGCCTGCTGTTCCTGTCTTGCGACACGAACAGCTTTCCGGAGCTCCAAGAGGCTCAACTTCAACTCCTTGGCTATGTTCTGCTTTGCGCTAGCGAAGTCGATTATAGAATCGAGTTGCTTCGCTACTTTGCGCATCGCAGCTATTGGCCCCTCCGATGCATTGGTAGGGATATTGCCTACCGCTGCTGGGGGGTCACTGGTGCTTTCGGGTGCAGCACTCATCGATCCACTACTCTCCCCACGGGGGGGAGACCTCGCCAAACCACCTCTAGCGAAGGGGTTTGGCACCTCCGTCTGTTTGTTTTTATTTTTATTCATCTCCATGTATAGTCCCACGAGTAGCGCGAGAAATATATGTCCGCCACGCCAGAGCTCCGCATTAGCGTGGTAAGGGACGCTTACTGTGGGGGTTGCCCAGGTACCCCACAGGCTCCGTTAATGATCGAGGTGTCGCAGGGTTAGAGGTTTAGAAAGGTATAAGGTATAGGGTATAGTGTTCACTCCAAGCGAGAGATGCAACCCATGTAGCATATTTTGATATCCAGTTCTTTAGTTAGTCCTCGAGTACACGATTACTCGAAAAAGAAAAGATCTAGTTTTGAGGTTTTTTAAGCCCTGGGTAGGCGGCTACCGAAAGTGGCCTATGTTTTCTTAACAAAACCAGTTTGAACTTCAAATAGCCGGCGGTGGGAGCGTTGTCTAGAAAGTCTAATCTTATCTGCGTAATTGACCAGATCACCAGATATTTATTGCAACAGTATTTAGATAGATTTAGTCTGTTTTTCTCAACAATGCGTTTATTGGGTTGAAAGCCAAGTGATAACACGGATATAGACAAATAGTTATAAAAGCGCGAAATGTTATAAATCAAGGAAAATGTTTCCTATTCTTCATATCGGTTGTAATACAAGGTATTGATAGTTTGGTGTACGGGATTGTTAGCAATAACGGAACTTGAAATTTTAGTATTTATCAACCCGTTATCATGGATACTAGTCAGATTAAAGTAGTATTGGAGCTGATCTCCGATAAACCTTTCATGATTACGGTAGTGTTTTACCGCCTAAATCAGTTCGCACTCTCTTATTCTGCTACTATCGACACCCAGTCTTCGCAGGCTTAGACTCGCGTGGAGGCAGGAGACTTGTACGAACTGTTATTTCACCGCTTGGCAACCTATGTATTACTACTCTGATAATAGGATAACCCAGGGCTCCGTTTGAATGAATTTGTCGGTCAAAGGTCCTAATTGTTAATTTAAAACCTCAGCTAAATTTTGAAGCTATACAAATTCGTTTGCACCGCTCCATGGCATCGCTAGGCGACGATTTGCAAAACTCTACGTTTTTGCAACCTTTTACAATGTAGGGGTAACTCGGACCTACCTACAGGGCAATTCAGACCGTCATAATTTTTTTACAATGGAATTATGTTCACCTATGAAATTTTTATTTAAGAAACTTAAGGAAATTGTGTTTAAAAACCTTATCTGGCTAGTCACAGCACATCGTGTATTTTCTTTGCTGTGGCGTGCGCAATCGTTTGCGTAGCCTCTAGCCGCTGAACCGTGGTTGATGGAAAAGGGAGTCCGAATAGCCCCGTACGATCATTTCGCACAAAAGTGGGGAGCGTCTTAAAAATATCTATTTTCACCGAAACAAAAATCATTCCATAGAATAGGAGCCTCAAGCTTTCCAAAACATTTGCCTGTTATTTTATTACACTTTTATTTGTTGCTGTTTAAAACCGTGATTACCATTACAATGATTTTTGTTTTGAGGATGGCAAAAAAATGAAACACGTTGCATATCCTTTCTAAAAAACCAAAGAATTAGATTCAGCTATCAAAATTGATGTTTTAGATTAGCTATTCCACGAATATGTACGACATTCAGAAACTTACGATTTTCTGAGAAATCGAGGCACAGTGGCCGGAAATGCCAAAACGTGAACTTAATTCAATAGAGGCCAAACCATCGAATATATTCACAATATGTCTTTGGAGGAATTGTTCGTATTAATCCGATAAAAATCAAAATTAGGCATGGCTTACTATGAATGAACTATTAAAACAAACTTTTCATACTGACGTTGTTGAACAACTTGAACTGGAAACAAAGGTTATCGATGTATAAAGCGTTTTATATGGCAACCCCGCTAAATTTAATTTTTTGATATCATTTTTCCCACTGTGACTTTTTGTGCAAACAATGTTCTGGACAAATGTTGCGGTATTATAACCACATAATATTGTTGAAGACTGTATGTAAAAATACTCATTCGTTTCAAAGCTATTGAGTTTAAGTGGAGACACTATTTTCAATGTCCAGACTATGTAAGAAGGTTTGATTCGTGACACGCTAGAACTCAATGAATGATGTAAGCTCACTTTTTTATGTTTTTTGACTTTTTCCATATAAAAGTCAACGAAAAAAAATTTCCGGATTTTTTCGTGAAATTTAGTAATTAATGTTTAACATTCTTTTGTTAGCATTAAATTCATTATGACATGTGTCTTTGAGTATATATCAGTTTGGGATCTCCAATGATATTAAAAACTGCACATTTTTGCTTGCACGTTTATAAAATCAGAAAAAATCAATTGAAAATTATTCTTGTAATTGAATGTCTAACCAAGAATTACAAAAAATTGCAAAAAAATGGAAACAAAATGTTGTTGATTTTTGTGTGGAAAAAGTAAAGAAACACATGATAAATTAAGCTTACCCTATTCATAGGGTTCTAAAATGCTACGCATCAAACCTTTTTATCTTTGTTGTGCATAGTCTAGACTATGCGCCTACTTGTGCATTTTGGTTTGCACCTTTCTTTCGTTTAAGTAGTTGAAGCTGGCGTAAAAAAATGTTAAAATCTTCAATAACTTTGAAACGAATGAGTATTTTTACGTAAGTCTTCAACAATATTATGTGGTTTTAATGCCGCAACATTTGTCTGGAACATCGTTTGCACGATAAGTCACGATGGTAAAAGTTACATAAAAAAAATTAAGGGGGTTGCCATCGCTTTATGCATCGATAACCTTTAGTCCTACCAGTTTAAGTTGTTCAACAAAATTCTTGATCACGAGCATTTCTAAAACTTTGTCGAAGACAACTTTCTACCTCGTCAGTATAAAAAGTTATTTTTTTAGTTCGATCATAGTAAACAATGCCTAATTTTATCAAGTTGTGAGGAATATTCTTATGAACAATTAGTCTGTGTTAAGTCTGACATGACTAAGTCGCAAAATCACAAAAATGAGATAATTATACCACTTTTACCAGCATTGAAATATGTTACGAAACGCAAGAGTTACGTCAAAAATTAATCTCAGATTATGACGTAAAGCATGCTGCGATCCAAACTTTACACTCGTTTTTCTCGAAATCAATAAAATGTCACTTAGTCCGCTCTGACTGAACACCGATCAAATCGTCCAAAGACACCTTGTGAATATATTCGATAGTATAGCCTCTAGTGAATTAAGTTCACGTTTTTAGGGTTTCCGACCACTGGAAGGGATTCGTATTATCCCCATGGTATTAACAACTCTGGGTTCCCCTATATTAAAACTCCTTATTTAAAAGCTCGACGCAGTTTTATTATAATTAGTTGAGCTGACACATTTTTATGCTTCCTAAAAACGTGTACTTATCCGCGCACCGCGTAGCATAACTAATTACTTCCTAGAAGCGAAGAAACAGCTTCATCCAGTTCAACTGGTTTTATTTTTTTTTTCTCTTTTACATAAGCATCATGATAGGCCGCCTTCCCGAGTCGTAATCATTTACAACGGATGGATTTTCTATTTTCATCAATTCGTAGGCGCAGCTACACTGTGCGGATTTGTTCCATTACACTGCATATGTGGCCTATCAACTCGCCATTTTTTATGTTCGGGCCTATCCCATAATGCGAAACAATTTGAATAACAATGATCGGTATACATTAGACTGCCCAGAAAAATAATGAATTTTCGAAAACTCAATCGACCCACCCCTGAGTCGATTCCTAGTCCCACCAGGAGTACTTGCTCCAAATTTGAAGCAAATCGGACAAGTCTAGCTACCGGACCAACGTGCTTGAAGTTTGTATGGGATTTTTCGACAATTTACATGGAGAAAACCCTCTTGCTCACATTTTCGCCGCTAGGTGGCACTGTATACATTAGATTATCACCAAAAGTGAAACTTAAGAAAATAATTTTATTATCTACAACTTTGTTGAAGACTGCAAAGCGATCCGACTCCAACAGGAAAAGTTATTAAACTTTTAACGAAGTGATGTCTGAGTCAGTTTTGCGTGGGGCCTAGCAGTGCATGATAGTGTATCAGTACTAGGTTCTAACAAACTAAACATTTTGGTGGATTAATGGTTAGATTTAGCTGAATAGTATGTTCGGAAGAATTGCAGTACATACTACGGATTATGTTTTGGTTAGAAAATTTTAGTTCAATCTGTGACCGCATAGATGGCGCCAACACTAACTTTTCAACGGAGAGAGATAGAATATCGAGATGTTTGGAAGAATTACTGCAATATTCTTGTTCTACAACTTTGTAGAAGACACCTAATTTCTATCTCTCTTCGTTGAAAAGTTAGTGTTGGCGCCATCTATGCGGTCAGATCTGGAACTACAATTTTCTAACCAAAACATAACTCGTATTATGTACTACAATTCTTCCGAGCATACTATTCAGCTAAATCTAACCATTAATCCACAAAAATGTTTAGTTTGTTAGAACCTAGTACTGATACACTATCATGCACTGCTAGGCCCCATGCAAAACTGACTCAGACATCACTTCGTTAAAAGTTTAATAACTTTTCCTATTGAAGTCGGATCGCTTTGCAGTCTTCAACAAAGTTGTAGATAATAAAATTATCTTCTTAAGTTTCACTTTTGGTAATAATCTGATGTATACAGTGCCACCTAGCGGCGAAAATGTGAGCAAGTGGGTTTTCTCCATGTAAATTGTCGAAAAATCCCATACAAACTTCAAGCACGTTGGTCCGGTAGCTAGACTTGTTCGATTTGGCTCAAATTTGGAGCAGACACTCCTGGTGGGACTAGGAATCGACTCAGGGGTGGGCCGATGGGGGTCATTTTTTTCTGTCACTCTAGTATACATGCACATTTTTCTACCTCTCGGTGATTTATTGCATCATCTTCTCCAGTATCGTGTCATTTATTCGGAAAAAAATACTTCTTGCTTTTTCATATGTATCGAGTGTTTTGCAATCTGAAATCATCGTTTAATAATTATAGGTAATGTTGTGGATTTTTAAATTATTATGAACTAAGAATAAACAAATGAGATTTGAATATAAACTAAGAATAAATAAATGAGATTTGAAGAACCAGAAAATGCAATAGCCTGGATATTCACGAACATTTCTATTAACCAACAATTTGAAATTCTGCCGCTAAACTGAAATTTATGCAAGGTAATTCTTCTAATACTAGATTAATTAAACATAAAAAGGAATCGAACTAGGAATTAAAATGAATACAAACGAACTAACACGTTGAGATAACTCTCTACAAACCTACAGTCAATAGTTCTAAATTTTGGGCTTAATAAATTTGGATCGCTGATATTGTATTCCGAACATTCCACATAGTTAAATGCAAAGTTGCCCCAGATAACTGGATGAATTTGATCCAAAATATCCTTTATTTGTTTGGAGAGACACTGCATAAACTGCAATATACTTACTTCACTCTCTTAAAAGTACTCTACTTTGATGTTATGCAAAAAAATAAATTAATCATTATTGTGTGACCGAGAATATAGACTTAAACCTCATCTAGCTTCGTTATTATACAATAATCCAATTACGAAATCGAGATAGAAGATCGCTTAAAGCTAACCACTTGTTTCACTGGTAGCTACTTTTTACCATCATCATCATTGTGTCTACTTTTTACCACAGCCTATATAATACTAGATATACCCATTACCTGTGGTATGATAAGACTAATAAATGATAAGCGAGCGTGAATTTGAAGTGATGAATTTTTTACTGTGATGTTCGTAATTACGTGATTGTAACAGATTCGTGCCGCGTGTACCAAGTTCACCCTATATCACAGTATCATTGATGCCTCACGCCACCCTTCTACTATATACATCAATGTCAAATTCTTCCCCCAGCTGCATTGTGTACGTGTTCTGAAGGCATGCTCCACAAAAGAAAATGTGTATACTTTGTGGGTGACTCATCGATGACTCATCGCCAAAAGTGATGAATAGGGGGACTTTGCAGCATAAATCGATTCACTCGAATTTACGAGATTATGCGCAGCGTAAATTATGGTTACGGGTTGCATACCATACTCGTTTTGTTTTCGATTTTTTTACCGCTTGGCGAAGAAAGGAAAACGGTGTTATAACGAAGGTTTTTTTCTCTATATTATCCTTGAATAGCAATTATCGTCTAATCAGGATTAACCCCGATTCCAAACGGGGTGATTTGTCCATTTTAAACATTTTTGGAGTGGTGTACAGTATTTAGATAATTACTTGGAGCTACAGTGCATCAATCTTTTCGTTTTCGCTCTAAAAAATAATATAATACAGAAATTTAAAAAGAACTCATTTTTGTGCGTAGCAAAGCCTTGAATCGATAATCCCAGTTTGTGTGCTCTGGTAGCATCACTGAATATTAAAGATGAATGCGGGAGAATATGATCAATTTTCATTCAATGAATTCGAATATTTGTAACTCTGGCTTTGACTATTGGAACTCAAGTCTCAAATGAGTAGAACAACAATATGAGTTCGAAGGGTTGTAGTAAGTGGGATAGGGATTATGAAGAATAGGAAATTGGGTCTTATCTGTAGTTTGATTGTGTAAGCAACGGAAAGTTACAACCCTTTAAAAATAAATACTGAACAGTAACATAAGAATATTTTCCAGAATTTATTTATTTATTATCCCCTTTTCGTCACTGATTGGCACTTTGAGACATTGTTTGGCCACCACGTGGTGGATAGAGAGTGATACTGTTTGCACTACGATTTGGAAGGATACTTTATTTCCATTGATCTATTTAGTTCCGGTTTATAAGAGAATTTCATATGCGACCGGACGATTCAGTCTTTATTTCCGGATCCATAGAACCGGTCCGTTCGAAATTTTATAGCAATCTATAGGTCTAAGAGCTAACATAATAAACCTACCTATCGTTTGAGACGTAGCTTGTGAGTTGTGAGTTTAATTATTTTCAAAGATGGCCATTTTCCGGGCACTTCCGGAATCATACACGGTGGTCAATGTCAATGTCAATGTCAGACCTAGAACTGCAAAGGCAAGTTATTTGGAACACATTTCAGTATTTTTTTTTTTAATTCATCGTGGTACGGCTGTATGGGTTTGAATCAGAATTTTCTATGTGACCGCACTCCACAACCCATAGCTCCGAAATCGGAAGCCGAATCGGAATGAAATTTAATAGCAGTTTACGGAGATACAACTCCTTGAGATTAAGTTTTGTCAAATCGGTCTCCGAGAAACCGATGTGTTTGTTATTCTCAATTTGGATACTTCTGCCTGAGCTTCCGGAGCCATCGGTGGGCAATGTGGCCAAAGAGACTTTGAGTGGCTGTTACTGACCTAGAACTAAAAATACAAACAGTTGTGCTCACTTTTAGAATTTTTCACCTTTTGACATTCATTGCAGTATACGTTGAAATGCTGCGCGATCGTATTTATCATCCTGTAATTCCGGAACCGAGAGTCGGATCCATTTGAAAATCAATAGCAGCCGATGGGAACGTTGTACCTTATATTTGAGATTAAGTTTGTGGAAACCGGATCAGCCATTCCGCGTTTTTGACAGAGTTTCCATGTCGAGCCGACGACAGCGATTGATGTATGGTGGTAGCTCTGCCATAGGAGCGGGCCATTTGGCATAAGGTCATTATTTTTAACTTCTGGAAGACGGTCATTTGGCATAACGGACTTTTGGCATAATTTTGCTTAGTGATCTTACTGCGAATGATTTGACATTGCAGACGAACTTGTAGTTTATCACCGAATGACCCATTAGGTTAAAGTTGCTCTAAGCAATAATAATGTGTTGTTTTCCATTACCTAATATTGATTATATTTCGAATAAATACATTTTATAACTGATTTTGCCTTCTTTTAAATAGGAGCAGGTATTTTTAGTTTAATTTTTGCAAGGAATTTGTACGCAAAGTTTAAAATAAATCGGTCAAGTAGTTTTTGAATGGCAGTTCACACCGCAAATCGTGTTTTTCCAGAGACGTTCCACAAACAGCTTCGTCACCGAGTCGCTTATATTTTTGCATGAAACAATTACAGATTGTTATTGAAACGATGTAGTATAATGTACAAAAATTTCGATCGATTCGCTTCACCCATCTTACAAAAAAACTGATTTTTTACTCTGAAACCTAATTTTTTACTCTGAAACCTAAACCCCCCCCCCCCCCCCCTACGAGTTCATTCAAGCAGGTTTCTAAGTTGAAAAAAAATTATAACTCTGCCATTTTCAACCAATTTTGATGATAAATAGATCGTTGGATGCGAAATTGAATGCTCTCTCTAAAATTTTATTGGAACAAAGACGCTTCTTTAGAAGAATGTTAAGCAATTTTCATAATTTTCATGGAAATATCGCAAAATTATGGTTCTTTTCATATTGTTGACCCAAAAACGCAAAGTATCTTTGACAAAAGAACATAACATAGCACACCGTTAGAAAAGTCATCTTTCCAGAACACTTTGAACATTTTTGAAATCGGTTTAAAAATGACCGCTTAGAATTTTTTTCAATGACACTTCCGCAGTTTTTTCACCAAAAACTAACAAAATTCAGATCTTTCGAATCGAATTGTCAACATAATAATCTATTTGCAATCCTTGAATATATTTTCAAGATTTTCCCGATATATTTGTTTCCCTAAAATCGCTTGTATCTGTCCAAAAAAAATGGTCGCTTCGAAAAAAATGCATCAAGGAAACGAACCATTTGTGAAAAAATGGACAAATAAAACTATTACACTATTTTAAATATTCTAAAAAACACCGCATTAACTATTAGAGGTCGATTTCTAGTTTAATGAACAAATTACTTAATTTTGATTATTTTATGATTTTGTAGAACATTACGTAGGGTAATTTCGCATACATAAAAAGTTGATACTATGAACACAAAGGACCACCCGAGTTTGACCAATATGAAAAAACGACGAAAAATACTAATGAAGCATTCTGAAGACATCATATATCTACAACTAGCGGTTTGGACACCAACAGCTTTTTCCTCCTGGATACGGCTTTGGGATCATAGTGTAGGAAAAACCGATAAAATAAAAAATTGAATTTGTTTTTATTTGCATACATATATGAAAAACAAGACCATAACCACATGGCTACATGCTCGGAGTAATATGGTATATTTCTATTCTAAGAAAAATTCTATATTTAGTATACTATAGCTGACGCCTTGCTGCTCGTAATACACTCGCTAAGCTGATAGGCGCCAACACTATCTGTGCACTGCTAGCTGACCGGCACGTATCGTAAATTACGTACTATTTGATGATACTGTTGCTTTCTGAGAAATTATAGGTCCATCTGGATTTCAAATAATGCGATCAACATAAATCACGCTCTGTAGTCAGTAATGTGAAGGGTCAAACAAACTTGAAACTAACAAGAATATTAAATACACGAAACGTATCGCGTTCGATCTGCCCTTCCAAACACAAACCATAGGCAAATCCCCGCACGAATCGACCAGCAACTAACAAGACTCGTAAAATATATTAGTCTGATAGAATTTTTCACATTAATGTATTCGAAACCACAAACATAAAATGGTCAAAAGTGTTGATTTAACATTTCCATTGCATTCACCATCCGACGTTCTCCGGACGAAGGAAAGAAAAAGCAATGTGACGCAAACAGCGCATAACTATCATCGGCATCTGGCTGCAGCAGCGGATTGAAACACACATGCCATGCCATACCAGTTGATCAGTACTTTATTGTTGTTTTATCGATACGTCCGTCGTACGTATATTATACTCAACTGGAACCCGTATAAATCAAAATCCAGCTATATTAATTGCTGTCATAAAATTTTGTCGCGAACGACCCTGCTCTTTTTTTCTTTTCAGGGACAAGGGAATACATTTTTCAAACGATTACTGCAGCTTCTGATTGCGTGATTTCAGAACACAGCAAATCGATTGATAAACTTTGATATATTGATATTAATTAAAATGCCACAACGATAGAACGGGAACGTAATTCAAAACGATTTAGCGGACATATTTAGTGAGACTAAAATACAAACAAAACTATTTAAATAGCAATGAATTCTTAATTTCACGTGAATCGTTTCTAACTCCGATGAAACATGTCACCATTTTGTAACTCTTGCTAGCCCTGAATGTAGTTTTCCTTACATATTTGAAAGGATTAAGAGATTGTAGGTTTATCTGTGAAAAAATGGAATTGATACTAACGAAGAAATAGATAAAGCAATTTAATTTCCAAAATTTATTCACAATTCTTTTAGCGGTAAAGTTAACATATTGTAATCCGTAAGACTAAATATAATTAGGTTGTAAGCGTTAGCATGAATATTCTATTACTAAAATTCATTTAATTGATCACAGCTTATGGCCTTATGATATGTACACAATAATAGATGTGCTGTCAGATGAATCAATAATAATGAGGTAACTGCCTTATACCTGTTGTAGTATGTGTAAACTAAATAATCAAATCGGCGAACATTTTTATAACGTTACGCGGTTGGGTTGCAAAATGATTTTCTCCTGCATTCCGTCATCGCTGGTTTGAGTTCCGACCATGGCGCACGTCTTTAATGAGTATTAGCGTCGGCGTCTACCAAAACGAATCAAAATTTAATCCACCATTATAATAACTTCTGTAGACCAGTGGATGCATGAAAGTTTTTTTTTCTGGTCACAAACTTCGCACACGTTCGTGTAAACATGCGGTTTTGAGTGAAAGTGCGTCAGAAGTAATTGTGTAATTGAATAAGCGAATTTGATTTGTTACCAAAATAATAGTATTTTATCTTGTTTAAGGTCTACTGTATTATACTTATAAATAATAGATCTTGCCTATCTAAACTAACCAATATGTTTTCTTTTTAATTCAATTGGTTTTTGATACAGTTCAACGCGTAAGCTTGACGGAGTCAGTGAAATCTTCATAAATGCACAAGAAACAAATAATAAAGTTTACTAGTCGTGGGCCTATTGATCTCTGCAAACGAAGTCGATAGTTATAATAGAATCAAAACTATCGACTTCATTCGTAACCCAACTTTGTACCGGGAAACAAGTGCTTTTTGTTCTCTCCGGTGTGGTTTAGTTTTTTCGGGGGTACGAAGGTGCTTGCTGTGGCAGAGGCTGCAGTAAAGCATTACTAATAAACAGTCCCGCGAGTGATAATTGTTACCTGCGATATCAGTTAAAGTAGTGCAGTGAAGTGCGTTACTAAACATTTTTCTTGCCTGAAAGACGGCTTTGTTTAGACGAGCTATATCAGCTCTACTGTGTGAAGGTCACGCGGGTGACGGATAAAACAAACGAAGGATCAATCCACCTACCAGCTCGTCAGGAACCAACTGGTGAAGTGTTTCGTTTTTTACTTCTCTTATCGATTTTTTTTTCTTTTTATTACTTTTGATTTTTTATTTTGATTTAAGTTAAACAGTGCGGTCGAGCGTGTTGCTCCCGCAACAAAATGGAACAAACAGAAGGATCACCCTCCGAAGAGGAATATTATGAAGAAGAAGAACGTATATCTGATACTGAGACAGATAATGTTATGGTCGATCCACTTCCCCCACTTTCCCCCAATGTCTCACAGCCCCCCCGAGTCAAGGTTTACCAGGATGGATCCGCTGGTCCTTGGGTGGTATACTTTCGGCCCAAAAATAAACCGTTAAACAGCATAACTGTTGCACGGGAGCTGACAAAACGTTACTCGGCCGTAACCGAGATTAAAAAGGTTCAGTCAGATAAACTGCGCGTAGTCGTTACTGACTTGAAACAGGCCAATGATATCGTTAGCAATAGCCTCTTTACGCTGGAGTATCGCGTCTACATCCCTTCTCGTGATGTGGAGATCGACGGTGTGGTAAGTGATGCGGGTCTAACTGTCGATGATCTGATGAATGATGGGGCTGGCCGCTTTAAGGACCCTAACCTTCAATCAGTTAAGATTTTGGAGTGCAAGCAATTGCACTCAAAGTCCATCGAAGATGGTAATTACTATCCATCAGACTCGTTTCGCGTAACCTTCGCCGGATCTGCACTTCCGAGCTACGTTGAAGTGGGAGGAGCTCGTCTACCTGTACGCCTGTTTGTACCGCGGGTCATGAATTGTTCCAATTGCAAGCAGCTAGGTCACACGGCCACCTACTGTAGCAACAAGCAACGGTGCGGTAAATGTGGGGAACGCCATGCGGATGATACTTGCAGTAGCCCCGCTGAGAAGTGTGTTTACTGTGGGGAGAATCCGCATGCACTTTTGACATGTCCAACGTACAAACTTCGCGCGGATAAACTGAAGCGATCCGCCAAAGATCGCTCCAGACGCTCTTACGCAGAAATGCTTAAAAGAGCTGTTCCACTTATCTCCGAAAACCCATTCGCTCTCTTGCCAACTGACGATAACGCCTCTAACGACCCTTGCGAGGGGCATTCTTTGGCTCCGCTTGGAAACTCTAGGAAAAGACCTAAACAAAACTCACCTGAACTTCCTCGTAAGGGTCCTAGGTTGTCCCAAACAAGGGTACAAAATAAAAATAATTCATCAACTGGAAGTGCTGGTACAAATCCGAAGATAATACCTCCTGGTTTTGGGAAATTGAGATACAACCAGGAGTTCCCAGCACTCCCCGGGGCACCAAAAATCCCAAGTGCTCCAATTTTACAGTCAGAAACTCAACCTAAAACGGGATTCCTTAAATTTTCTGACATTGTGGACTGGATATTCACAGCTTTCAACATTACCGATCCTATGAAAAGCTTGCTGGTTGCTATTCTACCAACAGTAAGAACATTTTTAAAACAGTTGACTGAACAATGGCCCCTCCTTACAGCGATCGTATCCTTCGATGGCTAACTTATTAGACGGAATCAGGGATCTGATCACTGTTTTACAGTGGAACTGCAGAAGTATTATCCCCAAAATTGATTCATTAAAACACTTGCTAAATTACAATCATTGTGATGCATTTTCCCTATGTGAAACATGGCTAACTTCTAATATAAACCTCAACTTCCACGATTTTAACATTATCCGCTTGGATCGAGAAGACTCATATGGGGGGGTACTTTTAGGGATCAAAAAGTGCTACTCCTTCAATCGAATCAACCTCCCTTCGACGCCAGGCATTGAAGTTGTCGCTTGTCAAACAACAATCAAAGGCAAAGATCTTTGCATTGCTTCTATTTACATTCCTCCTAGGGCCATGATGGGATATCGAAGATTCTCCAACGTGATTGAACACCTTCCCTCGCCCCGCCTGCTTCTTGGAGACTTTAACTCTCACGGTACGGGGTGGGGCTGTCTATACGACGATAATCGATCTTCGACAATTCAAGACCTTTGTGACAACTTCAATATGACAATTCTGAACACAGGGGAAATGACACGGATTCCTAGACCACCTGCGCAAGCAAGTGCACTGGACATATCTTTATGCTCGACATCACTACGGTTAGATTGCAAGTGGAAGGTAATATCTGATCCCCACGGTAGTGACCACTTACCAATTGTAATTGCAATCACCACTGGTTCAAGACCATCGGCACCAATCAATGTTCCCTACGACCTCACACGAAACATTGATTGGAAGAGCTACGCTGCTGAGATATCCAAAACTATCGATTCAACACAGGTACTTCCCCCGGAGGAAGAATATAAGTTTTTGTCCAACTCGATTCTCGATAGCGCGATTCAAACTCAGACGAAACGAGTACCCGACGTGAACACCCAAAAACGTTCTCCCAACCCGTGGTGGGACAAAGAGTGCTCAGACGTGTACGCGGAGAAAGCTGCCGCGTATAAAACTTTCCGGAACGACGGGTTAGTTGCTAGTTATCGAGTGTACGCGATATTAGAAAAGCGAATGAAAAATTTAATGAAAGCTAAGAAACGCAGTTACTGGCGCCGGTTTGTCGACGGGTTAACAAGAGAAACATCGATGAGCACTCTTTGGGGCACGGCCCGACGTATGCGAAACCGAAACAGTACTAACGAGAGCGTGGAATATTCAAACCGTTGGATATTCGATTTCGCCAAGAAGGTTTGTCCGGATTCCGCCCCGGCACAGAAAATCTACCGCGCCGCGTCGCCTTACAATACCGCGAACGAAACACCGTTTACGATGGTGGAGTTCTCACTAGCTCTCTTATCATGTAACAATAAAGCCCCGGGGCCAGATAGAATTAAATTCAACTTATTGAAGAATCTGCCAGACTCTGCCAAAAGACGCTTGTTGAATTTATTTAATAGGTTTCTTGAGGGTAACATTGTCCCACATGACTGGAGACAGGTGAGGGTCATCGCCATCCAAAAACCAGGAAAACCAGCCTCCGACCACAATTCGTATCGTCCGATTGCAATGCTGTCCTGTATCCGGAAGTTGTTCGAGAAAATGATCCTGTTTCGGCTCGACAATTGGGTCGAAACAAATGGCTTACTGTCAGATACACAATTTGGCTTCCGCAAAGGCAAAGGGACGAACGATTGCCTTGCGTTGCTCTCAACAGAAATTCAAATGGCATATGCTAACAAAGAGCAGATGGCATCAGTATTCTTGGATATTAAGGGGGCTTTCGATTCAGTTTCGATCAACATTCTTTATGAGAAGTTGCACCAGCATGGTCTTTCGCCAATTTTAAATAACTTTTTGCTAAACCTGTTGTCTGAAAAACAAATGCATTTCTCGCATGGCGATTTATCGACATCACGATTTAGCTACATGGGCCTTCCCCAGGGCTCATGTCTAAGCCCTCTCCTGTACAATTTTTACGTGAATGACATTGACGAATGTCTTGTCAATTCCTGCACGCTAAGGCAGCTTGCAGATGACGGTGTGGTCTCTATTACAGGTCCTAAAGCCGTCGACTTGCAAGGACCACTGCAAAATACCTTGGACAATTTGTCTGCTTGGGCTCTCCAACTGGGTATCGAGTTCTCCACGGAGAAAACTGAGCTAGTCGTATTTTCTAGAAAGCGTGAACCAGCGCAACTACAGCTTCAATTAATGAATCAAACTATTGCTCAAGCTTCAACATTCAAACATCTCGGGGTATGGTTCGACTCTAAAGGTACCTGGGGATGTCACATTAGGTATCTGAAACAGAAGTGCCAACAAAGGATCAACTTTTTCCGTACAATAACTGGAACATGGTGGGGTGCCCATCCAGGAGACCTAATCAGGTTGTACCAAACAACGATATTATCAGTGTTGGAGTACGGATGTTTCTGCTTTCGCTCCGCTGCGAACATACACTTCATCAAACTGGAGCGAATCCAGTACCGTTGCTTGCGTATTGCCTTGGGTTGCATGCACTCGACCCATACGATGAGTCTCGAAGTGCTGGCGGGCGTTCTTCCGCTGAAAAATCGATTCTGGGACCTCTCATATCGATTGCTCATTCGATGCGATATTCTGAACCCATTGGTGATTGCAAATTGCGAAAGGCTTGTCGAGCTTAATTCTCAGACCCGATTCATGTCCTTGTACTTCGATTACATGGCACAGAACATCAATTCATGTACATATAACGTCAACCGTGCTCATCTCTTAGATACTTCTGATCCAACTGTATTTTTCGATACATCCATGAAGGAAGAGATTTGTGGAATTCCGGATCATATTCGCCCACAAGTGGTCCCAAATATTTTCTATTACAAATACCATCAAGTCGACTGCGCCAAAATGTTCTACACTGACGGATCAATTCTCGACGGGTCCACAGGCTTCGGTATCTTCAACGAAAATCTTGCTGCCTCATTCAAACTCAATGATCCTGCTTCAATTTACGTCGCAGAATTAGCTGCCATTCAGTATACTCTCGGGATCATTGACACCCTGCCCTCAGACCATTACTTCATCGTTTCGGATAGTCTCAGCTCCATTGAGGCCATCCGTGCGGCGAAGCCTGGAAAGCACTCACCGTATTTCCTGGGGAAAATACGGGAATATCTGAGTGCTTTATCTGAAAAATCTTACCAGATTACCTTGGTTTGGGTCCCGTCACATTGTTCTATTGCGGGCAATGAGAAGGCGGACTCTTTAGCCAAGGTGGGCGCATTAGAAGGCGACACTTACGAAAGACCAATTTGCTTCAACGAATTTTTCAGTATCTCTCGTCAGAGGACGCTCGATAGTTGGCAAACCTCATGGAGCAATGGGCATCTGGGACGGTGGCTACATTCCATTATCCCGAAGGTATCAACGAATGCTTGGTTTAAGGGGTTGGATGTGAACCGGGACTTTATTCGTACGATGTCAAGGATCATGTCCAACCATTACTCGTTCGACGCGCATCTCCGTCGTATAGGGCTTGCTGAAAATAATCATTGTGTTTGTGAGAACGGCTATCACGACATCGAGCATGTTGTTTGGCTGTGCGCAGAGTACTGTGTTGCCAGGTCCCAACTAATAGATTCCCTTCGGGCCCGAGGTAGATCACCCTATGTGCCAGTCCGGGACGTCCTGGCAAGCCGTGACCACCCCTATATTTTTCTTATCTATATCTTTTTGAAAACCATTGATGTCCAAGTTTAATATATTTTACCCTCTCTCATTCACAGTAGAATCTCACCAACCTATCCCTGTATCTACAATATGGCATTGCTTCACGAGTCTTCGGTGCACACTCTTCTTGATAACCGTCTATCCAGAACATCATGACATACCGCACATGCAGATGATAAAGAGTGCCAATAATTATCCGAAATATCGACCCTCCCCTCGCCCCTGCGATTACAGGCTGGAAACTACAACACTACAACAAAGTGTGCATATCCGCCACAATGATCAATCAGCAAACGACGATGTCAATTACACAATATGTATCCCACTTCCTACCTTTTTCCTTTACTTACATAAGAGGGGAGCAAGCCGCCCCTAAATACGGCTTTCCCTTCCCCCACTAACATGTGACATGTAATATAAAAAAAATGAATTATCGGCCTCGTTAAGCTACAGCATTTGGGCCTAAATAAACGTATTTTAAGATATAAAAAAAAAAAAAAAAAAAAACTATCGACTTCGTTCGCAAAGATGGAGATCCGTTTTGTAGCTGTATTTGTCAGTCTCTTATATTGTTTGTTTCACGTGGTATGCGCTGGGTTACTCGTCACCTGATTAGTTTCGATTGTGATTTTTCGTTTTTCTGTTACAGTTGTTTGCTGATAGGGTTGTTTTCTGCGCATAATTCTCACAATATTTAATGCCTTTAATATATTTTACTATACGAGTCGTACGTCCATCTGAACTTTACTCAATAAATGTCTAATTATTGCGCTGTCCTTCTTTTGCTCTTGAAACATAGTAGCATTCGCGTATTCGTGAAATCCCAACCGCGCTAGCCATACACGATATACACGCGATAAAAAGGACGCGCAAAATAACATACAAACGCTCGAGCTTTTCGCGATAATTGAAACCCGGTTGCAAACGCGATCATTTACGCATACCTACGCCCACGATCTCGCAAACGCTTGGATTTATAAACGCGGTCTCAAGCACCAACACCCTAGATCACGCGATCAAGAATCGTACTCTAATAATCTAATAATAACCAATTAATTAATTTGTTGTGTTTTGATGTAAGTACCAATACCTTATCTTAGACTTTTTTGGTGGAAAGCAGATCGAAATGGTGAGTTAAACAAAAACAATTATGTAAAAAAAAATCCCACAGGCAAGATCCGAACCTACAACCCTTTGGACTCCGGCGCAATGCACAAACTCTTATTCTATCCCTGGGCTATGGTGACGCCCCAAGAAGAACACAAGATTATCGCATTGGTGGCAGTGATCGTACCTCTGCCTCTAATACAACCGCCGCTGCCACCCAACACATTTGATTGTTGCTTTAGTACCTAGCGGGGAAATTAAGTAGATCAAATCTGTTGTCACCGTTGGATACCACTAAAAAGATTATATTGACGACCCAAGCAAGCATTCAAAAGCCCACGCGATTATGCAAACATCGACACGGTTACGTAAACAAAAGCAAAAACGGGAAGTTGTACACACGCTAGCATACGCGATATAAAAACACCCAAGCGATCAAACAACTTAGAAACGCTTGTGGCCGTCGCGATAATATAAATCTGGTTAAGCATGTGAACTGGGTTTCTTTTCTCATATCGTAAGAGGCGACTAACAACAGATGTAGTCTACGAGAAGGTTGATAACAATCTTTCCCGGAATGAATGGCATGATATGCCAATCGCGTATGGAGTGTCGTGGGCTATGTTAAGCGAATCTCTTCGAATTTCTTTGCAACTCGTGAGATTCAAATGGTAAGCATGTCCCTTATACTTATTTTAGGATTCGCTATAGGTGATTATAAGCCAACGTGTTTGATATCTTCTAGTTACTGTACAATAAGTGCTGATGATGAAATGTGTAGTACCTACTGTGATCGAGTATTGTTAGAGTAGCACTAATGAATCTTCAGCATAAACGTACAGCAACTATGAATCTATCTTGCCTTGTTTAGGAAGGATACGTACCCAACGAGCTCAAATAGACGTTATCGGATCATAAGTAGGGGGTGGCGGGGAGTTGTGAACATAGTTTTGTTTTCAGAGAATAACCACAGACTAACAGACATAATACTCAAAAACAATGCTTCGCCCGCTTTAACGGTCATTTTAAATACATTTGTAGTTGGGACTGTGGCCACATTTGCAATTATGGCGCCACTGACAGATGAGAAAGTATATGGGGGATAGACCACTAGTGAAAAATTGTTCCCAAACCTGGGGGATAACCCACCAGCAAATGAGCGTTTGGGACCGTGAATAAAAGGTGGAGCTAGTGTTTTGGGAAAATTGCCGGATAGATGTTTTTTTAGATAATTCCCTAATAGTGTTATGTCCGTTAGTCTGTGGAATAACTACCATAAGCATTGATCGATTTTCAATATTTGAACTGGACACCTTAATACATCGACATGCTGAAGCAATTTAAAATAATCTTTATCTTGTTTGAGATATAACAGTTTGGTGGGGAGATGTGAACCATCGCAAAAAGTAGGAGAAATATAGGAATATTTTGTCGATTATTTTTATTAGGGCCATAGAAGATGAATTCTAAGATTTCATTTTGAATAAGTGCTAGTACAAAATTGGATTTAATTTCATGTTTTGATCAAACTGTTAATGCGTGACAGCAGCGAGAAGCGCTCTTCTATTTCCTTAAATATGGGTAAAAATCAAAGAAAAAAGCGCAATTGCAGAGGTGGTCTCGCGAACGATGCTTCGGCTCATTGTATAGAGCCTTCGGGTCTCAATACTTATCGAATGCAATTCGGAGAAATGTCACTGTTAAAAGATCCTCACGGCTGTCTCTTTTCAGTCTTTCCTAACTCTTTCATCCTCAGTTTCATTGAGTTTGGCTTAAGGTATGGTATTCTATTCTCTCCGGATAACGAATAAAGCTGTACTCGGCTAAAATAAACTGGTGGAGATAAGTGGGAGGGCAGGGGTCTTCCATTTTATTGTCGAACCATATAGCCTTCACCAGAATAGGGAAATCCTTCACATTCCATGGAATCCAAAGGAATGTTTGAAAAACTCTTATTTTTTGTTGAGGGTAGATTTTCATAATCCTTTTTCGCGGGAAGTTTGCTTGGAAGTTCTGAGAACCAAGGCGATTGCAACGAAAAAACAGCAGTATTTTTGCAGTATCGATCTTTGGATCTTGCACACTCATGTCCATGAAATGCCAAACCCGTTTACATACAAACGCTCAATCCCTACGCGATAACACAATCCTAGTCACAAACGCGAACATGCTATTGCGAGAATCCACGAAAACCTACGCTTGCAATCTCGCAAACGTAGCGCCCCATTTATTAAATTAACGTTTGTAACCTTATGAATTTATAAACTTATAAACGCGAACATATAAACGCTTGTTTCTACGTGATCATGACATCTCCACGTCCTGGTATCTCAACCGTACACCCAATATTACAATCTAAATCACAGTCCGCGACCTGAAGCAGTGTTTTCCATCTCGTTTGCAATAGTAGCAAGGGATTCTGACAGGGAGCCCCTCCAAGAACCAAGCTCTACAGCTCCAGTTGGATCACTCTTAAAAAGGCTACGAGGACTTTTGATATAGAGATGGGCAAACTGATTTAATTTCGAGAGCGAATCGTAACCGATTCACTAGCAAAAAAGAGTCGATTCTTTTGATCGATTCAGTGACTCATTTGGGAAGATTGATGAAATATCTGTGTGATATTGATTTCAGTGGATTTTTGACCCCATATGTACATATAAGTGCCCCCTTTGTCTTCATCGCGCTTAATTATTCGATTATTTGATCTAAAGGTACAGGGAGCTGCATAACTAACTCACTACAGGCGCTAGCATCTTGCATTATAATCATCAATCAGTCCAGCATTAAAATGAAACTACAACTTTTATAAAAATCCAGTCTTAAAATTATTATACATTCCACTAAATCGCTCAAAGACAGTTTTTTAAAGACTCGCAACTCTTCAAAAAATTATTACGGCTAAGTTCCTCCTTTTCAAGAGTCGATTCTTTTGATCGGTTCATGATTCACTCACCCATCTCTAGTAGAAACCCGTAAAACCCATATGTGCTGAACTTTTTGAGAAAAGGTATGTTCAAGTACAAATTGTAGTAATGTGGGCGAATTTCATGCGAAAATCTTATAGTTTTTTGATATTAATTTTTTAATTAAAGCCCAAATCAGATGCTATATGATAACCTATCCTCAATAATAAAAAAGCCGGCTCTCGTGACTCGACACGCATCGGCAGCACATGGCTCGCACCGGTATAGCAAAAACAGATATCTCATAATCGTGTTCAATTAATGAACGTAGGTATACAGAAGAGGCTATGGAAGCTCCAGTTGACTGCGTTTTACGCCAGAGGAAGTGTTCTTCCGAGGGAGCTACAGCGCCGCGAAATACGATGAAATTTAAAATGAAACAAAGAGATAAAAAAACGTGAAGCATGCGTGCAAATGGTTGGTTGAGTGGCCGGTACGCGGATGAGTCACGCTGATGTTCAGCTTGGTTTCTTTGATGGTCTACTAAAACAGTTGCGGGAGAACGATGAAAACGTGAGTCCAGGACGACTATTTTGATAATTTTTATATTCGACGAGAAGAAGAATCCATGTTTTGACGCAAAAAATAAGAGTTCAGGTCGGATATTGTTTAGTTCAAAGTAATCAAAGAAAAAAATAAAAAAGGGAGATCGTTGCCAGTTGGTACTATGGGTAAAGGGGTAAAACCATTTTGTCGTTTTTGTATTTGATATGTGTCACTCTCTCCAGTTCGATGTGATGGAATGTAGGTACATTATCAATTGTGCTTATGCTACAATTTAGTTTGTACAAGTTTTGGGTCGTATTGGTGTTAACGTGTAACGTAAGTTAATATAAACCATGGAAGCCGTGGAGCTCACTGGGTAAACCACAGTCAGAAATTTAAGGGTTACCTTAAATATTGCTACCAAAAACTTTACTCTAGAATTTAGTTTTTTATAACAATAGAAATATAATATAAAATGTAATATTTCAGAAAATCTACAGCAAAGGAGGTACTCATGTTTCAGTCTATATACAAATATGAAAACACTTTCTATAATGCTACATTATTTCCATCATCTCTTTTAGAACCTTCTGGCTGCGCTAAGCTATGGATGATGAAATCCTGAAGACGGTGGAATCTATGCTGGGCGCTAACATTCAAGTGGTGGACTGCGAGAAAACACAGACGATCAGAGAGGAAGAAGTACTGCTTATTAATGGCGTGCCCGTTACACTGGAAGGGTCCGATGGCAATGCCATCAAGAAAGCCCTTATAGCTGGCGAAATTCCCTCGTGCGAAATGCTCAATCAATTACTTTTTCGAGCCGGCGTCTTACGACAACCTGTGCAACTTGAAACATCTTTGAGTGTTAAAACTAGTACTGTTACGACCGAGGACATCACGATTGCCCGAAATGGTCGTGTACTGGACGAACGATCCTGTGAGACGAAAGAGAATAATTACTACACCAGCACTTCTAGTGAAATCTGGGAGCCGGTTAGCAGGCTTAAGAAGAAAAAGCAACAGGAAATTATTAACACTGCCACAGTGGAAGATATGCTTTCCAACCAGCTCAAAAACGGATTGTACTTAGTAACAAATGAGTCTTCCACCGAAAACGCTCATAACCATCCAATACGCCAAAGCTCAACTTGTACTGAATCGTCCACATCTTCATCTGCCGAGTCCAACTATTCGTCATCCAGACCCGTTAGTAATGTTTCGAACACTTCGTATGACAACTTCGTTTGTCAGATAACGCCTATGCACCAAAAAGCAAAAGACTCAAACAAATCGTACACCAAGATATCATCAAACAAGCAAAGTATAAGCTGTGATTCCGGAAACGACGAGGTTACACTCACTTCAGTCTACAGTAGTGGTATTGGCGGTGGTCATGAGTATTATCCCTTCAGTGACATCTCCAAAACTAACACTACCAACTCAATGCAGACCGATTCATCCCTTGGGTGTGAATTTTCACCACCAACTTCATTCCATGACGTGCCAGATTTCGCCGCCATTCCGCAGAGCGGTTGCGCAAAGTCGACAACTCCGCATAAGAAACGCAACCGTACGCTGCTGCGAAGCAGACCGCAGAAACACGTGCCAAAGAATGTATGAATACTATACTAATAATGATACTACTTGTAATAACGATCACCACTAATCCGTTTCCAATACGTATAGTATGCGGAATAATCAAGATTTAGATTCATTCACTACCGATGAGATGTTCGATTTACATAAATTTCATATTTTTTGCAGTGTGCTAACTTCCTTTATACATGTTAAATTAACCCCATCTCCCAACATAAATTACGCAAACTTATTGATGGCCGCAACCATCCAGGCAAAACTAATAGTCTATCTTGTTTTTATTTGTTTCTTCACAGCATGACGCTAGCGCGAGTGGAACCGATGATCCCAGTCTCAACGATGACAACGTAAGTGTAATTTTATTGTTAAGTATCAGCAATTCCATTGTTTTCAATCTATTTCAGTGTCTGGTGTATCGGGATGGGAATCTTATTTCCGGCACGCTAGAAACGCTTATCAAGCATATGGTGCCAACGGATGAGTACTATCCGGACCAGTCGTATCTATTCGCATTTCTGTTAAGTGCACGACTGTTTATTAAACCGCACGAGCTTCTCCAACAAATATGTGATATTTGCCATCAACAGCAACAGCTTAATGTTCATCTAAGCAACAACAACAATGGTGTCGCTACCCAGGTACGTACGTCGATTAAGCGAAACAATCAAAACTTTGTTCGGCGGTTTAGAATATAATACCAGAAAACCTCCAGAATTCGAGTCTACATCAACATTTGAACGGCCATCTAAGACAATCTCACTACAATTATTTACTGAGTGAATTCAGCATACTACGCGACTTCCGAAGGGTTATTAGAAGCTTCTTCCGGTTATCGTTATGTTGCATACTACACGAATCCATTGTAATTGTAGCGAGTTGTTTGCTTGTTTGGCCATGTATGTTTATTTATTTATTATTATTTAAATTATTTAAATTCTACATGAATTTTCTAGCTACTTTGAAGTACATGCAAATCTGATAACTTCAAGTGCATAGATGTTTAATGTGTGAACTCGGTCTAGCTTGATAATTGAAAGAACGTGGAATTGAAACTAAATACACGCTATGCAATTTGTTTATGGGCTCTAGATTAATTTATGTCCATTATAAGAAGCTTGCTTGGGTTAAGTTCATCCAAAACGTTACGGACCATTATGAAACTTAATAAAGGGTAACATCCGTTTATTGAGGAACTTAATATACTTCCAAATTCATAGCGTTATCTGTCACGAAAACGCTGGTTTTCTTGCCACAGGAACAGATTCCTTGCCAATTCATTTTTTTTGAGTCGCGGAACTCGTATAAAATCGGATATCGTTTAGGTTTCATCATCAATCATCGAGTTTCGTCAGCGCCAGGGCGAACAGCTTACGGACCTGAAATCAGGGCATTGTTTGTTGCTTTAGGCTTCGTATGGGTATCGTACTTGCTCGATACTATTTGCAACATTTTCGAAGACGGATTCTCCGCAGCTTACAGCGATTAGCATTCTTTTTTAGTCAAATTATATTCGAATGACCCTCTGATCCAAGTTTTTCATATTCTTTTGTCGTAAGGATTAATTCTTTGTTTATGCACCGGATACCACACAGCCGCTATGTTGAGTGTATCCGAAGCAAGCGAAATACACTCAGGTTTTTTCACGCAGTTTTTTTGCGTGGTACTTTTTACGCGGATTTTAAAATTTACGCGGTTTTCATTTTCGCGGATTTTGAAATTTACGCGGTTTTTATTTACGACGTTTTTGAAATTTACGCGGTTTTCATTTAAGCGGATTCTGAAATTTACGCGGCTTTCATTTACACGGATTTTGAAATTTACACTGTATCCATTAACGAGGTTCCCATTAACGTGGATTCTTAAATATACGCGGTCTTCATTTACGCGGATTTTGAAATAACCGCGGTTTTCATTTTCGCGGATTTTGAAATTTACGCGGTTTTCATTTACGCCGTTTTTGGAATTTACGCGGTTTTCATTTACGCGGCCTGTATCCCCCGCGTAAAAAAAACCTGAGTGTAGTATTATAAATCCTAAAATCAGTGAACCAACCATTTAGACCTAAAGAATATTATTGATGTTCTGGTCGTCATCAAGAATGAACGTAACAACTTATAAAAGTGGTGTATCGAACTTTCCGTTAATCAGACAGTGAGTGAACTATGACTTACTAATATGTAGCAGAATATCAGTGATGGGTCATCAAGTCGAATGCCGCCAGGCCAAATACCACTAGGTCGAATGTATCCTTAGATTCACATGAAATTAGATCGAAGAAGTCTTTCGAACAATATTGTTACGATGTGAAGGTAGGCGAGGTGTTATCGTAACAAACACTGGTGTTCAGCAGGGTGTGGATGTCTGACGGAACCCGTGCGTGACGTTGCTGGCTAACCGGCTCGAAGAGCTCTCGTAAGAACTCTCGCTGCAATTCGTTCAATCCTTCTGGTTCAGCTGGCAGTGGCGCTGTTACCGAGATAGAGGCGTCTTCAGACGGCTTAATACCCCAAGCGCCTAAAAGAATATCAAGAGGGATCGATGTTTGGCCACTAAACGTAATTGCGTGGTAATGATCGCATACGAGCGAAACCCGAGTGCCCCCTTGTGTAGTTGCTCAAGAAATTTCTGTTAACGGGCCAGGGAAATGCTTGATTGACGTCACAGGGAGACGCTCAATGGACTGACAGACGATGTTGCAGATAACTGTTTCGATCTCAATCGATGCAATGATATGTTCCTCATCGGGTTTAACATGCAAGTTAATAAAACGCGAGAGAATATCAGATTGTCCGAAATGATCAGTGAAAAAATATTCGATGCGGAGGTCGTACAGAAGCATAGTTAGGGCGCAGCGTTTGAGGTGGTTTGCTGTGTATGTATGATATTCTGCATGCTCTAAACCGCTAACACCAGCTTTCGATTCGTCGGAAGAACGAAATGCCTTCCGTAGATCATTCTGTGGAATTATGTGACCGCGTTCACCAGATCCAGGGCTTATTTCTAAATCTGGCTGTAGCGAGACTCGTCTGGAGTTAACCTTTGGGGTGCATGGTAGATTTCTTTCCCTGATCCGTCTGGAAACCGGCATGCAACGCGCCAATTCTCATGTTTGAAGCATCTGCAGACACAACTATCTCAAGGCGACATAAGCGATGATTGAAGGATTTCCTTAAAACGACCAAAAGAACGCTGACAAGCATCACACCATTGGAAACAGTTACTTTCCTTCAGCAGTTCATCCACCGGTTGGCGAAGTGTGAGCATTTCGCGGATGTATTTTCCGTAATAGTTAAACGCACCCAAGTACGATCGAAGTGTGGGAACATCATGAGGTTGAGGCATGTTGACGATAACCTCAACCTTGTCTGGGTCGGGGCGGATATCGTTCGTATCAAGAGGCTTGGCCCAGGTACTTCACCTGTCGCATACAGAAACGACACTCGACCGTGAATCCGTACTTTTTAGTCGCTGCAAAATACAACACAGATTCTGCTTGTGCTTTTCGGCGGTGCGGACAGCGAC
Source organism: Topomyia yanbarensis (assembly GCF_030247195.1). NCBI lineage: Eukaryota > Metazoa > Arthropoda > Insecta > Diptera > Culicidae > Topomyia > Topomyia yanbarensis. Next base: position 146,405,250 of record NC_080670.1, read on the forward strand.
CAGAAGGTCGTCGAGATACGGAGGCTATGGCCAAAGTACTAGCCAACTGCAGTAAGGCTGCCCGGAATGGCGTCATTTTTGTGGAATCATGAGCTATGTTTTATCGTTTTTCCCTATCCATTCGAAAATTGTCCATTTTTTAATACAAGCGTTCAGTAAACCTCCCCTTTCTGGCTCTTTTATCATCTAACTATGCAATTGAGCTAAAGGTTTTGAATATTTCACCTGAACGTACCAACTCGGCAAAATAAAAATACTACGATGTTATTTCATTATAAAACCTAACCATTGGTACACCGGCAGTGTTATCAAAAAATGAGATTTGGTATTAAAATCGAACCATCACTTTGAGCAGCTATAACACTGTTCAGAGACATTTGTGCGCCAGACTTCCTTTGGCAATGTTGTGGCGCATATTCTGTTTTATGCATATAATTTATTGGTAGCATTCTTAATGAAAATCTGAGATTTACAGAAATAAAAATGCAAAAAAGTAGTTTTATCCATACCAAATTTCAAAGCAATTCACTTAGAACCAATCGATTCCAAATTTTGCACAGTTGGAACCAAAAAAATTGATTTCGCTTGATGCAGACAAGTTTCCATACAACTATGCCCCATGCTGATATACAACAAATAAGCAAACAACCGTTGAGGTACTCCAAATTTGGTGGCTTACCATGCTTCCAATAACGTTTCTTTTTCTCATATATAAACAATTAATAGAAATATGTTTCTTACAGCAAAAGGCACAGAGCCTCGGGCGTTTTGCGTGCAACTTCATCCAGTTGCTGTCTGAATGGATCGAAACCTTTCCCTATGACTTCCGTGATGAACGAGTGATGCAACATGTACGCGCAATGACCCAGAAGTGTATTTCTATCGATGGCAAACTGCGAACGGATGTTTCAACCTTGCTGCAAAACCTTCTGCAAAGGTTAAAAACGTTGGAAAAGTATGAAGAATTTCTAGACAAAATTGTTCTTGAGGGTAGCAAAGAATTGGATACCAAACATCAGCGAGCAGATTCTCGGAACAGCAGCAACAGTTTTCATCAAGCCACCGAAAAATCGTGCTCTTCGATACACCATCAAACGTCCTCTTCGACATCGTCGGTCAACAGCATCTCGTCAATCAGCTCAACTCTTTCGACCCCGGACATTACAGATCTGTGTCCAAGTACATCAGTGTTAGCACATCAGCTGACTCACATTGAACTCGAACGACTGTCCTACATAGGACCGGAAGAATTTGTACAAGCCTTTGCCAAGGAGAATCCAAATGTAGAGACATCCATAAAGGACATGAAAAAGACTCGTAATCTCGAATCGTACGTACAATGGTTCAATAGGCTATCCTATATTGTGGCGACCGAGGTATGCAAACATTCTAAGAAAAAGCAGCGGGCTAGAGTGATCGAATTTTGGATTGAAACAGCTCGAGAATCGTTCAACATTGGAAACTTCAACACGCTAATGGCGATAATCGCTGGACTAAATTTATCGCCAATTACTCGACTAAAGAAAACGGTGTGTATGATTCTTTATTCGAGTTCTTACTGTTTACATAACAACACCTTTATTTTTTTTCTAGTGGGCAAAGATTCAGTCCGCCAAATTTTCCATTTTGGAGCACCAAATGGATCCAACAAGCAATTTTAGTAGCTACCGATCAACGCTCAAAGCTGCAATGTGGCGCTCGGAAGGAGCTACAGATGAACGGCAGCGAATCGTCATTCCATTTTTTAGCTTACTAGTCAAGGATCTGTACTTCCTAAACGAAGGGTGTACCAACAAGTATGTAAACGATTAGCAGACCATACGCGATCAATACAATTGATGTACTGACTGACGCTATACGTATAACTGCCCCATGTTCTATGGGATACGCTATTACACATGGGACAATTATGTGTAGAACGGCAATTGACGAATTGATGAAATTACCCTTAAATCGGTAATCCCATTTGAATACATATCGTCAATCCATTTTTCCCATTGCCATATCAATAGTGTTGTAAATACTTTCAAGAATTGACTATAGTATTGATCGTGTAGGGACTGTATACTTAAATGTACATATTATTAACTTTATTGCCGATATTTTTCCAGATTACCCAATGGCCATATAAATTTTGAAAAGTTTTGGCAGCTGGCCAAGCAGGTTAACGAATTTATTGGATGGAAGCAAGTCACGTGCCCTTACGAGAAAAACAACAAAATTATCATGTTTCTGCAAACGAACAGTATTCTGAACGAAAATACATTAGCCATGGCGTCATTCGATTGTGAACCACCCGAAAACAGTAGCGAAAAGGATCGCTACAAAAGTTTGAAGCACGAACATTACAACAACTAAATTAAGCCAAACACACAAAATAATGCGAACTTGCGTGGATATACTAAGTTCTGCACAACTCCTAAACCTAACCTACTGTATTTTACAACAACAACACATAGTATTCGAAAGAGATCTACTTATCCAAACAAAAACTCAAATACACAAAAAATCACGGAGCGGAGAAATCTCTCATTTGACACTGCATTTACTGATTAAAGATTTTTTAGATATTTTATACTTACGAACTTTTTAGAATTAAGCTAACGTCTAGTTCATAAATAATGCATGTTTGTAAAACATGCAGCGTCACTGTGGAAACAAGAACGAAGGTTAGAAGATAATATTGTATCAGTAACAAGTGTGGTACGAAAAATCGTACGCGTAGATAACATATTTAAATATTTTGCAATTAGTTTCTTTATTTCACCCAGTGAAGTTTTAGGCAGCCTTCAGACGTATTTCAGAAATATGGAAGAAAGGCAGAAAATCCCTAATGACAGCAGACTATTGTGATTAATTTTGTTCGATTGTCGGCGCGCTAGAACTTAAGTATTTATTTCATTGTTGTTTTTATGATTTGATAGCTTTTATTTCGCTTTGTTTTTTTGTTTGTATTGTACGAATATATTTATGTTCCATCAAAGTTCACGCTTTAATTTTAGTTGTGAGGAATCCAATTGCTAAAATCTACTAAGTCATAAAAAAGGTATTATGTTCAAATAAACCATGTCGGTAGCAACATGAAGGAAACACAATTAATCAGTAACAAATTTGTTTTTTTTATAGCTATATTGAAGAAATCCTATAGAAAGAGATAAAAACAATTTTGCTCGAGGAGAAACTCAGACAAGTTCTAACTCCAACTGCCCACATAGGGATCATCAGAGTGATACTCTTCCAAAAGAGCATAATGATTTGTCGTGGTTAATTTGCCTGCAAGACTGCTTAGATCGTCTTTAAAGGGAACGCTTTAAATTCCTACGACCCTAGATCATATGGACTCTCTCATAATAGGCATACCTATTTTTCAGCATTCTCAAAGCAATAGTCTGCCCACGATCGCATATTTGTCCCGTTTTCTATGAGATTTCCTATATGGGACTGATTTGCGATCATGGGCAGTAGTGATCCTCATGATTCATGGAATGTAATATTACTTTGACCTTCCCAATTCACGAAAGAACTTGGTGTTATCGAGCTGAAACACCTGCTCCTCAAGTTTGTGTCAGTGGAATGTTATACAACGTATGTTGTATTCACATGTCTATGTTAAATCCTTTAAACCTTTACATCTGAAGTCTTTCTTCGGGGGGATTCATGTTCACCGCGGCATATTCGCTGACAATACTGCAAATGCCTTTGTGGCCACCGCCTTAGAAGAGCGCAGCCATTTCCATGTACATACGAAATCATTGTCTGAAAGTCGAACTAAAAATAATGACAAAGTTAACACAAAGGGGCGCAAAACTGAGACTTCGACAAGAGAGCCAGAAAGTCACGCCGGCTCTGACTATAATGTAAAAAAGTTTTGATCCATTCGTTTCACATAATGTTCTAAAAAAAATTAAAAAAAAAATTTCACGCTCAAACCCTTACACTCCCCTTAACGATAAATAGATTCTCCACTTAAATTAAAAGTATACAAGGTTAAAAAACATTATTTTAATGAGTATTGTAATGCCCATTTCATCCAGAACTGGGAAAACTCATTTATTGGGTTAACAATTAACATCACATTCTCAATAATGGGTACTAACTGTATACGTCAAAAAATTGGGTCTACCCAATTTTATATATTGAATTGAATTGAAAATGGGTAAAAAAGTACTCAGTTTTGAGTAATTTTCAATAGGAAAACATTTTTATATTTTAAGGAAATCTAGTTTGTATTGTATATGATCGAAGACTGCATATCAAGAAGACTGGCAACTCTGTCCAGAATCTGGAGACAGTAACAGCAACGCCACTTGCGGGTAAAGGTGGTACTTCCCATAGTGATGCACACACACATATACACTTTTACATAAAGCTTCCTACCTTCCTCCAATTGAGGCGCTGTAACCTCTGTCGCTTCTCGTTTGTATGGGGGAAGGAAAGAGATATCAGTCTTCTTTATATGTAGTCTTCGATATGATGGAAAAACCAGCGCACTTTTAAGAATTATAATGTTCTTGTTTATTATATGTTTTAGAAACGTTTTCCATCAATATTAAATTGAATTTTGCAACCAATTGCATTACTTTTATCAGGTTCCCATAATGTCGGAAACGTCACCAAAACGACCACAGACGAAACTCGCTCCATGAGCCTTCGCATTTGAATGTTTCGATTGGCCAAAATATTCTTCAACCCTCAACAATGTCAGATCAGGCAGGAGTAGAAGGGTAGGAAAACCGTAACGTATTTATGATCGGCCATTCCGGAAGTTCCACAGCCGTTGTTTAAAATACCGCCAGTTGGAGAATAACGGTTTCAATATTGTTTATGGTTCTCCAATGAACGGAATATTCTTCTAACCTGGAAGAAATGAAACGTTCTATTCAGAAATCAAATTTCTTTCATTGGCACTACCAAAATTTACCAATTCAACAACACGAACTTTTTTGTCTTTATAAAAAGGAATTATGTGCATTTACAATCAATTATTGCTATTTGACACTCTACAAGCGCAAAGTTTTTTTCAGCCATTTATGAGTATTGTTTTACCCATTTTTATGGTTGAATAGTAATAATGAGATGGGTAATATTTTACTCAGATCTTTATTCAAAAAGTATCCAATTTGTGACAGCTAGGAATGAAACATGGAATTGGGTGTTTTCGATACTCATTAATGGGTACTTTATTTTAACCGTGATATCAGTGCAATGTTTAATAAAGTTGTGGCGGAATAATGACATATGAGGTAATAATTGGCCGTTGGGATTTTCGGTTCTGTTAAGCGCCATTGTGTCATATTTCGGTTCACTATGTGGATGAGGCGAATAAGCAGATATTTTAAGGTATTTATTTTTTAACAAAAATTGTATTTAGACAATCATTCTGAATAAATATGTGCATCACAAACAAAGCATATAGCTTCAACTTGTTTTTGCCAAATACAAAGTCATTATCTCATATGATTGATTCGAAACCAAGTGGTGCGAAACAGGGTTGCATTAGGCTCTACTGTTATAATAGCCACCTTACGCTATTTCTCATCTATGTTGTTCAATTTGAGAATGTGTGTGTTTAAAGTTACGTTTGTAGATGGCACAGTGATAAATACAATGCAGTTAGAGTGCAGCTGTCAAACACGTGTAGCAAACAGTTGCGCAGATGGCAATAGGGAAACACGGATTTTCAACGTTTATCAATTTGAAAATTTACACAGGTTTTTGAAGAAATTTTGTTCTAGCCTAAACGTCTGTTATCTGTGCTAGGAGGTTACAATGTTCAGATATTTTTTTATATTGAGCGGAAGAATTTTTCTCTTCATGCTATAAAAAATATTATATTAAAACTTAAATATAATCTCATGCGTTCAAATCAAGTGCGATTAATGTCTTTCTGACACAAATGAATTATATAGTAACACCCGCTTCAGTGGACTCAGATTACCGTCGTGTGTAATCGGTACTGAAATTCCGAATAAATCAGACATCTGAAACACGTTTGGCAAACGTTTGTAGATGGCGCAGTGATCAATACAATACCCGCTACTGAAATTCCGAATAAATCAGACATCTGAAACACGTTTGGCAAACGTTTGTAGATGGCGCAGTGATCAATACAATACCCGCTACTGAAATTCCGAATAAATCAGACATCTTAAACACGTTTGGCAAAACGTTTGTAGATGGCGCAGTGATCAATACAATGCAGATAGAGTGTAGCTGCCAAACATGTGTAGCAAACAGTTGCGAAGATGGCAATGGTGAAACACGGATTTTCAACGTTTATCAATTTGAAAGTTTACACAGGTTTTTGAAGAAATTTTGTTCTAGCCTAAACGTCTGTTATTTGTGATTACATAGAAACTTTGAGTACGACTATTTTTTTAGTTAATCTACATTGTGATCAAATTTAGTACTTAACTTGGCGACCTTTATTACCCACTTGGTGATGGTCGCAATAATGTGCAAATTGGGCTTAGGGCCATGTTCTCTTTGGAGGTACCCTGGGCTTGACGATGAGCCCTGGTTTGGTGTTCCATACCAAGACGAAAATAACAATAAACCAGATAATCTTTGGCAGCCCCTGGCGATCATCCTCGCTTACCTAAATATACGATCGCGATTTCCCAAACATGATAACACCCCGGTTATAAAGTGAACCGTCTAGTATTTATAAACGCGTTCTCAATCATAAACCTACAAATGCCCGTGTTTACGTGATCATCTGTCCCTCACGTCCTGAAATCATTTCCCTCGGTTCTGAAATCAATCAAAAATAACACTGATATCCACTAGACACCACGTTCCATGGCGACATGGCCTAACACTGAAAATCAAATATCCTATTCACGATTCGCGCGATTCATAAATACACGCGAATATGCAAATGGCCTCAAGGTTACGAAATCGAATTCATACACGCGAAGTTACATACGTGCTGACACACGCGACAAACACGTGAACATACAAATGCTTGAGCCCTTCCGGATCATCCACGTACACCTGCGCTCACGATTTCGCAAACTAAAGTAGGCTAATGTAAAGAAATATATTATTTTTGTATCTGAACAGCCAACAGGGGCCCTATTCTCACAGTCACGTCACTTGGTGACTAGAAGAAAATTTCCTTCTAGTCACTAGGTTACGTGACTGTGAGAATAGGGCCCCAGTAGTATACTGTTCAATTCACTTTTTCATCACATCCTGAAGCGCAATTATTCGTCAAGTATACATCAATTTTTTAACCGTATACCCGAACTTACACCTGGATCCTCTCCGATGGCGTTTTGTGGTCTGCACGTATCATTCAGCCATTAATCACCCCTCCTATCATCGGCGTTGAACTGATTTGCGCTCTCATGGCCCCACCAAACGCTGCAAAATGGAAATGAAATATTGTTTTCACGGCGCAAGTTGTTGGCCGAATTTTCGGCTCAACAAAAAATATACGCCATGAGTGGCCTAATAAAATTATCACTACCCTCTGTTGCGACAATCGCTTTATCATTTTCTTTCAGAAGTTAAGTAGAAAGAAAAAATCATCACACAATAAATGCGTTGCATTGCGAAGCACGGTGCTATTCGTAGATTGCATACTAACGATTATCATGTTGCCTATAGGTAGTTCAGCTCATCTTGCTTTTGAGATAAATGATCAGGAATGAACTTTATCTCTTATGAGTTCAGTAAACCAATAGCATGAGAATCGTTATTGCCGGCCACGACCATCTTCACCAATACTTAGGATAGAGAGAAAAAGGCATCACACAATAAATGATGTACAAATGCTAATGTATTTAACATAGCTATAACACAAAATGTCACTACAGTATATACACCTACCAACTACTTAGTACACTGGAATACAGACTCTATAAAAGTATTCAAGGATCACCGATACCGAAAGAAGTATTGAATATACATCGGTCCTAAATCCTATAGTTGTTTAACAATACACTATAACGTTCCTTAAGCTTTTCTATCACTGTTTCGTTATGATCACTTTGAACGTATACAACCTCTTCCAATGGTCGACGCTCCAATGCTTTGTCCAAGCACAACTGACAATGCGCCAATGCGGAATCTTGTTTGAGAATTAGGTCCGAATTGATCTTTTCCACGAGTTTTTCATTATTTAATAGCTGTTGGGCTCCAATGGTGAAACCATGGTGCTGCGCTAACTTGAATGCCATCGCTAAGCCTTCATGATATCCACGATCGAAGTCTTTCTGGTACAACTGATTACGTCCATCTGATACACCATTTGCATAACCGTCCTGAAAGTAAGAAATAACAGAAGAAATAAGTTACTTCTAAAGTAAACAAAATAAGTTTTTCTATCCAGCATGGATTTCAATGCGCAATGGCAAGTTTTATGCGAAATTGAAAAAGATTTATCTAATGTGAATATAAAACAGTTTCACGGCTCCGTTTGGCAACTACAGTGGTTCAAATTTTTCATCCCACGTACGGAAATTCCGCATCTTTATATCCCATCCCCGTAAAATACAAGAAATCAAATTTTCCTGAAATTACTCCACAATACAGAATTCAATTAACGAAACGGAATAGTGTAGTTGGAGAATCGACTGCAATGTATGCAGTTCACCCGGGCTCGATTCCCAACCCCGCACATCTGTTTAGAGATTTTTGTAACCAAATGAAAAAAGGCGAATGATCCCAACATTAAAAACCTCTACAAACGAAATAAAACATTCAAAATCGAAGGAGTGAGTTTATCTACTCTTCCTGCCTTCATATCATATAAAAGGTGCACGCAATATGTATTATTAAGCTAATCAACTCTGCAATGACACATACGGTTCGCAGAGAGTTCAGATTTTTTCACCAGAGCAGGATGGCTTCCTGAGCAGAAAAAAATAGCTGCGGAATATTAAATTCAGGTATTCCATACCAACGACTGAATACGACAGATGTACAACACTAAAAATAATAACACAAACATGTTCTTTTTGTTGAAGACAAACCACTGCGACCAGTATTTAGATCTATTGTGATGTGCCCCTCCCTTAATCTAAGTGTACTATCTACTATGACATATCACTATTGATGAGTGATTGTCGTTGTTGAGATACACACTCTTCCCAGTTAGGCATTCCACTTCGTATGAAGTTTATTACCTGCTTGGGATTTGCAGTCCAAATATCAAAAGGCTCCAATCTTCCTTTACCGAGGACTCTTAGTCTGCGTTGTATCAATGCACTGCATTCGCAAAGCAGATGCTCTGATGTTTAGCGGGCCTTACACGTTCAATATTTTTGTCAATACTAGAGTGTATTGACAAAAGTATTGTACGTGTAATGGAAAAAAAAATATTGACGATGTGGATTTCAAACGGGACTGAAATATTGTAACAATATCGTCAATACTCGTATTGACGAAAATATTGAACGTGTAAGGGCCGCTTTTCACGTTCGGATTCGCGGACGCGGCATGTATCGTTTGTAAGCTTACCAATTTTCTTAAGATGACATTTACTCGGTCAGTGTACGGTAAGTAGTCCTGTCATGATGCGTAGCTCTTTTTTGTTTAGTCTAAACAACTCTAGGTTTTTTTCTTGTTGGGTGAGATAAATTTCTTTGATTGTCGTAGTCCAGGTGTGGTACTCCAATTGTTTTTTATAGCTGTGATTTCTCACTTTTTCAATTCCATTTTGAGGGCACTCGATGAGACTCCACAGAATGGTTCTGGGCCGATAAAATTAGTGGAAGACCCTCTTCTTGCTAGCTCATCGACTTTTTCATTCCCTGCAACTCCACAATGCACTGGAACCCAATATAAATTAACATGATTTTTCTCTGCCAATTGTCGGAGTGCAAGAATATACTCCCATACCAGTTTTGAGCGACATATAGGAGCCCTTAATGCGTTGAGGGCAGCCTGACTATCTGAAAAAATGCAGATATTTGCAAATCGGTATTTTCTCTTCAGACATACGTAAGTGCATTCTAGAATGGTATATATTTCTGCTTGGAATACTGTCGGCCAGTGTCCCATGGAGACACTAGCGTTCATTCCTGGTCCTGTAATACCAGATTCTGTCGAATGGTTCATTTTTGACCCATCTGTGAAGAAAATTACTGAGACTGGGCGGAGACTAGGGCCACTTTGTTTCCAGGTTGACCGTTCAGGCTGCATAATTTTGTAAGTAGTTTCAAAGTTCGGCATCGCATGCAACCAGTCTTCATTTGCAATGACGAGGTTATTTATAGGAAAAATTTTCAGAACCACTAGCTGTCCTGTTAAATTTCCAGACCTGATGTAGCGGAAGGCGATGCAACATTGCATCGGTTATCGCTCCACAAGCAAGCCTTTGAAGTTTACCTAGCTTTTTTGAGTTGATGTGTCTCTTTTGTTTTAGGCCACCAAACTAGCGAGGCATAAGTTATTCTTGGTTTGACTATTATGCAGTATAACCAGTGAACCATACTTGGTCTGAGACCCCATTTTTCACCAATTGTTCTACTGCACACCCAAAGACCACTAGTTGCCTTGCTTACTGTCATGTACCCAAATAACGGGTATAATTTTAGTACAGCGCTAAAATTATACCCTAATTAGAGTTACGCTATTTAAGCGTACATTTGCAGAAAGGAAAATAAAAACATCTGCATTCGAGACGTCAGTCTCCTTTTGCAGTGCGTGATTCAAAGTGATTAAAAGAAGTGTTTTTTATTAAGTAGAAAAAGAATAGTTCCCTTTCTCCCTGTGTTCGACGGAGTTTAAGTGTTGGTTCCTGCTTCTGGAGTTTGCCTTATCTTCGGAAACTGCGCCTTTCTGCTGGACCACCTCCCGGACGGTCGGGAACATAACACTTACAACCTGCTCAATGTGCGCATTCCAGTTTAGTTTTTTATCGAGTATCAATCCCAGATACTTTACCTCAGAGGATATTTCAATTACTGTTCCGTTGAGCAAAAGTGTTGGTATGGAGTATGACCTTTTTCGAGTAAATGGGATTATGATTGTTTTGGAGGGATTTATGTTCAGGCCCTCCTTTTTACACCACTTCGAAGTGAAGTTCAGTTCAGATTGCATTCAATTTGAGATACCATAATCACATTTTGCCCTCACGAGGGTTACAACATCATCTGCAAATCCAATGACTTCGTATCCCATTTCAGCTAATGATTTCAATAGCTCGTCTACAACTAATGACCACAATAAAGGTGATATTACTCCGCCTTGAGGACATCCCTTATTTGTTTTCATAGTCAGTGACATGTTTTCAAGCGTGCTAGTTATTTCACGGTTTGTAAGTAATTTATTTTGTAAATATCAAACCCATGTTTTCTCATAGCATTCCGCATTGAACTATGAGATGCATTGTTGAAAGCTCCTTCTATGTCTAAAAAGCCGCAAGTGAGATTTCTTTTGTTTCAATAGAATTCTCTAGTTTTCCAACTAACATGTGTAATGCATCTCTATTGTTGATTTGTTGCTTTGATATTCGAATTGAAATTCGCTCAGTGGAGAGTCTTTCAAGTACTCTGCTTTAATGCGTAAGTCAATCATTTTCTCCATTATTTTCGGAAATATGGAGGTTAAACGGTTGATTGGCCTAAAAGATTTTGGAAGTGATGTATCCCCAATTTTGGTATAAATATTACCCTTGTTTGTCTTCAGCTTGTAGGTAAACAGTTTAGTATTAGACTTGCCCTAAACATTTTCGTCAGGCATGGAATGATATGCTGTTTGCTTTTTTGTAGCATGATTGGTAGTATTCCGTCCATCCCCAGCGATTAGAATAGTTCAAAGGAGTCGATCGCCCATTCCACATTTACGTCTGTAAATATAGCACTGACTATTTCGGGAGCCTCGGTATTAGCTTCATATGAGTCAGGCTCTGCTTCAATTTGATTCTGTGTTTGTATATTATTAAAGGGAAACGTTTTTCCATCATGGTACTCAGTGTTTCTTGGGAATCAATGGTGAAAGTTACATCGTTCTTCTTCACGCTACCTAACCCATTTGTATGATCGTATGAGAGTTTTTTGTAGTCTTGCAACGACGGGAGTTTGTTCAACCCGCTCGCACATCAGCCTCTTCTTCGCGTTTTTTTTTTTAATTTATAGGTTATATGCCGAAAGAGACTTTTTATACTCATCCCACTGTCCAGTCCGTTTAGCCCGATTAAACAGTTTTCTAGAAACTTTCCTGAGCTTTTCTAGGGTTTTGTTCCACCATGGTGCGTCCTTATTGGATGTACGCGTTTTAGCTGGACAGCTTCTATTATAAGCATCCGTAAGTTTAGATGTTACAATATTTGAGGAGATCTCCAATTCTTCTTCGGTTTGGATTTTGGGCTTCAAAACATGCTTTTGCGCTCAACAGATGAGAGCGGAATGCATCCCAGTTTTTGTTTTTGGCATTTCTGTAAACTTATAATAGTGTTTCTTCTGCTTTATATTCGAAGAGTATATGCATGTGGTCTGATAGAGAAATTTCATCAGACACATGCCAGTTTATGATGTTTTAGAGAGTTTTGTACTTGACGTTGTTAGATCCAGCACTTCCTCGCGTATCGCATAATTAATAAGGTTTGTGGCCTCTATTACAAATATCAATATTGTTGGGATTCGAGTGTGTATCTTCGTCGCGAGCGGTTGACTCTTGTACAGCTCCCTTCGAGTCGGTTAATTTTTATCATTTTCGTCGCAGTTCACTGCCTCCCGGTTATCGAAAGTGTCAATAAGGGTGCAATTCAACGATTATAGAAAGTAAAGTGGCTTATAAAAGCATTTTCGGCATATTTTTGACTGACGCGAGTGGTGACAGTTTGTGAAAATCGAATTCCAGCAAATGAAAAAATATCGGCCGTCGATTCCCGATGCAAGGGCAATAAAAGTGCACAGAAAACATCTAGGAACACAGTGTAAATTCTAAAAATAGTGAAAAATGGCTTTTCAGAGAAAAAAATTCAATCCGAAAAGTGAAAAAATACGGCAATAAGAAAAATTAGCATATTCAAATAATTGGCGTTTCACCAGCGATTAGCGACTACCAGGTGTCGCCCCAAAATTCTTCATCCGAAAAATAGGTGGCAAACCAGCCGGTCGGTGCTCAGCTAATTTCGTCCGCGTCCCTTGTCACCTATTTTTATTGGGTACTTCATGGGCGGTGCTATCTTTGGAAATGGGCCGCCTTGGATATTCAACTGTTTTTTTACTTTCTTATTTTATTGCGAATGAGTAGAGGTTTTGATTCTTTCATATTCGGGATTGCAGATATTTTGTCGTATGTAAATTTTGGGTGTTCGTTGGTGTGATGGCACTGTAAGCGAACACGTATCTGCCGGTCGGCAAACTTTTCTTTGGACTGAGCAAGCTAACTTCTATGTTTGTTTAGGGTTTGTTTTACCAACGGGGGAACTGATCCAAAGAGCATTCAATGTGCTTAGGGAAAGCACATGGTTTTGTTTGAGTGGAATGGTGACTTGAATCATGTATAAGGTTTGAGAATTGACAGTTCGCGAGAGGGATCGGGACCGGTAAGCAATTACCTTCAGTTATGTCAGCACGAAGAATAAGTGTTTTGCTGTCATGTTCATTGGTTAGCTTTATATTCTATCTCATGCCTCCACGCGAGTCTAGGTCTGTTGATGGCATTTGGTCCTTGGACCGGCGACGACTGGGTGCTGTCAGCCTTCTGCCGATACTAGCAGGGTGCGATGGTGCGAGCAGATCTGGCGGAGAAGGCAATGCCGTAAAAATGAGTAGTTGTTGGGAGATCAGCTCCAATAAGACTTTAATTTGACTAGTATCGATGATCGCGGGTCGATGCGTACTGAAGGTTCGTCGCGTTTGTTTTAATGAATCTCATTTCAAGTTCCGTTATTGGTGGCAGGCCCGTGCATCGGATTGGCGATCCTCTGTATTTCCCTTTAATGTTCGATATAGTCGTCCGTATACGTGTATTTCACAAACAGTCCGATGTTAGAAATAGGAAATACTTTCGTTGATTTGTAACATCTCGTATCGTATAACGTGTTATCACTCGGTGGTTTGCAACCCAAGAAATATATCGTGGAAAAGGTATAGCGAAGTTAGTCTAAATAGTGTCGCAATAAATAGTGATTCGGCCCATTACGCGGATAGGATTGGCTTTTCTAGGCAATACTCCCACGATCGGCTGTGTGGAGTTGGAATTGCTTTTGTTTGGAAAACATGGGATACTCTCGGTGGCCTGCTGTCCAGAGTTTGAAGGGAGCCAAAGACTAAACAGGATCTTTTTTTTCGAGCGGTCGTGTTCTCGAAGACTTACTAGGCTGCTACCTAATAAACTATGTACAGGTCACATCGCTTGCATGGAGCGAATCCTAGAACACCAACTTTGCAACACCTATGAAAGAGTTTGATGAACCTTCTGTATAAGATTCCTTATTTTATTCAAACGATCGCTGGGTAAAATCAGCACCGACACGATAGAAACCACGAAAAAATTCGTCGCGTGATTGAATATTATTAAGAAACATAAGCAGTGCTCCTTATAGCCGGCTATCCGGAGTTCAAGTTGCTTATTTTGCTAATCGTATTAATACAACAAATGATAAATTTCCCAAATTCTCGGCAGCCGGCTGCCCAGAGCAATTATTACATGATAACGCTATTGGCACACTTACTAACAACTCTCCCATTCCCGTGATACATGTGGAGATGCAGAGGATTCCTCGGTCTCTAGTAGCAACATGTATCGGACTAACATTCCTTCCTTTCCCAGAAGATCTGCATTCGGACGTGGCCGGCGTCGGTATTGATCAGCATGCAGGGATCAAAATAGATTGTACAATGTGGCTCATCATGTTATTCCCAAGCATGTTGTTCCAATGAACATTTTGCAACCTAATTTGGTTCTGGTCAATAACGGAGTAGTAACTACGGGCGATCTCTTATGCTTATGCTTATGCTTTTCTATTACAAATATCAATATTGTTGGATAATATATATTCTATAAGGCACTTACCCCTTTCGTTGATATCACTACTTTCCCATACTGGTTCAGCGAGAGGGTGCAGCATTCGCTTCTCAGATATTGTTGATTGTCGTATTTGATTGTTTTACCTGAGTAGTAATTAACTTTGGCTGATGGAAATGATGGATCACGCCCTCAGATCGGTTTGGTTTGTAGGAATCGAAACAAGAACATTCGGGTCGAGCAAATTGAGTTCATTCGATTGCTTGGTCATCTCCGAGAGTAGAGCTGAAAATCTCTCACACTACTAATGGACAAAGCGAGATTGTTTTAGCGAAATTTAAAAATACTGCCACTACTCCAGCATATATTTTAAATCCACACTATAACAGATACCAATAACGACTAGACAGTGGCGTAGCCAGAAATTTGGTTTGGGGAGGTTTTTGACGAAAATCGTAGATTTTTCGAAAATGCTGCATTGAATTGTAGGAAGTTTGCTTTGCGGGACAGAATGTGTGAGAAATTGAGCATCGAGCGGTTACATTCTACTAGAGCGATGGCACAACAAACGAGTTGGGAATCAGCTTCGTATTGCTGAGCAAGATGACCCAACGTAATCAAGTAGCAGACGATCAGCGAAAGGATGTGTGTGGATATTTCTACAATTACAGCATCGTCAACGTGCACTGCCCTCACGAAGCGAGACCCGAGAACGAGAAAGATGCATTTTACGCGCATTTGGAGCCCGCGGCAGAATGTGAAGCTTCTCATCAGCGACATGAACACCACCCTTGCGATCACCTGATTAACAAACTGAGAACCAAATCGGCCACGTTCTAATAAACGGAATTTCTTCTTCGCCTTCACAGAGTTAGATGGGCCTTTGAATCTGGAAGAAACAGATTTTTCCGGAGGATTGGATGGAGGAAGTAGTATGTCCCATCTATAAAAAGGGTGTTAAGCGGGATTGCAGCAACTAGTTACCGAGCAATCACATTGCTGAAGGTGTTCTCTCAATTCTTTGTCGCCGCCAATCACCGTTAGCAAGCGAGTTTGTTGAGGAAATTGGCATACAATTCCATAATACGGATTTCCAGACAAACGGCAATAGATCGAGTGATGTGTGATGAGTATTAGGGATACTTTCGAGTCCTTCTGAAACTCAGGAAGGGCTACGACAAGAAGTGATAATAAGAGCGAGGATTGACACGAGTTGTGCAGTTTTCCGGAAGTCTGTTTAGCTTTTTAGTTTCACCGGTAGCGTCAATATTGTGACACACAATTTTGAGACGATGGTGGGGGCATACATCCGACAGACGGTTGAAGCAAAGCTAATTGAACTGGTAACAAGTGTGTCAAAAATAGTACATGAGAGTAAAGTTGTACGCACACGAGGCGACAGGACACACAGGACAGTCGATTGATGGCGATGATATTGAGCTTGTTGATGAGTTCGTGTACTTGGGCTTACTAATAACAGCCAATAATAACACCAACAGAGAAATTTGGAAACGTATTCTAGCAGGAGAACCTTGTTATTCAACCTTCTACAAACCGCCCATTAGACCGATTGCCCTCTACGGTTAAGTAACTTGGAGTATGCTGGCGGGTGACCAACGCGCTCTTAGTGTTTTCGAATGGAACGCGTTGAAAACGATCTACGATGGGATGCATATGAAAAACGGAATATATTCGCATTCGTATCGCATTCTTCATTTAGAGCATTTTTAAAAAATTGTCGAAAACACCAACTTTCTACCTCGTCGGTATAAAAAGTTAATTTTTTAGTTCGATCGCAGTAAGCCATGCCTCATTTTAATTTTTATCAGATTGTGGGGAATATTCATACGAACAATCCCTCCAAATCCGAATTGTGGGGAATATTCATACGAACAATTCCTCCAACCCTGTGAATATCCGATAGTTTGGCCTCTAGTGAATTAAGTTCACGTTTTTGGCATTTCCGACCACTGAGCGTATGAGCCACGAGTCGTGACCGGAGCAACAGTTGGTTGGAGAATTTGGGCGGCTGCGGTGTGCTAGGCATGTCGTCAGAATGGTAAACAGATCGGTAAAAATGGTTCTAGAAACTAATCCGACAGCTACACGAAGGAAAGCTCGCCCAAGATGAAGGAGACCTGAGGAGTTTTCGTACCATGCAGGGCGACAAGCAGCCATGAACAAAGTGAACTGGAGACGACTTCTTGACACAGCAAAGGGCAACATGGTCTTAGTCTGATTGGGAAGTAAAGTATTTAAGTGAAAGTTTAGCAACAAGTTTCCCAACATAAAATCATCTTCTGGTATAATTAATTTAGTCATAAATCCTCCTAGAAATAATCTAAATTGTTGAGAATTTCATTTAAAACATCTTTATTGAAGATATGAAAGCTCTTTTAGCCCAATTTAATTAATGTTGGTTTGGGGGGGGGGGGCATAAAATTCCGCTAGGGGGAGACTGCGAAACGAAACGAGAGTGGAATAGCTATTCGCGAGTTCTGTTAGCATCGTTTGTCATATTTATTATGGACATGTTTTAAGCCTAGGAGCTGAAAAAGGATAACTGGAAGGAAACAAGAGCAGATTCAATTCAAATTTAAACGCGCTGACAGAAAAACGTCTCGGTATAGACAAGTTAGAGGACATGACATCACACAGTGAGACAAACTGGTTTTGCAGAATAGCTACGGATCAACTACCCGGTCAAACCATTCAGAATTTGATTCGGAATCCTGAATGGAGTCAATTATGGATTTCAAATCAAATGCAGCAACCGATTCTGAGTCGGAATTGGTTGTTGCATTTGATTTGAAATCCATAATGACTCCATTCAGCAATCCGGACCGGTTCCGGAATGAGTTTAACTGGGTAGGAGCTAGTAGCGAGTATTGGAACACACCTATGGTCTATACAGGATTATCATGTGCGATTTATAGATTTTTAAGCGTGCTTATACACTCCTATACAATTGTGTGATAGTCAAACTTGGTGTGAAATGTTCAATATTTGTTGTATGACGTAGAATGTGCACAAATAATTATATATTGATTTAGTATAACAAAACAAACGTCCACGTTCGAAGAAGCTATTTAAACATGCAACATTTTTTTTTGTACAAGAGGATACACTACCCAACATAAAATTAGTTTTTAGCGTTGCCGATTCTCCTCATCAGTAACTAGCATCATCTTGGTGCCAGTTAGATGATAAAACCAAACTAGCGCCAAAATTGGCACTAGCTAGACGGTCAATTTTAAATCCACAAAGTCATATGCCTAACATGAACTAAACGTCTGGTTCTGGTCTGATGTCTCGGAAGGCAAGCACATAAATTCTGGTTTGCTAATGAGAAAGCGGAATCTTAAACAGTTTATTGGTTTGTGAACCAAATCCGATCAGAAACACATAACAAGAATATTTCAAAACTATATCTCCCGTTGTTACTTGTTATAATTTTCTGTTATTTTAACTACTAACGAGACCACATTTCTAATACAATATGTTACGAAAATTGCATTCTGTTATAATCTTGTTATTTCATTCTGATCGAGAAACGCTCCTATGCAAAAAAGTGTGCTTTCCTTACGAGACATCCCTCCGAACCAGCCAGATGTTTAGTTCATACAAGACGTATATGACTTTTTGGATTTAGAATTGAGCATCTAACTAGCGCCAAAGTATGTGCTAGATTAGGTTTATCATCTAAATGCATTCTAATTTTGCACAACTTAAAAGCACGAGGTGTATGCCTGTTCTCTATGAGAGTATGTTGTTTATTATATACAAGCGTATCCGTCGTGGGTGTAGCGTAGTTGGTAAATCGATTGCCTTGTACGCAGCGCACCTGGGTTCGAGTGCCGACCCCGCACATAGGGTAAGAAATTTCTAACCCGAAGAGGCGAATGATCTTGAAGATAAAACCTCTATAATCGAAATAAAAAATATACAAGCGTAGAACAGTCTTAGTGTATACACTTAGTTTAGATTTCGCTGCTCGGTAATATTTTTGAAGAAAAATTTCGGTAAACATTATAAATAACTGAGATTTCGGTGAAAATGATTTATTTTACAGATGTTTCGTAAAATTTTATCAAATAATCTTGTATCTACAAGCTGTTTTACCGAATTTTGTAAATAATAGTACAATACGTACGGTAAACCGGGATTGTCGCCGGGTAAACTAATTACCGAAATAGTTGTAAAATTCTTTCGCAATTACCGAATTTTAGTAAAACTGCCAGTTCATGAATATGTGCTACCTTGCGCTTAGGCCACGACAAATCAACACTAATATTTTTCAGGACGTGCTATGCTGACGACCGGGAGCATTTTTTTAACTAAATTGTTAAAGGAATTGTTTATCTTGTACCTTAAATATAGCAAAATGTACACGAAAATTGCGCAACACAAAATAGTTTTATCAGGTTTTATCTAGAAACAAATCCGAAACACCTATAAATATTTCACTTCCATACTTTTACTAACTTTACCGAACTATTCGGTAGTTTTTGACGGATCACCAAGAAATCTAATTACCGAACGTTCAGTAATTTATTAAATTACCGTACTGATTACCGAACGTTCAGCTGTTGAAAGTTCGGTAAAAAATTGCCAAATTTTGTAAAAAAAATCTAATCGTGATAGTGTACGTTTTTATTGTTGATTTACTAGATTCATTATCTTACCTTAATCACATTTCTTGTTAAGTTTTCAAAGTTTTTATTCCAAATACTGTTGTCGTTAGAATCTTCATCTGGGTAATTACCGGTACTAGCCATTGCTGAAAGTCAAAAATTCATTATTATTATGGGTTAATGATAAATGCTTTCGCTGGCGGTTGAATTTGCTTCGCAGATACTATACAAGGACCGAAGCCTTATTGCAACTACAATTGTGTATTTAAATGAAAAGTAAAATTATTCATTTGCTACACTTTCGAAACGTGATAAGTTCCATAAAACAGGTTATCCTTTATTACCGGGGTAACTTTGATAACTTGAGATTTATTCCAGGGACTGTACGATGATTCTTTTTAATCGAAATCATCGAAACAAAAAAACAAACCGCTTCTAAACATGTTCGACATCTATTGGCATCGAGCTAGGTTCTCAGAAGGACTCCCTGTCAGAATCACTCACTACAATTGCAACACTGCTTAAGGCCAATTGCAGCGAGCCGTGATTCTGAATGTGATATTTATTGTACGGTTTAGACATGTGCGAGCGTAGGGACTTCACGATCGCGTGTATCATCGCGAAGGGCTCGAGCGTTTGAACGTTTAAAGGGGTGAGTTCGCGTGTGCGTTTGTATGTCGCGTGTGCTAAAGTGTATGTGACATGGCGTGTATAAATTCGATTTAAGAACCGTGTGTCCATTCGCATATTCTCGTGTGTTTATAAATGATTACGCGAACCGTGATTCTGAGACGTAATTTTTAGTGTACGGTGCAGTGAGTTCTCTCATTTCACTAGCGTTTCCAGTCATATCGCCATTAATATGAGCGTATTTTTTCTTATTGGTCCAACTGAAGGCATGAGTAGACTTCCGGACGTGGACGATTGACGGTCGCGCTAACAATGGGTTAATAATAATGAATAATTTAATTGCTGTTTAATTTTGAAACATCTTTAAACCCAACTCTGCACAGTAGGCGTGCCATTTTAGTATTAATATTGACAAGAAAAACACTGTAGAATAACTATAGTGTTTTCCAGGATGGTTTTCAATACTGGCTGTGTAATGGTTAGAATATAATAGAATAGAATACGACAATTGCATTGTTAGAATTTTTTCATGTTATGCTGACCGGGAATGGATAATTCACGTATGTCGGTAAATTAATCGTATCTTAATTTAACCAATCTGATCTTTTCAAATGAATGGAATCGAATGTACGAATCGAACAGCGGAAAAAAGTGACCAATGTATCCTAGGAAGGATTGGTACAAACCTCCCCCACGAAATATTTTGAAGAAATATGAAAAAAACAATATTTTCAAGGGGGTGGAGATAGCGTAGTTGGTAAATCGATTGCCTTGTACGCAGATCACCTGGGTTCAAATCCCAACCCCGCACATAGGGTTAGAGATTTTTCTAAAGAGACTTCTCTAACCCGACAAAGAGGCGAATGACCCTAAGGTTAAAACCTCTATAATCAAAAAAAAAATATTTTCAGCAAACATTTGCTTAATATTTTAAATGGAATTCTGAAAGTTTAAAGTGGAAGACGAAAGTCTTTAAGAAAAACCTCTTTGTTAAGTCACTTCGGCGCACAGCGGAGTCAAGTACGTTGATGCGGCTGATGTAACAAGAAGGATTGTTACTGCTTGTGATGTTACAATGCCACGAAAGCTGGAGCTATGCAGTAGATGGCGTGCAGTTTACTGGCTAAATAAGTAGCTCCGTACGCTACAAGCTGCTTGTCTTAGAGCCAGAAGGCGGACTCAGAGAGCAGGATCGGAGGGTGAGAGAGGAGCGTAAGTGACGTTTCGAGAAGCTAGAGATGCTTTAAAACGGGAGATCAAGCTTAGCAAGCCAGTTTGCCATAAGTAGCTGTGCTGCGAAGTAGATGCCAATCACTGGGGCCCAGTGAGCAAATTTTCTGGCAGAGACCGATCTGCTAGATTTCTGTAAGTCTTGGTTTGGCAGCCCTGTCAGATTTCTGCGCGTATCCTGTCGGGTTAGTTGAGCTAGGGCGAACTCAGTTTCGCTCGCGTTTTCTGGCAAATTTTAATAGGAACCGAGCAAAACCCTGGCATAACTCAGACATAAACTGTGCAAAGATCCTGGCAATTCCTACCTGGTAGAATTTAGCACGAATCGAGCAAAACATCTGACAAAGATGTGGCAGGAAGCGTGCAGAGATCTTGGCCGTACATTTCTGGCTCGAATCTGGATAAAAGTGAGCAGCATCAGTTGGTTTAACCGCTTCTGTCAGAAACGGTTGTTCCATTCGAGCGAATTCGTTGCCAGAATTCTCGCACAAATCGCGCAAAATGCTCGCAGAAACTCTGCCAGCATCAATTTCGCTTTGCTCAACTTTTGCTAACTTTCTGCTTGCCACGCTGACCGGGGGGACGCGTACTGAGTCGTCTTGACAAAGGGCCCGTCGATATCAGCTGAGCTGAGGGTAAGCAAAAGATAATCGTTGAGGGTTTCTTCCCGAAGCACGATTCAAATACCTGGTCACCAACACCGTACGGAGAAGAAGAAGGGGCAAACACCGCCGAGTGGCAAGCGACTAACGACGAGCTCAAAGAAACGTTGATGCGACTAAAATCAAAAAAGCCCCCGGTCCGAATGGAATACCAAACATGAAAGCAGCGATCCTGGCATATCTGAAAATGTTCAGGATGTTACTGCAGAAGTGTTTAGATGACGGTAATTTCCCCGAAATGTGGATGATACAGAAGCTGGTGTCAAAGGTAGGGAAGTCACTGGGCCATCCAGCCTCGTATAGGTCAATGTAGCAGCGCAGCACAGAAGAATGAGCCAGATCCTGAAGAGCTTCCAGAGTAGAGTGCTGCTGTACGAGACGAACGAAGGGCAGAAGTCAATGCGAGTCGCAGCGGGCGTTCCTCAGGGTTCCATTCTCGGTCCAACTCTTTGGAGCGGGATGTACGATGGGGTCCTAACACTGCGGCTGCCTGGGAAAGTGAAAATTGTGCATTTCGCGGTCGACGTATCGCCAACGGTTATGAGTGAGACACTTGGAGAAGTGGAGGTGTCGGTGACGGAGACAATAGACGAGATCGAGAGCTGGATGAACGGGGTCAAGCTGCAAATAGCTCACCACAAGACGGATGTGTTGTTGGCCAGCAACTGCAAAGTGGTTTAGCGGATAATATCACCGGGCACGTGATTGCATCGAAGCGTGCCTTGAAGCAATTGGGAGTGATAATCGACGACCGGTTGAGCTTTAAAAACCACGTTGATTACACCTGCGAAAAATCGGTCTGCCTAAGGTGCGGCGCTGAACACCAAGCTGAGCAGCGAAAAGTTGAACAGGACGTTCCGGCTGGTGGTCGTACGAGTTGCGATTGCGTACAGAATAATATTTTCGGAGGCAGTATGTGTTATCGCCGAGAGGATCCCCATCTGCATCGCTCTGGTGGAGGATATCAAGTGCTACAATCAATCAAACGCCAGAAACGTGAGGAAGATGATGAGAATCGATTGTGACGTGGCAGCAGGAATGGGACAATACAGCGACGTAAAGACGTAGATCGCAGTCAATAGAGTTATGATGTAGATCATTACCGTCTTACAGCGGAAACGGTATGATGAACATCGAGCAGCAGTTTCGAGAGAACAATCAGGGAACTCCGCAGGAATAAGCTAGATTCACCGCCGAGGACTAGTCGAGTAGACTACAACAGAGCATCGAGTATGGGTCGTTGAAACGCCAGCGAACCGGACGCTACGCTCCATCTGAAATTGCTAAGCCGACCACGGAACCCCACCGGTTAGCCCGATAGAAATATAGCGAAAATCAAAGAAGAATTGGTATTGGGAGAACTTATTCCGCCAGGAAACTCTCCATCAGCGTTAGGGACTAGACTGAGTAGACCGCGACGAGACACCACCAGTCGCGGGTCATCGGGGCACCAGTGAACTGGACGCCCTGCTCCACCAGAATCGTTGAGCTTACCTCGGCACCTAGCTAATTGGCTCGGTTTCGGGAGAACTTCTTTTGCTGGGTAACTCTTTGTCGGAGTAGGTCAGGTCCATCGTCGGGGGCTAGACTGAGGACTGAGTAGTTCGCGAGTAAGTCGGGAAGCTGAATGGCTCATCCAGGAAGTAGTGCTAAATGGCAAAAGAAGGCAACTGAAGGCCTCAAAGGAATTGCGGTGCTAATTGGTAGCGGACACGGCGCCAAAGGGCTCCATAAGTTGTGGTACTAAAACCAAAGATCAATCGGTATCGGGAGCTTCTTTCGACGGGGAACTATCCGTCAGCGTACAATCAAATTCACCGTCGGGAACTAGACTGAGTAGGCCGCGACGAGACACCACCAGTCGCGCCGGGACTCCAGCAAACCGGACGCCCTACTCCACCGGAATCGTCAAACTGATCTCGGCACCTGAATAGTTCGCGACCAAGTCGGAAGCTCAACGAGGAAGTGGTACTAAATGGCATAAGGGAACTGAAGAGCTCAATAAATTAAACAGTCTGAAGTTTGGTGCCTAGGTTGTCCTGGTAGAGAAAGAGCACCTGTTATTCTAGAACCACAGCTAGCTTTCCTACTACCATACAGAAATTTCCACGTTGTGTGGATGGTCGAAAACTTGTAGTGTGTCGAGGATGGGTGTTGTAACCCTACTGAAAGAACTAATTACTAAGTAGTTGGATAGCAGTGTGTGGTGTGCAGATAAAAAAACCTCTTCCCGAAGTAATGCCGTAAGGTAATGCCGGGGAGAAACCAGGTTCCGTGCAAGCGTAGCTGTATTGGTGGGTCGGGTGGCTCCAAACCCGTTCCTTGAGTTGTTGGTTTTTGTACATTTTTTCCCGCTCAGGTTGGTTTTGAACATTTTTCTGCTCTCTAAAAACATATATGCATACATACATATATTGTATATATACAAAAAAAATTTCATAACCCTTTTCTTACTACGCCACTGCCCACTATTCTATTCTGCATCCATTCCCTGACCCAGTTGTCACAAATACTCAGACGAACCCATACACAGATAGACATACGACTAGCACATAATATACACCAGAACAAAAACACTACAATTATTACAACACAACCACTAATAATCTTCTACATTTACATTTTTTTAATTAGCGATGACGAAGTCGACTGAAAGCTCGACACACGATGACCCCACTGCCATTAGCCGTACCCAAAAACACTGCCATTAAGCTGTAGAACAATGTTTGCAAACACAGCCAATCCATGGCAACCAGCTAGTCGGTCACGTCATGGCCACACTGCATTATGCATAGGTTGTTGGAAGACCGTTAGTTAGTTAGTTAGTTAGTACGAAAAACAAAAAAAACATAAAAACGATTCATAAGCTCTTTCGGTCTCCTCGATGCCTCACTATCGAAACGCAATGCAATAACTATCTTAAAGCAGTTGTCTGTCAGAGGTTCTTTAAAACTGATGCACAAATATGTTCTTGATGTTTGAAATACAGTCGTGATTCGCTGGTTGGGCCACAGCCTCTGTCCAACTAACGAATTTGTTTCGCTAGTAGAACCGACTGACAGGCGTCAAAAACTCTCCAAAGGAGACTCTAGTAGTGTTAATGCATCATATCTCTAATCGTTCACATCTTTCATCGTTTTCAGTTTGATTGTCGAAGTGAATTTGACATGAGAATTTGACATTTAGGGACCATTCATAAATTACGTAACGCTTTTAGGGGGGGAGGGGGTACAACAAGTTGTGACATGTTGGGGGGAGGGGGAGTTAGCTAGATCGTTACGTAACATGTTTTCACCGAAGAAAAAAAAAAATTTTCTAGGAATTTGTTACGTTACAGGGGAGGGGGGGATGAAGAAATTTGTGACAATTTGTTACATGGGGGGAGGGGGAGTCAATTTTGGGCAATTTTTGCGTTACGTAATTTATGAATGGTCCCTTAGGGACCATTCATAAATTACGTAACGCTTTTAGGGGGGGAGGGGGTACACCAAGTTGTGACATGTTGTGACATAGGGGGGAGGGGGAGTTAGCTAGATCGTTACGTAACATGTTTTCACCGAAGAAAAAAAACTAGAAGTGGGTAATGTCCGGGACGTAACCGCGGTGTTGACGTAGGACTAAACTTAGGCATATCATATGACATTCATGGATAATTTGAGCCAATGCACTTTTTGAATGAATGTTTACTGGAAATTTCATGTCGAATGAGATTGCCACATTCACTGATTTTCTAGGACTTGCAAAAACCTTCGGGTTTGTAGATTAATTTGATAAACATTTGCTTATATGAATCACTGGTAAATGTACACAAGAATTGACAGACGCAAACTTATTAAATGGAACTTTCTAATTCAATTCTTTCTCCATTATGTTTTCATCCTAAAAAGAACGGTTTGTAGATAACTATGTTTGGTGATACCAGACGAGAATCCTTGCTAACGATTCGAACCTTGCCCGAATTCGCTTCTGCTGCGTACATACACGAACATTCCCCTTTCGCAGCTCACATCGAATGAGCATTGTATATCGGAATGCGATCTCTTTTATAAACTTCTTAGTGCAGATGGTAGTCCATCCCTTTGTGCGACAAATGAAAATATTTTCATCATTCGTTTTGGCGTGGCATTCGCTTAGTAGCAGGGTTGCCACATTCACTAATGTTCTAGAAAGATTTGCATTGTAGATTAATTCGATAAACATTGGTTTATATGTGTCATTGATAAAGTACAGCAGACTTGACAGGCGCAAACTCAATCCAAGTTATTAAAAGGAGCTTTCTAAATAAATTCTTTCTCCATTATATTTTCATCCTAATAAGAACGGTTTGCAGATAACTATTTTTGGTGATACCAGACGATTACATACACCAGATGCGTACATAAACGAACATTCCCCTTTCGCAGCTCACATCGAATGAGCATTGTATATCGGAATGCGATCTATTTTATAAACTTCTTAGTGCAGATGGTAGTCCATCCCTTTGTGCGACAAATGAAAATATTTTCATCATTCTTTTTGGCGTGGCATTCGCTTAGTAGCAGGGTTTCCACATTCACTAATGTTCTAGAAAGATTTGCAAAAACCTACGGGTTTGTAGATTAATTCGATAAACATTGGTTTATGTGTCACTGCTAAAGTACAGCAGACTTGACAGGCGCACATTCAATGCAAGTTATTAAATGGAACTTTCTAATTCAATTCTTTCTCCATTATGTTTTCATCCTAAAAAGAACGGTTTGTAGATAACTATGTTTGGTGATACCAGACGAGAATCCTTGCTAACGATTCGAACCTTGCCCGAATTCGCATCTGCTGCGTACATACACGAACATTCCCCTTTCGCAGCTCACATCGAATGAGCATTGTATATCGGAATGCGATCTCTTTTATAAACTTCTTAGTGCAGATGGTAGTCCATCCCTTTGTGCGACAAATGAAAATATTTTCATCATTCCACATTCACTAATGTTCTAGAAAGATTTGCAAAAACCACCATTCAAAGCACGGCTAATTAATGCTTTTACAAAATCATTTCTATCAAAATATACGGTAAAATCTACGGAATCTACTACACAATTGTTTTAATTATTTCCCAACAAATCGCGCAAAAATCTGTTCCGTACAGCACAGCGCAAATAATTGACGTTGGAAAACAAATCGGCAACTTCAGCTGCCAAACACTTAGAAACGATCGAAGCATTTTTCCGTTAATATCACTTTTCTGACTCAAATTGTTGTAGGTATTTTATTGCTTCCGTCCAATTGGTCAGTTTATTGGTTTTATCGCACATTTTTCGGATATTATTATAGAAAATAACTAACCCGATAAGAGGGAAGTTATTTTCCAAAGCACGAAATGGAAATTTCAATTGTAATTCTTCTGAGAACGATTTTGTGGTCCTAATAAGGACAGTTTGTTGTGAATATTATTTCGCCGTTTCCCGCTCGGCATGATGATTATTCGCTTGGCATGGATAGCGCACAGATTGGTATTTTCCAACAAACTAACCAGGCAGGCCTCGCTGGCTTCTTAAAGGGCCATTACGGCTGAGCTCCGGAAGAGTAGGTTTTGAAATTCTGTGCAATCTCACGGACCAGGCACTGGAAGAGCAGCTTGCGAATTAGTAGCTCTGTCCACTTCTGAGAGCAATGAATTTCACGCAGGGCGACGACTGGTTGGCAGCGATAAGGCAGTAGCTATGATTTGGTTGGTGGTCAAAATGCAGCTTCTCGTTGAGCAGCACACGTACGTGTGTTCTGCTCTGTGGCTTACACACGTCTGGCTTTAAGAAAAACTGTGACACCCATATTTATAGGTTTTAGCATTAATGTTGATTCGCATTAAAAGTAGTTTTTGAACATTTTAAACAAGTTTTACATAGCAAACAAGGTATCAATAGCAAGCGTTGAACGTTTTCCTTTCGATTTATGAAACAAAATTAGTAATTCCTTGAGTAGGAGAAAAGTTATTAGAGTTCAAAGTGTACGTAACGCATCCGTTTTGAAAATTTTGAAATGACACCCAGTATAGTAAAGAAAGACGTAAGTCCTACGTCAAAAAATTTCTAGGAATTTGTTACGTTACAGGGGAGGGGAGATGAAGAAATTTGTGGCAATTTGTTACATGGGGGGAGTCAATTTTGGGCAATTTTTGTGTTACGTAATTTATGAATGGTCCCTTATATGCTTTTTAGTTGGACAATGGTCCAACTAGCGGAGGTCCAACTAAAAAACGTAAGTAATGTACGTATTTAAAAATACTTCTGTTGTACTTAATAAGATACTTAATGTAATTAATGTCGATGTGTACGTACTTAAAGTATTTAAAGTACATCTTGATGGCAATTAAAATATTTTGCGTATTTAAAGTACGAAGGCTTTGTACTTGAAATCGTTTCAGTAATTAAAGTACAATGAATTTGTACTTGCGGTACTTAATGTATCTTATGGTACTTAAAGTAACTAATTATGTAAGACTTTTGGCACTGTGTGGTATTGAAGATTTAGTAATTGCCCCTCGGATTTTATCGTTTTTTTGAACACAAATTGAAGATAACAGAACTTTCCTGCATCTCTTCGTTCAGTTCAAATAATGCCTTATACACTCAGGTTTTTTACGCGGGGGATACAGACCGCGTAAATGAAAACCGCGTAAATTTCAAAATCCGCGTGAATGAAAACCGCGTAAATTTCAAAATCAGCGTAAATTTCAAAATCCGCGTAAATGAAAACCGCGTAAATTTCAAAATCCGCGTAAATGAAAACCGCGTAAATTTCAAAATCCGCGTCAAAAAATACCGCGTAAAAAAACCTGAGTGTATATTTATTTGGGTGGGACACAGTTGTATGTAAAAACCTACACTTAACCGCATCAAGGCAGCACAATTTTTTTTGGTTCCATTTAGGTTCACAAACAACTGAGCAAAATTTTTGGTCGATCGGTTATGACACGTATGGGAATGTGTATGTGGAAAAAAAACTGCTTTTTTACATTTTCATTTTTAGAAGCCCCAGTTTTGCCAGTATGATACAACTTATAATGTGCATGCATAGTCCAGGATATGCATAATAAGTATTCCGAAGGAAATATGTTGCTAAAATGTTCCTGAAAAATGTTATAGCTGTTCAAAATCTGATGGTTAAAAATATGTACAAATTCTCAGATTTTTTCGACAACACTGCCAGTGTACCAATGCAGTGGTCTGAATCAGAGAGACAAAAATATTTGTGACTAAACCACCGACAAACTGACATGACACTCTATTTTTAGATTTGCAAGCGATTATTATAGAGTTGACGCAAAAATTGGTAACTCGTCCTGGCAAACGGACATTTCTTGAGCGTTTTTTCAAAACGTCATATCTGCAATGAGTTACTCTCTTTGTTTACTTTCTCTATCGATTTTTAGGGCGTCACTATAACACTTTTCACTTATTTTACAGTACAGATCGAAAGACGGTGGTTTTAGAATTGAGGTATAAATGTTAAAGTGACCGAATTATTAACAGAAGAGAAAGTAAGCAAAGAGAGTAACTCATTGCAGATATGATGTTTTGAAAACACGCTCAAGATTTGCATTTGACAATACGAGCTACAGAATTGTGCACCAACTTCTAGGGGCATAGCACTACAAGAATGTATGTCAAATTTGCATCAAATTAGAAAAAATGCATTTAATTTCCATTTTTGCATCAACATTGCACTCCCTCGCAGAAAAGCTTGTTTAACAAACGTCCTACGCCTCCACTTTGTTCGACGTTTTGTTGACTATAGGGCTACCCGAATAGAAATGTACAGTAACAAAACCATGATTTTCACTGTGATAGTACAGTAATTTTACAATAATTTACAGTAAGTTTTAGTGTTATGCTACAATACAAAAACAATAAACTTTAACGTTTTTACAGTAAATTTCAATGTAAAATAGACTTTTACAGTGAAAAAGGGGGGTGGTTATGTATCTTAACATTAAAAAAATCAATTTTTCTCCATACATTTTTTTCTCGAAAACAGTAAAATTTAATGTGAATGCGCTGTATCAGTTTTTTGCCGAACAGTGAAATTTATTGTTACATGAAATTTTATTGTAAATCTATTGTGAGAACGTGGCATCGAGCAATGTTGAAACAGTAATAACTATAATATTCATTGTTTTATGATTGTTTGTAGGGTAAATGCTATTGTAAGATTTTATCCGGGTAGTTTTTTAGGCTTTTGACGTCTTACATTGATACATCTTTGATGAAAAAAATGTACATATTTAATTTCGCTGATATTTCAAAATGCATCACAAGTGATCTGCCCCTAGGTCAACTCTCTGATAATCCACAAAACTGTCATGTGTTGTTTAGAGTTCCTACAGTAAAAGTGTGGTCAAGAGAAATTTGACAGTCATAGCTTCAGGAAATGTAGCTCAAAAAAGTTGGACTAAACTAGAAATTATTGAAGGGCGCAATAATCTTAGTAATATATGTTGCGGTTTTGTTGAACAGTTGACAATTATCTAATATTTTGTAAAGATAGAACGATATTTGACATTTTAATTATTGTCAATATATACTTGAAATACTTTAAGTACTTGCACATCGATATTATTTACATTGAGTATCTTATTAAGTACTATTACTATTCAAAATGGCGGCTTCAAAATGCCGTTTTTCTCGAAACCATGTTTTTTCTTCTAACGTCAACAATATGGCTTGTTCTATTTGTCTGATTTCCTTTATTCAAAAAATGTTTGGATGTTTATGTTTGGAAGTATACTTATTTGTCTTACTTATACCACAGACTAACAGACATAACACTATGAGGGAATTCCCTAAAAAAACATCGATCCGACAATTTCCCCAGAACACTAGCTACACCTTTTATTCACAGTCCCAAACACTTATTTACTGGTGGGTTACCCCTCAGGTTTGCGAACAATTTTTCACTAGTGGTCTATCCCCCATATGCTAGTTCATATGTCAGTGGCGCCATAATTTCAAATGTGGCCACAGTTCGCATGTCTTTTCATTTTTCCTCAAAAAATTCTCAAATATTGCTTGATTTTCCGCCAAATCCAGGAGAAGATTTCCTTAATTGAGCCAACTTTTGAGATAGGTGACATTAGGGTGATCCCAATTGTTTGTATGATCTGAAAATTATTTTCGAAATAAGACGAGATTGAGTAATCAAGTGTTCCGCAAAGTTGTAGCACGACCTTTTTTTAAGAACCTTTGGTTTTAATTTTACAGCTATTTGCGATGAGAACATTACAAATGGGCCCATAAACAAAACGTGAACAATTCCGGTTAATACTTACTTCAAATGGACACTAATAAAGCTTTATACACACCTTAAATAAGCCGATTCTGAAGCCTGGCTTTTGGCGAAATAATAGAATATAGAAAAGGCTTATAAGAAATATAGCTTGTTTTGTTTATGTTCCCTTTCACTTCCCCTCAAAAATTAACTGTTCATATTCACCAAACAACAAAACGGAAAAAAAATGTTTTTGGGCCCTTTTCTTAATGAAAAAGACTACACTTGAAAAGGGTACAAAAATATCCCAACACCAAAAAAGGGATCAAAATAAACGTCACATAACACATAATCATTTGTGCTGTGGCTCACCCGCAGGCACGATAAGCTAACGTCGCGCCGAAAAGGGATTATGGGAGAGGGCACTTGATGTTTCAAAAGGGACCAAAACATTTATCTGCAAAAATCGTTCAAAATACAATTTTTTAAATAAATCTGGTATATTACTCAAAAAAAATGGTTTATTTAACACGGCATTGAGTTGTTTGGTCCTTAAATCAAGCTCCTGTTCATAAATGGGAATATAAAGTACGAGGTAATTTTTCAGACGCCATTTTCTCAACATGAGCATATTGTATATAATGCCACAGAAAACAGACGTTTAGGCTCGATTGGAATCGTGTGTAAATACCCGCTACTGAAATTCCGAATAAATCAGACGTCTGAAACACGTTTGGCAAACGTTTGTAGATGGCGCAGTGATAATTTACAATGCAGTTAGAGTGCAGCTGTCAAACACGTGTAGCAAACAGTTGCGCAGATGGCAATAGCGAAACACGGATTTTCAACGTTTATCAATTTGAAAATTTACACAGGTTTTTGAAGAAATTTTGTTCTAGCCTAAACGTCTGTTATCTGTGCTAGGAGGTTACAATGTTCAGATATTTTTTTATATTGAGCGGAAGAATTTTTCTCTTCATGCTATAAAAAATATTATATTAAAACTTAAATATAATCTCATGCGTTCAAATCAAGTGATTAATTTCTTTCTGACAAATGAATTATATAGTAACACCCGCTTCAGTGGACTCAGATTACCGTCGTGTGTAATCGTGTGTAGTGATCAATACAATGCAGTTAGAGTGCAGCTGTCCACGTGTAGCAAACAGTTGCGCAGTTGGCAATAGTGAAACACGGATTTTTTCAACGTTTATCTATTTGAAAGTTTACACAGGTTTTTGAAGAAATTTTGTTCTAGCCTAAACGTCTGTTATCTGTGATAATGCCTTATGAAATGTTGACGTCGTATTGTATGATAGAGTATGCCCACAGAAAACAGACGTTTAGGGTCGATTGGAATCGTGTGTAAATACCCGCTACTGAAATTCCGAATAAATCAGACGTCTGAAACACGTTTGGGAAACGTTTGTAGATGGCGCAGTGATAATATACAATGCAGTTAGAGTGCAGCTGTCAAACACGTGTAGCAAACAGTTGCGCAGTTGGCAATAGCACAGATAACAGACGTTTAGTCTAGAACAAAATTTCTTCAAAAACCTGTGTAAATTTTCAAATTGATAAACGTTGAAAATCCGTGTTTCACTATTGCGATCTGCGCAACTGTATTGTATTTTCAACGTTTATCAATTTGAAAATTTACACAGGTTTTTGAAGAAATTTTTTTCTAGCCTAAACGTCTGTTATCTGTGCTAGGAGGTTACAATGTTCAGATATTTTTTTATATTGAGCGGAAGAATTTTTCTCTTCATGCTATAAAAAATATTATATTAAAACTTAAATATAATCTCATGCGTTCAAATCAAGTGATTAATTTCTTTCTGACAAATGAATTATATAGTAACACCCGCTTCAGTGGACTCAGATTACCGTCGTGTGTAATCGTGTGTAGTGATCAATACAATGCAGTTAGAGTGCTGCTGTCAAACACGTGTAGCAAACAGTTGCGCAGTTGGCAATAGTGAAACACGGATTTTTTCAACGTTTATCTATTTGAAAGTTTACACAGGTTTTTGAAGAAATTTTGTTCTAGCCTAAACGTCTGTTATCTGTGATAATGCCTTATGAAATGTTACGTCGTATTGTATGATAGAGTATGCCCACAGAAAACAGACGTTTAGGGTCGATTGGAATCGTGTGTAAATACCCGCTACTGAAATTCCGAATAAATCAGACGTCTGAAACACGTTTGGGAAACGTTTGTAGATGGCGCAGTGATAATATACAATGCAGTTAGAGTGCAGCTGTCAAACACGTGTAGCAAACAGTTGCGCAGTTGGCAATAGCACAGATAACAGACGTTTAGTCTAGAACAAAATTTCTTCAAAAACCTGTGTAAATTTTCAAATTGATAAACGTTGAAAATCCGTGTTTCACTATTGCGATCTGCGCAACTGTTTGCTACACGTGTTTGACAGCTGCACTCTAACTGCATTGTATATTATCACTGCGCCATCTACAAACGTTTGCCAAACGTGTTTCAGACGTCTGATTTATTCGGAATTTCAGTAGCGGGTATTTACACACGATTCCAATCGAGCCTAAACATCTGTTTTGTGTGGCAATAGTGAAAAACGGATTTTTTCAACGTTTATCTATTTGAAAGTTTACACAGGTTTTTGAAGAAATTTTGTTCTAGCCTAAACGTCTGTTATCTGTGTCCAAACTTACCACAATCTGACGTTCATTAACACTTTAGGTCAGAGATCTTGTTCCACTATACTTACACACGATTCCATAATTTCCCACATTCGTTGGTTAAATAAAGTGCACTAGACAAACAAAATACAAGCGAGAACACGAAAATTGTTTAAAAAACAATTTTAAGCTTAAACCAAACATGAACCGCCTTGTTTGAAAAACACAAAAACCAAACCAAGTCCATTTCAGCCGCCAGAAAATTTGACTAAGTGTTGAAATTGCCTTTAAATCGCATTCGCAAATTGCATTTGTTCCTAGGGGCATTTAGCACAAGCGAGTTGAGTCAAACGTCAAACTGTTTAAATTGCCTCACCGCGTTCGTCCGCATTTTTTTACCGGGATTAAATGGCGCGTTCTCTGGGACATTTATGGGCGGGTAGGGCGACAAAAAATAACGGCGGCAAATCACCCAAATGTTCATTTAAAATAGACCCTTAATTGCCAGCAATTGAAGGGCAATCAGCGCATCTGAGTTGGCAAATAGCCCCCCGTTAGCCAGTAACTTGCCCTTTTTGATTGGGTTATTTTGATCCCTTTCTTATGTGGTTTTTGTTTGAGGCGAAACTGAGTCAGTTCCGAACCCCAACTGCTGTCAAAATATATGAACTGACAGCGGTTGGGGTTAGAACCTGACTCAGTTTTAGGTTCAAGCGAAATCGCCATTAGTGCTGCGATGTCTTTGTTCCCTTTTCAAGTATAGTCTTTTAATGTAGAATACATTTAAGGTTTCAATATAGGGGTCCCGTTTCAAAATATCGGCTGCGGTGCCGCGTCAGATTTTGAACGTTAATAACTTTTATCATACTTAACAGAATGATTTGATTTTTAGGCCAATTTGTTGCAAATATGTTCCTCTATGCTGTATTAAAATTTGAAGTATGTATAACATGTACTAATAACAAAAAAAATGTGTTTTGAAAAATCTTTCGAAAACGACTCGGAAAAGTGAAAATTTTCAGCCCATCCCGCACAGAGCCGTCGTTATGGTAGACCAACCGAACAATAAAATAATGAAAAGTTTATATATAGGACCACTACATGTTTGTTCGTATGGTTATTCGCATTGGGTTGCTTGACGAGAGCACTTGGTGGGGGAAAGACTGCATATTCCTTTGGTTAGGCCATTAGAAGCCGGACGGAAAGGAAAGGCTCATGCACGGCACGAGAACGAGCGAGAAAGCGATAGTAGTGCATATTAGCGCGATTATATAAATATCTGTCGGTCGGTTTTTCTCATCATTCGTATTCGTTCAAGCACTAGCAAGCAGCCAGTCCATCGAAGAAAAGCAGTGGGCGATGACGACGGCGGAAAAAGTGCCCCAGCTACTGGTGACTCATCGCAACCCGATCAGGAACTGTCGCCCTGCAAGAATTTCGCCCCAACTAAAGGGCAACAGAGTAGGCTATCGTTCCAGCGTCTGGGTCGTGAGATTGTGCAGGACTGCAAAGTCGAGCTACGCTTACAAAGCTCAGTCGTAATGATGCCCCGAGAAGACAACGATGCCTTCTTGGTCGGTTTGTTCGAGAATGCAAAATAGTGCTTTCTAGCTCACCGTGTCCGCGGGGAGTGCGTCTGAATTATGCTCCCGCAATAAAACAATAAACGGTTCTTTACAGGACCAATTAATTGTATTCTAATAAGAGTTAAACTGAAATTTACATTTTATGGTGTATAACAAATAATTTTCAGAAAGCTATATAAGAAATACGATGTGTGGAAAGAAAGAAAGAGAATTTAAATTATCCTCTCTCGCTCGTTTTCGTGCACTGCTTTTCCATTCCTTTCTGCTGCTACTACCATCATAACTAAAACGAATGTGCGTGTTCCCCCACCATCTCATGACCAGTGTTGCCACAATTGCATGTCGCTATTACAATTTGAATTATTTTATTGATCCTCTCTAGTATTGATAAAATATAGAACGTGCAAAGTACACTAGTCGCATGCTTTTATTCGAATTTTTTGGCAGCCTCCGTTGATTAACTGCATACATCGATTTGTTTGTGCAGCTCCTTGCTAGTAGCAAACTAAATAGCCTTTATCAGCGCTAACAAATAACACGAAAGAATTTAAATTTGTGAAAATCTTTTCCCTCCTTCTTTTCAAATCTGCAACATTCTTTGAAAATATTGTTTGAATGTTGCTATTGAAAAACTGAACATGCAAGTTTGCTAGCACTGGCCACTAGATTGAAGGCGATGGAAAGACAGAATATTCGTTTTGGTTATGCTAGTATTGGTAGCCAAACGGAAAGGAAAGGCGCAGGAATGGCACGAAAACGAGCGATAGTAGTGCTTTCTCGTGTGTTCATATATGAATATTGGTCGTTCGATTTTTCTCATCATTCGTATTCGTTCAAGCACTAGCAAGCAGCCAGTCCACCGAAGGAAAGCAGTTGGCAATAGCGACGGACGGAAAAAGTGCCCCAGCTACTGGTGACTCATCGGAACTGTCGCCCTGCAAGAATTTCGCCCCAACTAAAGGGCAACAGAGTAGGCTATCGTTCCAGCGTCTGGGTCGTGAGATTGTGCAGGACTGCAAAGTCGAGCTACGCTTACAAAGCTCAGTCGTAATGATGCCCCGAGAAGACAACGATGCCTACTTGGTCGGTTTGTTCGAGAATGCAAAATAGTGCTTTCTAGCTCACCGTGTCCGCGGGGAGTGCGTCTGAATTATGCTCCCGCAATAAAACAATAAACGGTTCTTTACAGAACCAATTAATTGTGTTCTGATAAGAGTTAAACTGAAATTTACATTTTATGGTGTATAACAAATAATTTTCAGAAAGCAATATAAGAAATACGATGTGTGGAAAGAAAGAAAGAGAATTTAAATTATCCTCTCTCGCTCGTTTTCGTGCACTGCTTTTCCATTCCTTTCTGCTGCTACTACCATCATAACTAAAACGAATGTGCGTGTTCCCCCACCATCTCATGACCAGTGTTGCCACAATTGCATGTCGCTATTACAATTTGAATTATTTTATTGATCCTCTCTAGTATTTATAAAATATAGAACGTGCAAAGTACACTAGTCGCATGCTTTTATTCGAACTTTTTGGCAGCCTCCGTTGATTAACTGCATAAATCGATTTGTTTGTGCAGCTCCTTGCTAGTAGCAAACTAAATAGCCTTTATCAGCGCTAACAAATAACACGAAAGAATTTAAATTTGTGAAAATCTTTTCCTTCCTTCTTTTCAAATCTGCAACATTCTTTGAAAATATTGTTTGAATGTTGTTATTGAAAAACTGAACATGCAAGTTTGTTAGCACTGGCCACTAGATTGAAGGCGATGGAAAGACAGAATATTCGTTTTGGTTATGCTAGTATTGGTAGCCAAACGGAAAGGAATGGCACGAAAACGAGCGATAGTAGTGCTTTCTCGTGTGTTCATATATGAATATTGGTCGTTCGATTTTTCTCATCATTCGTATTCGTTCAAGCACTAGCAAGCAGCCAGTCCACCGAAGGAAAGCAGTTGGCAATAGCGACGGACGGAAAAAGTGCCCCAGCTACTGGTGACTCATCGGAACTGTCGCCCTGCAAGAATTTCGCCCCAACTAAAGGGCAACAGAGTAGGCTATCGTTCCAGCGTCTGGGTCGTGAGATTGTGCAGGACTGCAAAGTCGAGCTACGCTTATGCGGCCCATACACGATACGATCTGTCGTACAACGTGTTGTACGACCAGTCGGATAGACTGTTGAAACGATATGTCGTACGACCGATTCGCCACACACGGTTGTAACTGCAGTACGATAAGTCGTCCAACCAGTTTGACGTTTTTTTTCTTTCTTTGTAAAAAAGTAATGCAATCACTATGAAAATCGACTTCTTAACCAAAGACCAGCAGAACGAGTCTCATATACCACTCGATTCAGTTCGCCGAGTTTGGCTAATGTCTGTGTGTGCGTGTATTGGAGAGTGTATCCCAAGCAGCACTTGCAAAATGTTCTAGAAAAACAACCAAAGTTATTTATTGCATTACAATCACAACATAATTGCAAAAACGTGACTGTTGCATGTGTGAAACACAGCTACTACACATTACATCGTAGTTATTTATTTGTATTGCTAATGTTTTCTGAAACAATATAATTTGACACATATTACGGGTGTTTTTTGCAACGCCTGTGTGACTCTACTACACAGCTAAAACAATTTTGTTGCAAGCATCATCGCGAAAACTGGTGATGACATTAGTATTCAACTTGTCAGCAAACTTTATTCCGGACATATTTCAATTTTTTATTGCTCTCGAAAAAAGCATATTTGAACTCAGTGCTTTGCGTATGATAAATAATTCACGAAATAAGTATAAAATTTATTGAGTTTATATCAACGATGTCTAAAGGCCATTAAAAATATAAAAGTATTTTCAAAAATTACTCGATTCATTTTATTGGTTATACATTTTTACACACATTAATATTGTCATATTTCAATGTGGTCATAATATTTATGCTTTGTATAACAATTTCATGAAACACATTAAGTTTCATTTCATTTCCACACAGTTGTTTTCAAAGCACTCGTTAGCATTATTGCAACAATCTCTGTTGTTAGTATGATTCTTGGTACATTCGTAACAATTGAACATGTTGTCTATAAGCTCCACCTCTTGCGCTTTTTTAATTGCATAACAGTTGAATAACGCTTGCTGCACGAATATTTTCACAAATTAATCTTTGACATTGGTGTTGTAAAAACAGTTTATCAACATACCGTGTTGCTTGGTAGGTGTGCATGTATGACCAACAAGCTAACATCGCACTATGGGGTAGCTAGGCCAAAAAGCTTGCTGGATTTTAACAGGGGAGTGGCTAGGGCTGTACTGCAAGAGGTTCCCCCAAATATCATCTCCATATTATCCACTTAAACCGATACTCCATGCTACCCCCTCAGGCAGACTTCTCTCTCGCCTCTCATCATCTTCAACCACCAGACACACCAAAATAAACCGGGGGTACATAGAGTTGTCGAAAGACAACCTTCGTAAATTGAAATTTTCATTTCTTCAAAGATCTCGAAAGGCTAATCCAAAGATGATATACTCGCAAGGAACAGGTAAAATACGGAAATCTATAAAACCTGTCATTCTATTAAAATAATGTTGAGCGTACACATTCAGTTTTCGGGCTCCTTCCTAAAATATTTTGATTATAACCCAAAAAACGCTTTTAATCCACCTAACAGTGTGATGAGACATTTCACATAAATATTAGAACTCCCTCTTCGGATATTTACATTGATCAAATTAGCATGGGACAATATCATTGCAAGAAATTTCGAAAATCAAATCAAATCAAAGGTAAAGTAAAAAAAAATGCCCATTAAAATAAGCGGACAATCAACTTATTACTATTACTTTATGAATAAAATGTTTTTGTTCTTCATTCAATTCAATATAAATGGAAAACTCAATTCTCTTCAGGGACTATAGGGTAATTTGGGGAGAGATGCCGCACATTTCTTAAAATCGATCCTGCATCGAAGTTAACCACTAAATATTTGATAAAATCATTTTAATCAATTGCGAGTTTCGAAAATACTGTGAAATGGTTTTTTTCATGAAAAAAAATTAATCAAATTTCCATGAACATTTAAAAAAAGGTCATTGCTGGAGAGATGCCGTACCATGGTCACAAACTGAAAAATGGTGAACAAAAATATTTTTAGCTATCATTGATGTTTTTGTGATTAGGGGTCTTCAGCTGAGTTTAATGAAGTTTGATTACACCTATAAATCGGCCAGCACCTTCATTTTTCTTAAGGGGGTAATACCATTTCTAGAAACATTTTTTATTCAACATTTTAAAAATATTTTATTTCTACAACTTTGTGTAACGGTTTAGTTGGAGTAACTTCATTAAGGGTACTGTTTATTTATATGTTTGTACGAGCGATATATTGGTAGGGGTTCCTTAAAAGCAGTTTTTGCTTGTAATATATTTAGATAACTTTAGTTTGTTCTTGAAAGATTCATTTTAAAAAGCATCAATTCATCGAAATTTTCATTTTTATGCCAAGATTGACATCACTACAAATCAATTCCGTTTACTACAATTAGTGCCTGAAACTTTAAAGAATAAACCGAAGTAACTAATACTTAGATACATATCGCCCGTTCGAATATATAGATAAATAGACTCATTCCTATATGCCACTGTGTTAGGTCCGTTAGTTTGTGGATGTACCTTATAAATAATCTTTACCTGACGCAAATGATCATTTAATGACGTAATGAGGTGAAAATAATACATTTAAGCTACGCATCCTCCGCCATCGAGTGCGGCATCTCACCTGCAATTTTGATGCGGCATCTCTCCCAATTGTATGGAAGAGATGCCGCACGACGACATTTTCCGCTGAAATTATGGATGACCGTGCTCATGATCAGAATACCTTCTAAAAGGTCCCAGCTACTCAACCGATACACGAAAAATTAAAAAAAAAAAAAAAAGAAATTTTAATGTGGTAATGAAAAACTTTGGACACTCCGTGATGCAACTGGACGCACATAATCATTATTAAAAAAATTGTAAGGAATAAGGATTATTTTACATCTCCAGTGTTGTAATTCTTCAAAAGACAAATTCACAATAACATATTACCGTATAAAAGTGACCCTATATACGAGATATAGAAAGGCCGCACTTTCTATATGTCGTATATAGGGTCATGACGCGGCATCTCTCCCGAAATTACTCTATATATTGTGCTTGGGCAAAAAATCAAAAAAAAAATATTGCGTATATTTGAAGTACATCTCATTAATTGCGTTTATTCAAATGTTCATGCCGGTCTGACAACTAGAACTAAAATTGCAGCCTTTGATAACACGCTACCTCAGCGCGATTATTTCGATATGGACTTTTTCTAAACGTGACCTAGCAGTGAGCAACATATTTCGGATACCGTTGGACTCACAATAGCTAGTGATTGAACAAAGGATTTTGATTTGCATCATTATTACTAATCCTAATTCCAAAAAACAAATTATAAAGGTCCCTGGTAACAATTTTAGTTTTATGATAGTTTTATAGCCCCTCAAAAAACATACATTGCACTTGTAGCGTGCTATAGAACTTCAATTGTTACTTGGTTTATCAATAACGGTTTTTTTTTAAGGAAAATCGCCACCATTACTGAGTGTAGTGAAAAATACAACTCGAATAAATGATTTTCTACCGTTCTGAAATATTCAGTGTGTTCCAAATGGCTTGTCAGTATCGCACGTAGGGGATTTTTGAACAATTTTTTTTATCGATTTTTATGACATTTTCTAATAAAAAGGGTGCATTTTGTTGGAAAATAGAAATGTCTAAAAAACCCTACGTACGTCGATATCTATTGTTCTAAGGAATCGAAAAATCTTTTGTTTTTTGCTCTAGATCAAAGATTACGGGAGACAGATTTCCGGCCATGGATCAAAAGAACTCGCCTGTTGGAAAATACTATCCAACCGATGTTGAAAATAGTTGACAAATTCATTATTTGTACATCAGAACTTGTATTATAAATCGTAATTTACGGGTACTCGATTCTTCGTTACAATGCGTCAAGTGAAATTTCTGAAACATGCCTATTTTTTCGTGCCCTACACTGGTGTAACCCCTTATTAAAATTTTACAATCTTGGTTAGAGAAAATAACAATTTTTCAGATAGCCTTTTGAAGATTCCAACAAACAATATCACCAGAAAACCCGTTGTAACCATTTCTGTAGCATGCTAAAATAAAAAATGTATACCGAAAACACATTTTTTTAGAAAACCGCAGAAAAAAGTTACGGAAAAT
Organism: Topomyia yanbarensis; assembly: GCF_030247195.1. Taxonomy (NCBI): domain Eukaryota; kingdom Metazoa; phylum Arthropoda; class Insecta; order Diptera; family Culicidae; genus Topomyia; species Topomyia yanbarensis. The sequence goes on from NC_080670.1 coordinate 146,447,094, forward strand.
AAAATCTTTATTGTTTCATTAATTTCAACAAGAATTACGAACTGCACTTTTTCCGCCAATTAGGTATTACAGAAACTAAATAGTCTTTGACTTCGCCTTTTTGTGAAGATTTCCAAGGAAAATTTTTATTTTAGCGTTTCCAATGTGATTACAAAAAACACATACATTTTCAAATAACTAGAACTTTTCCTATCCAAAAAATATGAAAACATGTTTTTTTTGTCTGCTAAAGCAGTCCACCCCCTTACTTGTATCTATTAATTTAGGACACTTTTTAACACAAACTACCCAAACAAACGAACGAATGAGAGAAGAATGGTTAACAATCAAAGTGGTTTATGTATTGTCACCAATACAAAGACAAATAAAATTTGTGAGACAATGGTCCTACAAATGTAACTATAGCCTCCAATCACTAGATTTTCATTTAAGTTAGCTCTTAAAGAAATATTAGAAGAAAAATTTCACACTGTTAGGTGGGTTTTTTATGGAAAATGTGCTCAACATCAATTATTTAAGCTTCCAAAATATGTTCTGATCTCATCCTTTTACGTTTCCGAAATAAAATTCGAATGGTGTATTAAAACTATATTGAACAATAAAAAACATGCTGTAACTTTTAAAGCATACAAGACAGACACTTGGTGTCTTCAGTAAAGATGTGGGCAGAAAAGCTATAAATTTGCAGAAGACATCATCTCAATATAATCACAAAGGCATTTTTTAAATATTTCGCTTATAGGGGGATTAATATGTGAAAACACAATACCAAAAGAAAGACCATATTACATCCAACAAATTGTCCGAAGATGCCATTAAGCTCAACTTAGCCAACTCCATTTTTACTCATTCAAACAATATCTTAGAAACTAAACTTCAGAATCAAAAACAAATCAATAGCGTGCTGTCTGGGTATTAGGCCTTTTAGTTGAAATTGGTTTGGATAAGATCGGTTCAGCCAATGCTAAGAAACACGAATGAGAGTTTGCCACCTACTTACTCTTGCACATACACACATACACACACACAGTCCGAGTAGATGTCGATAAAACTGGGAGTTAAACGGCTCGAGAAAGCGGGTATCAGTGTCTGGAGAAATTCCTCCGTCGAAAGTGAGGTAGGGTGCGTTCACCGCTGTGGACTATCCTAGAAGATCGTAATAACGCTGGCAGCTTATTGACAATCGGAAATCAGCAGCTAAACGGCTTACTGATACAAGAGCAAAATGGTGACGTAATAGATGGAGAAGAAAAGCAAGAGAAGAGTCGAGAGCTAAATGGACTCAAAGGACGAGCCATTTCATGCATCAAGTGAGGTTCCGAGATAGCTGCGGAAAACTCGTGAGCAAAAGAAATAGGTGCGAAGAAAGCACAACGCCCTCTCTCCCACAAAATAATACCTTGATGCAGTTCCGTGGGGAAGAAGGGCGAACAAAGAGTAAGGAGTGTTGTAGTGGTAAGGTACGAAAGAGAGCCTCACACAGCACCAATACACTACAGGCCAAGCTTTTGAATCTTTTTAAACCTTACTATAATAAACACAGAGAGAGCGAAACATTGACCCAAATCTTCGAGCTAAGTCGATTTGTATATAAGGAAAAAGTCTTGAAAGTTTGAGCGAGTTTTATGCATTTCTTTTATGAGAAATGCAAAACAACATAAATAATAACATGAGGAACGTGCCAATCGAGCCTGTATATTCTAATAATAGTAGGCTGGCTGACAAATTACAAGATTTTCTATGCCGAATATTATGATTAGTCAACGTACAGATCTTCTCAATCGCAACTATTACCGCAACTATTTCCTCTGTCATGAACTGTTTTACGATTGATGAATTATAATTATCAGCTCTTTAAAAAATGTTTTTTCGGTTTCTCATAAATTACATGTAGTACAGCAAATTAGCCTTTTCATGTTGCTAGTGGTCTTTGAAAACGTCCAAATAACACTCAAATGGAAACAGTTTTGCGCTTATATTTACACGTTTACACGTAACGATGAAAAATTGAGAACTAATTCTAAAGTCTCACTTGTCGAGAAGAATAAATATTAATTATATAAAGCACTATATCAAATCTGCCTAAAATACTATCATCAGGATGTTTACATTGAAGCTAGGTGCATCAAGGATCAATTTTATATATAATTTTGAGTATAACCTACCATGATAATAGTAAAAGAAATGCACAATTACATCACTAGGTGAATGAATCTGCACGACAAACGAAACAGATTCTCTGGCGAATTTAGCAGAAAAAACATATACCTACAAATTTTCACTCATACATACAACTGGTCGTACGACCAGTTTTTAAGCATGTCAAACTACCATACGACTCGACCGGGTTGTACGACAGAGGCGAAAATTGTTCAGACGGTCAAATCGTACGACCGGTCGTACGATCGGTCGTACGACCCGTCGTACGACCAATCGTATCGTGTATGGCCTGTTTTACAAAGCTCAGTCGTAATGATGCCCCGAGAAGACAACGATGCCTACTTGGTCGGTTTGTTCGAGAATGCAAAATAGTGCTTTCTAGCTCACCGTGTCCGCTGGGAGTGCGTCTGAATTATGCTCCCGCAATAAAACAATAAACGGTTCTTTACAGGACCAATTAATTATGTTCTAATAAGAGTTAAACTGAAATTTACATTTTATGGTGTATAACAAATAATTTTCAGAAAGCTATATAAGAAATACGATGTGTGGAAAGAAAGAAAGAGAATTTAAATTATCCTCTCTCGCTCGTTTTCGTGCACTGCTTTTCCATTCCTTTCTGCTGCTAATACCATCATAACTAAAACGAATGTGCGTGTTCCCCCACCATCTCATGGCCAGTGTTGCCACAATTGCATGTCGCTATTACAATTTGAATTATTTTATTGATCCTCTCTAGTATTTATAAAATATAGAACGTGCAAAGTACACTAGTCGCATGCTTTTATTCGAACTTTTTGGCAGCCTCCGTTGATTAACTGCATAAATCGATTTGTTTGTGCAGCTCCTTGCTAGTAGCAAACTAAATAGCCTTTATCAGCGCTAACAAATAACACGAAAGAATTTAAATTTGTGAAAATCTTTTCCTTCCTTCTTTTCAAATCTGCAACATTCTTTGAAAATATTGTTTGAATGTTGTTATTGAAAAACTGAACATGCAAGTTTGTTAGCACTGGCCACTAGATTGAAGGCGATGGAAAGACAGAATATTCGTTTTGGTTATGCTAGTATTGGTAGCCAAACGGAAAGGAATGGCACGAAAACGAGCGATAGTAGTGCTTTCTCGTGTGTTCATATATGAATATTGGTCGTTCGGTTTTTCTCATCATTCGTATTCGTTCAAGCACTAGCAAGCAGCCAGTCCACCGAAGGAAAGCAGTTGGCAATAGCGACGGACGGAAAAAGTGCCCCAGCTACTGGTGACTCATCGGAACTGTCGCCCTGCAAGAATTTCGCCCCAACTAAAGGGCAACAGAGTAGGCTATCGTTCCAGCGTCTGGGTCGTGAGATTGTGCAGGACTGCAAAGTCGAGCTACGCTTACAAAGCTCAGTCGTAATGATGCCCCGAGAAGACAACGATGCCTACTTGGTCGGTTTGTTCGAGAATGCAAAATAGTGCTTTCTAGCTCACCGTGTCCGCTGGGAGTGCGTCTGAATTATGCTCCCGCAATAAAACAATAAACGGTTCTTTACAGGACCAATTAATTATGTTCTAATAAGAGTTAAACTGAAATTTACATTTTATGGTGTATAACAAATAATTTTCAGAAAGCTATATAAGAAATACGATGTGTGGAAAGAAAGAAAGAGAATTTAAATTATCCTCTCTCGCTCGTTTTCGTGCACTGCTTTTCCATTCCTTTCTGCTGCTAATACCATCATAACTAAAACGAATGTGCGTGTTCCCCCACCATCTCATGGCCAGTGTTGCCACAATTGCATGTCGCTATTACAATTTGAATTATTTTATTGATCCTCTCTAGTATTGATAAAATATAGAACGTGCAAAGTACACTAGTCGCATGCTTTTATTCGAACTTTTTGGCTGCCTCCGTTGATTAACTGCATAAATCGATTTGTTTGTGCAGCTCCTTGCTAGTAGCAAACTAAATAGCCTTTATCAGCGCTAACAAATAACACGAAAGAATTTAAATTTGTGAAAATCTTTTCCTTCCTTCTTTTCAAATCTGCAACATTCTTTGAAAATATTGTTTGAATGTTGTTATTGAAAACTGAACATGCAAGTTTGCTAGCACTGGCCACTAGATTGAAGGCGATGGAAAGACAGAATATTCGTTTTGGTTATGCTAGTATTGGTAGCCAAACGGAAAGGAAAGGCGCAGGAATGGCACGAAAACGAGCGAGAGAGCGATAGTAGTGCTTTCTCGTGTGTTCATATATGAATATTGGTCGGTCGGTTTTACTCATCATTCGTATTCGTTCAAGCACTAGCAAGCAGCCAGTCCACCGAAGGAAAGCAGTTGGCAATAGCGACGGACGGAAAAAGTGCCCCAGCTACTGGTGACTCATCGGAACTGTCGCCCTGCAAGAATTTCGCCCCAACTAAAGGGCAACTAATCCGTAGGCTATCGTTCCAGCGTCTGGTTCGTGAGATTGTACAGGACTGCAAAGTCGAGCTACGCTTACAAAGCTCAATCGTAATGATGCCCCGAGAAGCCAACGATGCCTACTTGGTCGGTTTGTTGGAGGATGCAAAATAGTGCTTTCTGGCTCACCGTGTCCGCGAGGAGTGCGTCTGAATTATGCTCCCGCAATAAAACAGTAAACGGTTCTTTTCAGGACCAATTAATTATGTTCTAATAAGAGTTAAACTGAAATTTACATTTTATGGTGTATAACAAATAATTTTCAGAAAGCTATATAAGAAATACGATGTGTGGAAAGAAAGAAAGAGAATTTAAATTATCCTCTCTCGCTCGTTTTCGTGCACTGCTTTTCCATTCCTTTCTGCTGCTAATACCATCATAACAAAAACGAATGTGTGTGTTCCCCCACCATCTCATGGCCAGTGTTGCCACAATTGCATGTCGCTATTACAATTTGAATTATTTTATTGATCCTCTCTAGTATTGATAAAATATAGAACGTGCAAAGTACACTAGTCGCTTGCTTTTATTCGAACTTTTTGGCAGCCTCCTTTGATTAACTGCATAAATCATTAGATTTAAATTAACGTCTCGAAGTGAAGTCACGATGCTCCGGTTATGTTACAGACATTACCCACCCATCTTTTTTTTTAGTTTAGTAGAGCGAATACGAACTACTATCGCTCTCTCGCTTGCTCGTTTTCGGGCCATGCGCCTTTTCTTTCTTTTCTGCTACTAATACTAGCATAATCAAAACGAATGTGCGTCTTCCCACCATCCATTTAGTGAGCAGTGTTGGCAAACGCATTTTCAGTTTTTCATCAATAACATTTCAACAATATTTTCAAAGAATGCTGTAGATTCGAAAAAAGAAAAATAGTTGGTGATGGAAAAGAATTTCCAATTAGAATTTTTAACCATAATTATAACGAATCATTTGAAAATTTCACATGCAAACGTAATTTCGTTGCATATCATTAGATTTGGATTAACGTCACAAGTGTAGTTACGACACTCCGGTTATGTCGCAGACATTACCCACCCATCTTTTTTATTGTGACCACGACTAACGGTTTAATATAGACACCCCATTTCAATATTTCTGAAGGAACAGAAGGTCGAGTTTGGAAAGTTTGTAACTTTCATTGTACTTAACCAAATTACACAATGTTCGCACTAATGATTCAGAAATATGACCAGGAATCTTCTATTAGATTTGTAAGTATGTATAATTTACATGAATAAAGAAAAAATGATTTTCAGGAATCAATTATTATCTGTTCTTCCATTGGCCAGTACTACGCGACTTCCTCATGCTAACAATTAATTTCATCGTTAGCCATCTCCCTCACCAAGGCCAACAACGCCAACAAAACCGGTCCTTTTCAGGACCACCATCATTTTTGTAAAGAATAATTTGAAATATTCCTCGCCCAAATCACCTTTTGTCCGAAAATTCCAATGAGTATCAACATATTTGAAGAACGTGTTCTTTATGTATTCTACATCTCTCCGGTTATGTCGCAGACATTACCCACCCATCTTTTTCATTAAGAAAAGGGCCCATAATCATTTTTTTCCGTTTTGTTGTTTAGTAGTGTATATGAACCGTTAATTTTTGAGGGGAAGTGAAAGGAAATATAAGCAAAACAAGTCGACACAGATCTTTCATTAGGGCCTAAGTCACAATGTACTCAGATGGAGAAAAGTCAGTTTCAATATTCGGCGATGCTTTTCTAAATGTAGTTTTTATTGTAGGTATACATTACTTTATGACCATGTTTTTCCGGAAGCATCTTTGGTTAAACCTTATTTTTTTTTAATTCAATTCGTTTATTTGATAGGCACAAATGCGTTAGCTTGGCGGTGCCAAATTCTTTTGTTTTTACATTTTGGATATCTTAAAACTAGGAGGTTACAATGTTGAGATATTTTTTTTATACAAGAAAAAAAAAAGTTTACAGCTATCTTAAGACTAGAAATAAGATTCAATATACAAGAGAGGGCCAAAAGATTTTTTTATGAAAAATTTTAAAACAAGGGATTCAGTTTGATATACAAGAGGGGGAGTAATAGTATTTTACGAAATATTTTACAGTTATCTTAAAACTAACAAAAGGTGGAACAAATATTGGTTAAACCTTATGACAATATAACAAAGAATTTAATTCCTATGTGCTTTTAGTGGGTAGAAACTAAAAAAATGCTTACGCCCAATTTGCATCCCAGTCGTGATTTCGCCCTTCATCAACCACCATTTGCGGAAGGGCTAAACTGTGTACATAATTTTCAGAAGGACGCCGTAAATGGGCTAAACTGACTGTCTTGCTGGGTAGCGCTGGGTAAATGGGCGAGCTTGACAGTATACTTTTTAATAGGGCGCAGCAAATGGGCGCATGGAAACCGAATGTAAATGAAAGGGCGCGTGGATCTTTTCTTCGAATTACATGAAAATATCGAAATATTCGAATGTTTATGTGCAACAACTATCGAGTAGACAAGATCATAGTAGATATTGCTTATCATTTATATAATAGAACCGCCGTTTAAAGAATAATTTTGTGAATAATAACCGTATGCCCGGTTCTGTCAAAAAATGTAAGTTTAGCCTTTATATTCCATACGAGAATAAGGGCATAAGTCGAAAACTCGAAGAAAATGCATGTTTCGCCGTTTTGTTTTCTTTAATTATAAATCGAACTAAAAACCATTTCTCGACAAACATATGCTTACGGCTTAAAAGCCAGCTGTCAAAATTCTCTTTGAAAGGAAATTTCGGCCAAACCGTTACTGACTAAGCACAGTTCATAGCAGTTAATGAAAGAGAAAACTTTTCTCTTTTGTTTACTACCAACATATGTGATTGGTGAGTAATGGTTTGTCCGGAATTTCCTTTCAAAGAGAATTTTGACAGTTGGCTTTTAAGCCGTAATCATATGTTTGTCGAGATTTTAACTAATTTTCTCCTCAATCTTGAAGTATTTTTGTCGCATAATGTCATAATAGCGAAAACGCTGTTTGTTTACATTTGCAATTAAAGCCCTAATGAAAGATCTTTGTCGAAGTTATTTTGCTTATGTGCCTTTTCGATAATCGGCTTATTTAAGGTTTGTTAGTGTCCATTTGAAGTGAGTATTAACCGGAATTGTTTACGCTTTGTTTATCGACCCATTTGAAATGTTCTCGTCGTATTGACGATGCACATTTCAAATGGAATTGACGTATTGAGGCAATATCGTCAGTCCTCGTATTGACAAAAATATTGTACGTGTAAGGGCCGCTTTATAGTCTTACTTACTTTACAATGCGCGGTACAGATTCCAGCACAAATATTTTGATCGCTATGATTCTTCAGAGTAACCACTCTTTTTAACCAGAGTATTTCATAACGAACTTATAAAAATCCGTCGTATAATATGCAGCTTTAAATGTTTAACTCGATTTTTCAAACCAAATATGAACAGTAAAAATAATAATTCACAAAAAATGGTATGACAGTCACAAGGCCTTCTGTTATTTACTCGAATCGAAACTCGTCGAATGCTTCGCAATTACTTTCAACCAGAGCTGCCAGATGATTTAATTTTTTTTATCTCGAAATAAAAAAAATGCATTTGCCTGTATTCATACTGGATGAAGCAAGAGCCACTCAGTGTCCACTATTTTTTCTTCAGAAGACGGTGCGTAACAACATAAAGAACGATTCAAACGGTTGGATTTTCCAGTTTTCAACTACAACAAGAATGGCGAATAGGAACTAGGCAGTCCATGAAACATTTCTGATCAGCTATTGTTTGTTTATCTCTTCTGCATTACCCGGGTGAGCGTGATGTCCGACAAAGTTGTCTATTCGATTCAACATAACAGAGAATAGAGACAGAGATGAATAGTGTTAAGTCAAAAATACCTTAGGTAAATGTTCCGAATCGCGGCTTTTTCGAAAATGACCTATTTTGCAACAAGCAATGAAAAAAAAAATCAGGGGGAAAGCTTTAAAGTAATTTAAACTGAAAAAATAAGTTGTTCCTAGTAACCGTACTAACAGTGGTATTGCGCATAAGAAAGTGACGTTTGGGATGTAGGTAGCATGATGCGGCTTGGTCGCATAGCCGAGTCCAAAGATTCGAAGTGGCGCAAAGCTGCTGATCTTGTTTTTGCTGACGAAAGTGCAAGCGAATCTGTGATCCACTCGTTTGCCCGGTATACTCAAACATAGGGGCTATCCCTAGTTTAGTTTAGCACCCGAATGAAACGATGTGGCGTAGCCACATAAGGCAGTGACAGTATGTTATTTGTGTTAACAAATACAATCCTATTGTTGAATGTTTGAGTATTCAAGTTTCACATTATCCTTTATTCTTCATTAATCTAATTCAATGTTATCATAAGTTACCGTGTACAATTGTTGACAATAAATTACACAGTAATTTGTTGTATTGTGTACATTTAAAAAATGGAGCATTGTTAGGATTTCGAACCGGTTCTGGAATGGATTTGACGGATAGTTGGGATAGGTTGGTGTGGCGGCGCTAGTGTTTATCGTATATTAATTCAAATGTTTATACATACACGTTTTTTAAATATTTTTGTTCGATCATGGATGTCTGTTCTCTATGAGCACAGTTCGCACCAGTTAACGAAAGATAAAAATTTTCTCTTTTGTTTATTAATAACGGCGGTCATCGGCGATCAATGGTTTGTTCGAAATTCTCTTTCAAAGAGAATTTTGACTGTTAGCTTATACGCCCTGCGTATATGAGAGCATTTATAGGACCATTTGATATGTTTGTCTAGATTTGGTTAAAATCGAAAAGTTCGTTTCGACCTAAGAGGATTCGACCACTTCGAACAATCTTGCCGGGTATTGCGTTCAAATAGTTTATTATATTCTGTAATCAAAAATAAGTAAAATGCTTCAAATACTAACTAAAATTTCAACACTTCTTCCAAAAGATGGTAAGACATGGTCAAATATTCGTAACGTATTAACTAATACCAAAATTGTACGGGTTACAGGTTATATAAACTGCAAAGCAAGTCGTGTAGCTAGTGCTTACTGGCGAAGACATCAATCTTCTGTCGCTGATCCCGATGCTCCTGTTGAATTGGAAAATCCGTTCGCCAAAGAACGTGTTCAATGTATTTTGTGTAAGCACAACATTACGCCCGATTACAAAAATGTTCAGCTACTTTCACAGTTCCAAAGTTCGTACACCGGACGCATATATGGCAAACATATAACTGGCTTATGCAAAGCGCGTCAAGATCAAGTGGAAGCAGAAATTATCAAAGCACAAAACGCAGGTTTTATGCCAACTTATCATAAAGCAGTTGAGTTTCTCGAGGATCCGAAGTTGTTCGATCCAGAAAAACCGATTCGGCCTCATAAATATTGAAATATGTAAGGTTTATGCTAGTTTGAAATACACTAGTAGAAAAAGTTATCTGTAGTTTGATTTGAGACGATTTTATTCATTGTAACAATATTCACTTCGAGGGAAGACTGTTCAATGAATATAACTGAATAACAATTCGATGACAAACAAGACATGGTCTTTAGAAGAGATATTATGTTAATCTGGATCCAAAAACAGCTCATCAGTGGTATCGTAGTTGACCAAATCATGCGGTATTTGCAACATACTCAAAAGAGATGTCATGTTCCCTGTACCACGTCTTTCCTGGAGGTCGTTTAACGCTTGTACGCAGCCTTGTCTCCATATGTTGATACTTTTCTTTAGTTCAACTATTTTTTCATGTACGTTGGTTGAGTGCATCGCTTCACGTTTATCACTGGTTGATTCATCAGACTTTAATGAAGTTACTTTTTCAGTTGATTCGGAATATGCCTCAACTTCATCTAATAGTTTTCGTCGTTTTATATTCAGTTCTTTCTTGTTAATAACTCTATTTTTCCAAGTTTGACTCAAAGACAGACGGGTTCGCTTTAAACTAGAGCGGATATTGGAGGGAGTTTTCAATGTTTCAGATCTAGTAAGTGTATGCTTTGGAGCCTCTGCGAGTTCATCTTCTGCTGAACATGAAGGTGTGATTGAGTGCAGCAAAGGCGGAGTTTGGGCGATGTAATCCGTTAAGGGTTCCGTATTTGATGATGCGGTAAGACATCCATGAACAGTGATCGATTGATGCTGGAGGGAATGAATGAAAATTAAAAAGAGAAACCTTTACACCAATTACTCATTTCTAATTGACATCTAAACGTAAATTTTTTGAGATTTATGATTTCTAATTGCAATTTAGTAATTTAGTAATTTGTAATTTATTTAGCATTAACGATACCCTGGTGGTTGTACCATTTGTCAGGTCAAGGAAGCTACGATTGAGATACATACATTTTGAAAACTAGTGGTTACAAATGATAATTAGTTTAGTTTAACGCCTTCTAAGGGCAGTTTTGAACGCGACAGCGTTCGGTTGTTGCCTCAGGGCTAGAGGTAGTTCATTCCAGGCGATAGCACCAGCAACGAGCACGCTTTTTCTTCCCGAAGTGGTGTGTTGTGGAACGATGAAGCTTCTCGTACGGTTTAGTTGGCCTCTTTGCAGATGTTGTTGGATATATTCTGGTAGATTGCCGGAGTATCTTTGTAGCATAAAACAGAGGATTCGGTGTTGATAGTTTGTGTCGAGTTCATGTCCAAGTATTGAACTACGCACCGTGTCGGTAGATTCTCTTCGACGCAAGTTGTAAACAAATCGAACGGATGCTTTGAAGCAACGGTTAAGCTGTTCTTTTTGTGCTACTGATAGACCCGGATAGTACACGACATCACAGTAGGTCAGGAAAGGAACTATGACGGCTTGAACAAGTTTCTTCCTGGTGGCGGTTGGCAGAACGGGAGCAAATTTACGGAAAGTGTGCAAAGTCCCGAAAATTTTTGCAGTGACGCTGTTGACTTGAGACGACCAGCGAAGATTGTTATCTATATGCAGACCCAGATTTACAACTTTTCCTGCTATCTGGATGGTTTCTGAGCAAAAAACTATTTCAGTGTTCGGGGTTACTGTGCCTGTTTTACAGAAGATTATGGCCTGGGTTTTTTTCGGGTTCGGGAACAAAGCAATTTTATTGAATTTTTTATATCCAGATTATTAAATCACAATTAGAAATAAGCAGCAGTAGCTCTGTAGTATCCCAATGTTATAATATAATATAACAGTTTCTTCCTTGACCTATCATAAGGTATACAAATGTAACCAACAGGTTATCGTAAGCTAATAAATTTACAGTTACAATTAAATCAGAAAACTACAACAAATTCAAATGGATGTAAAAACGTTTATAATTTCTGAACCAAATAATTATTGACCTTATAGCACGCAATAAAATTACAACAAAAACTATATAAACTTACCGGTTTAAGCATTTTGAGAGATCGTTGCAGACCGAGTCTCCTAAGGGGTCTTCTTGTGGGAGTTTCCAGGTTCGATTTATTCATATCGGCGATTTACATTTATTTGGTACCAATGACTACAAGCTCAAACCATCATTAGGTTCTTTAATGACACATTTAACCTCACTTTTCTTGACAGTTCAACGTTTACTAAAGACACTGAATTATAGTGAATAAAGACTCGCCACAGAGATGCCAGATACTTTTTTTCAAATGCCTGCAAATAATAATTTTTAAAGTCTGGGAAGTATACCAAAAATGCCTAAAATAGATAAAGCTATAATTTGAAACTAGTGTAACCAAAAGCCTTTATTTTCAAAAATCTGTAAATATCTGCAACCAAACTAAAAAAAACTAAAAAAAACTAAAACTAAAAAAATAAACTGTAAATATCTGCAACCAAATTAAAAAATCTGCCTCATCGAAAAAATCTGCAGCTGAAATTTAAAGTCAGCGAATGTGCAGACATGTCTGCAAATCTGGCATTTCTTTCAGTGAGGTTGGAATAAGATGGCCAACCACACTGAAAATAATTCTCACGTTATTGTCAAGACAGTGTTTCGCACTTAGATCTGTGCTATAAAATAAATAATCCACACGAAATTCATATGCGAAACACTTGAGATTCATCCATCACGATGGATCACCATTTCAATAGCCAAACACGTGAATTTAAAGTGTTCTGCATATTAAAAACCAATGAATCCTCCACTTGACAATCAATAACATTTCTAAAGCAATTTAATGTTGCGTTATTGTAATTTAAATGTCCCTTTATTGAGTTCCGAGTTACAAACATATGAAATTCAATAGAAACAATTAACAATTAATAATTATTTAATTTCAAATTATATATTTGTTTTCATTATTTATTTTCTGCACAGTTGGATCGATGCCGATATGAACGTTGTGAATGCTGCTTCCAGGATATTCCATTCCGGTGTAAAGAAATCGTCATAAATAAATTATAATTCGTCAAATCAAACATATTACATATATTTACCCATGAATATTTGAATATTTCTCGACTGGTTCGAGTGTAACGGACTTACTTTCTAGCATCACAAATTATTCCCACAAAACCAATCCCTACATGCACCAATGTGAATCCTTCTCAGGTCACAGGTCATAAAAACCATGGTTGTTATTCGCTTCTTCGTGAAAAGAACCATTGAAGTTTTGCTTGGGTTAACTGATAGTTTAACTTGTCGACACCACTGTTCGACAGCTCTTAATGCCTGTTGCATCAAGTCAAAGATTGTTCCGATGCAAAATCCAGTAATTAGTATTTGGTAATCGTCAGCAAACCCGTAGGTTGGAAATCCAAGCTCATTGAGTTTCTTCAACAAGCCGTCAGCTACTAAGTTCCATAACAAAGGTGACAGAACGCCGCCCTGAGGACAACCGCAAATACTCAACTTCCGTATCTCAGCCTGTCGCAGTGACGAGCAAAGTATGCGGTTACTAAGCATTGCGTTTATCCAACCTGAGATACATGCAGGTATCCCATGACCGCGCGTCGCTTCCAGAATAGACTGGAAGGACACATTGTCAAAAGCACCCTCAATATCTAGGAATACACCCAAGCTAGATTGCTTGAGCGAGAAGGCTTTCTCAATGTTGTAAACAACATCGTGAAGCAGAGTGATCGTGGATTTCCCACACTGATATGCATGTTGCATTTTGTGCAGAGGATATTCAACTAAACTAACGTTCCTGATGTGATGATCGATTATCCGTTCCAAAGCTTTCAGAAGAAAAGAACTTAAGCTGATAGGCCTAAAACTCTTGGCTTCTTCATAGCTTGAGCGCCCCCCTTTGGGAATAAATCTAACAGTTATTTCTCGCCATGCTTTCGGGATATACCCGGTAGCAAGACTGGAAAGCAAAATCTTTTTCAAGACATGTTTAAGAATATCAAATCCCTTTTGCAGTAGCACGGGAAGTATTCCATCTTTTCCGGGTGATTTGTATGGAGCAAAGCTGTCAACTGCCCACTTGACCGATTCAGTGGAAACCAATGTGCGTGCTAGCGCCCACGAGTCCGAATCACCAGAATGAGATCTGTGAACATTGATCAACTCCGGATCGATACAACCTGGAAAGTGTGTGTCGAAGAGACAATTAAGAACATCTTTTTCGTCTGTCACATAAACACCATCTCTGGTTTTCAAGGAGTTCATCTGAAAATCATTCGATTTGGAGAGAATTTTATTTAATCTGCTAGCCTCGTTCAGACTAGAGACATTAGTGCATAGGCTTTGCCAGCCAGCCCGTTCTGCAGATCTAAGACATTTCTTATATGCACTACGAGCTGACCTAAAAGCCCTGGAGTCATCACGCTGACGCCGGTTCCAAGCTCTTCTCATAACTTTCTTCATTCTATCAAGCTCAGCCCTCCACCAAGGGGTTCCCCTAGTCGATTTAACAGTACGAAGTGGACAAGCTTCTTCGTAGGATGCTAATATGAATGAGTTTGTCGTATCCACGACGTCATCTAAGTCGTCTAGTTGACTAATTGTTGGAAAATATCCATGAAATTTAGTCGCTATGTTTTCCAAAAAGAGGTCCCAGTTTGTAGACTTAGGATTACGATATGTCACCACATTGAAGGTGACATCAAAATGCTCGAAAAATATATATTTATGATCGGATAGAGACGGTTCAGTTTCATTTGGAACCTGCCAATTTCCCAGTTCATGCAAAATTCTATCAGAGCAAAGTGTTATGTCTAACACCTCCTCCCTCCCAGACCTCGCAAAAGTTGGTCGGTTTCCCACATTCAGAATATGGAGATTTGTGCTACTTATGTACTCCATCAGTTCAGAGCCTCTCAGATTGATGTCTGAGCTGCCCCAAATGATGTGATGAGCATTCGCATCACTGCCAATAATGAGCGGAAGCCCATTTCTGCTACAATATGATACAACGCTTTTGAAATCATCAGAAGGAGATGATTCGTTATGCGGTAGGTATGCTGAACAATATATATATTTTTTGTCTACGTTTCCGACAGTCAATGTAACTGTGACAACACAGATATCGCGAGTTGTGAGCTCCGATATGAGACACGCGTCAATAGCCTTATTTGCAAGAATGCAAGCACGAGGCATTTCACGTGGGTTAGTCATGCCTGTCTTGTTGTAAGCAATGAAGGCAGTGTTAAGTAACTTTCCAAAATAGAAGTTTCCTTTATGGAAATACGGTTCTTGAACCAATGCTATGGAAGCTTTACCTTCCTGCATTAGTCGAGATAAATTCATAGTTGCTGTACGTTTATGTTGGAGATTGACTTGTGCTATTCTAACCATTGTTGATTAGAGAACTGTACATTTCATCTCCACCACAAATTGCACAACAACTAGAGGACACCAAGCGAGTTGGGATGTTAACGCATTTAGCGAGCCATATCAGGTTTAAATGGGACATGATCATTTGATTCCCACGATTTGCGAAGAAAATAATGGTCCACTGTGTCAGAGATTCGCATAACACATTGATTCATTGATTTGTTTTCCCTTTTTTACGCTACCCGTACATAATTATGTACTTTGAAATTGTAACTGACTCCTCCCATTTTGATGTACATAGAATAGTTTAAGTCAGGTTAGCTAGGTTAGCTCGTAAGATTTGAAAATGGAATAAAACACATTATGTTAAACAGGCAACAAGTGTACAGGCTAAAAGTTTAAAAGTAATATCACGTATCCAAAACGAGCATGCTCTACGTTCACGCAGATATATAATTTTTAATCTCAAATAATATGAGGGTTAAGCCAACAAATTTATCAAGCTGTTGTGGCTTTAACGAGGGGTCTTATTTGGATGGTACATGGAAAATCTCTGGCCACTCTATCTTGAGTTTATCTCTAATCAATTGTTGGTACCACCTACACCGAGATAAAATAACTAATGAATTCCATAAGAATCACTTATGATTCGGCGCCACAAGTATCCCATATGAAAATCATAAGTTTGACTTATGACTCGGAGGAAAAAATGGCCATCGAGTCATTTAGAATTTTCATAAGACATGCTAATGAAATTTTTAAGCCATCTTTATAACTTTCATGCGACTGTGCTTATCATGCTTGAATATAAATTTAATAAATGAGATGTTATGAAATCCATAGATACATCATATGGCGCTAGTTCGAGAAAATATTAACTCAGCATCATATTTTTCATTTTATGATATATATTTTTTATTTAAACGAATTAATTCACATGAATAAGGAGCACTTATCTCTAGTTTGATGTTTTGATGAGTTTGTGAAGTCTCATAACATTTACAATAAGCTGTAAATGAATGAAAAAGAAGTCTTGAAAGTTTAAGAAAATTCAATACATTTCTTATGAAAGTAATGTAAAATATGAAGCAATGAGTTAAGAAGAATTTTTACTTATATTTCATGTCCCCAAATTTAAAAAAAGAACATTAAATTCAATCCACTTCCCAAAATGCCTAGTTTGCTATTTTCACTGATTTCATATGGTAAAATTATGACATTTGCACAATAATACGATTATGGACATCATTACATACGTCTATAAATTCCATAGGGCGAACTTATGAAATGCATAAGCGTCCAATGAAATCAAAATTGTGTAGCTTCATAAGTTGCGACTTATGAAATTCTTAAGTAGATTTGCGTCAGTGTAGCTGATTGCAAGCACTTTTAGAAGTATCGGACTCTCCCAAATTGGATCCAACAAAATGTCAACTTATCTAACAATATATGTTAACTTGGCAATATTATTAGACAAATAAAATATACCTTTTTATTTTGACGAAACAAACGCACACTGTGCAATTGGGAATCTCAAAGGAATTCTAAAATAAATTTTTATATTCCTACGCAATAATTTACATATCGTA
Organism: Topomyia yanbarensis; assembly: GCF_030247195.1. Classification (NCBI taxonomy): domain Eukaryota; kingdom Metazoa; phylum Arthropoda; class Insecta; order Diptera; family Culicidae; genus Topomyia; species Topomyia yanbarensis. Next base: position 146,463,992 of record NC_080670.1, read on the forward strand.
TAAATCTTAGAGTTACTTAAAAATTTCATAAGTGCCAAGTACCAGTACTTCTAAAACTAACTAGCCATCTTTAAAGACGAAGACGTAAACATGGTGAAATTCAAACAAATGGATATCTATCACTTGAAATATATGTGTTTTGATCAGCCTCCTGTCAAGGACGACGTCTCTGTACAGCCAGCATCACTGCCATGAAAGGCAAAACAATGATTTTGAACCGAATGATTAGAAGCTGTATTTAGTTACAAAATGTCGATTTTCTGAATGAAATGATATTAAATCATCCCACAAGATGCAAAACGTCGTGTATAATGCTTGAATATCGAGCATAGTGCCGTAACATAATTCTTTGTTTGGGGCTTTATAGCTATAACGCCCCATATATGTAGGTCGCTGTCAAACTCCATATGATGGTATAGGGTTGCCAGGGGGCTGGTTTTGATAGCTTGCAGAAACGGTGCGGAATTATTACGTGAGGAAAACAAAAAAAAATACACTGCAAAAACCGGTTGAGGTTAGGTATTTCGTGAGGCAAACAAACCAAACTCCTTTGGTTTGACTTTGCATCTGTGGTTGTCAGCACGCAGAATTTTATTTATGCATCGATAGCATACTTTTTTATCTGCCTCTCGTTTCTTCTGCTGTAAATTTTATGCATTGGACATATTCGGTCTATCCACTCATTGAATACTTATTAGAAGTTTATGCATGAAAATGCATAAAAATCACAGCAGAAGAAAAGAGACGGGAATAGAAAGTATGCTAACTATGCATATTTTTGTTTCTCAGTGAGAAATCTTAATTGCTGGCAGGAGTATCACTACCCACACTACTTTTACAGTAAACGGCAAGTTACTGCGGGTAGCCTAGAAAAAAGTTTCAATAGCCTACCGATCGCCAGCATCTAGTTTATGTAGCGTTGACATTAGTGCTGGTTGCCATCTGCTGATGCCAGCATGCTACCAGCATAATGTAAACGCATGCCATCTGCTGGTGCCAGCTGCTGGCAAGCGTTTACATTATGCTGGTAGCGTGCTGGTTGGCAGCATGCTGGCACCAGCAGATGGCAACCAGCACTAATGTAAACTGGGCATTAACCCGCCTAGTCGCCTGTGCGTTTGGTAAATTCTGGCAGTGCCATTTTGGAAATTTTGACAGCCGCCAGAAGCATGTCGGATGTCTGCCGGCAGCCAGATTTATTTCCAAGGCGGGTTGTGGCGCAGTCATACTTTGAAAATAATCCACACGATAAAACCATAAGAAATTAAACATCACTTTCATGTTCGTTTCATGTTAAAAGTAAAACAAATAAGTTTTCTTTGAATTTCACATGGAAATCCGTCAAAACGTATTTCATGTGGTCTTTGAAATTATATTGAAACAAAGTATGAAATAAAGACTTTTGCAGGGTTGGGAATCGAACCCAGGTGAGCTGCGTACAAGGCAATCGATTTATCAACTAAGCTATGTCCGTCCCCTTCATTTTCTTTTGCGCATCATTAGTAGATTTTTTGTAATCATATTTTGGTTATTCCATTAAGATTTTTATTGCAGGTCTTTGAAAACAGTATCTCGGTTCTCGAACGAGGACTATTGCGGGTCTCGTGCTCGATTAGAATGACACTGTTAGATAAATGGTAAACTAAACAAATTTCTGCTTCTAAAAAATATCGGTGGTATCGAACTAGCACCGTATTTCAAATCTAATAAAATCCCCGTCCAAAACAATTCAAATTGAGTTCTTCCTTAAAGACGCCGGTCTGTTCGACAACATCTGATCAGAAACCCACCACGACCCCTCTGGCAATGGGCCATCTACCCAGCGATGCAACATGTTTTTGTGAAATATCTGTAGAAGAATAATTAAAATGTCTGTAAAAGTCTGTAGATGGTTGTGTAAATCCTATTTACACTAGGTTATTACTTTAAAAGTAACTTGAAATTAGTGAATTGTGAAGGAATCATTTGTATTCGGGTCAAATTATTCTATATATATATATATATATATATATATATATATATATATATATATATATATATATATATATATATATATATATATATATATATATATATATATATATATATATATATATATATATATATATATATATATATATATATATATATATATATATATATATATATATATATATATATATAGATATATATATATATATATATATATATATATATATATATATATATATATATATATATATATATATATATATATATATATATATATATATATATGTAGCACCTCAACGATCATCACCCTCGCAACCCACCTGCAATATCAACGAGGCTTCATCGCAGTGATCGTTCTCCATCTGTCGTGCTCGATGCACAGGCAGCGGCTATCGATCGAGTGATCGATCTTTATCAGCCGTGCTCGATGCGCGATCTGATGCCACCGAGATGCATTGTGTGGTGATCGTTTATTGGTCTGTTGTGCTCGATGCACAGACCGAAATCAAAAAAATCATTTGTTTAAATTCCCTATACCTTTGCCCTGTGTAAAATATTTTTTCTTGTTTTCTCGATTCTTGACTTTTGTATATAAGCCCGTAGGCAGTAGCAATAAATCGTTAGTTTACTAAATCAAACCCAACCGAATACTTCTACCGCGTTTCTAAACGATCCGATAACCATAAATTGGTGACCCCGTTTTAAAAAAATGGTGAACGAGGACAAACCAGGCACTGGAGCAGGCAACCCAGCGGTACCGGAACAGCAGCAGGAAGCCAACGTGGACACCCTAAACCTGCCACGACTGAGCCCGCCGGTGATGACGCAATCCAACATCGAGTCATACTTCATGTCATTGGAGTTCTGGTTTGCCGCTTCCGGTATTGGAAATGCCCACGACACCAAGAAGTACAACATCGTCATGGCACAAGTGCCACCAAGCAAGTTGACGGAGTTACGTTCCATTATTGAAGCCGTCCCGCCTGCCAACAAGTACGTGTATATCAAGATGAAGCTGATTGAACACTTCGCCGACAGTCAGCAGAAACGTTTGCAGCTCGTATTGTCTGATATGCCGCTTGGTGACATGAAACCGAGCCAACTTTTCAACGAAATGAGGAGAGTGGCTGGAAATTCGTTTTGTGAACCCGTGCTGCTCGACCTGTGGGCCTCCAGACTTCCACCGCATGCCCAAGCTGCCGTGATTGCCTCCAAGGGGGACCCGACAGAAAAAGCTACCATCGCAGATGCCATCGTGGAATCCATGGGCCTTCGTAGCATCAACACCATCGGTGCGAGCGCACCGAGCACACCAGCAGCGACCGCTAAAGTTACAACAGAATCGCCTCCTGACAGAATTGAAACGCTCCAGCGGGAAATCGCTCAACTGACCAGGATGATCAACAAAATGTTCCGCTCAAGCGAAAACCCACGGGAGCGATCACGTTCCCGCAGCCGAAGCAAAGTGAGTAAATTTCGTGATAATGAACCGTCCTATGACGTCTGCTGGTACCACTCTAAGTACGGAGGGGAAGCACGACGGTGCCGTAAACCGTGTTCCTTCGGACTAGCAACCAAGCCCAGCAACCAACAATGACGTCGTCCAGTTGATCCTGCGTTGGAAATTGGCGAACTTTCCGACACAGCCACACTATTTCGCCTTAAGATCTCGGACACAATTACCAACATGAAATTCCTCATCGACACCGGTGCGGATGTGTCCGTCATCCCGAGAGATCTCAAATCAACCCGGATGAAACCAACGTCATTTAAATTGTTCGCCGCTAACGGAACACCGATTAAAGTGTACGGAGAAGTTATGCTGAAGGTTAGTCTTGGCCTCCGGCGTGAATTTCTGTGGACATTCCTCATCGCAGACGTGTCATCAGGGATCATCGGTGCAGATTTCATTTGCCACTACGACCTGCTGATTGATTTAAAACGTCATCGTCTCATCGACAATACCACGAAGCTGGAAGCGATGGCAATTTTGACACGGACGAGTGAGTACTCTATAAAAACATTCAGCACGTCATGCCCCTACGCCGAGCTGCTGGCAGAATTCCCATCCATCACCAAACTAGCAGCACCCGGTACAGTGAGTGCATCATCAACAGTGCATCGCATCGAAACCACCGGTCAGCCATCATACGCCCGGCCGAGACGTCTTTCATCAGACAAACTAGCAGCAGCGCGCACAGAGTTCGAACATTTGATGCAACTGGGAATATGCCGCCCCTCGTCCAGCAGCTGGGCCAGCCCACTTCACATGGTGAAAAAAGCGGATGGAACCTGGCGCCCGTGTGGAGATTATCGTGCGCTGAACGCTCAAACCATCCCCGATCGGTACCCACTACCATACCTGCAGGACTTTACTACCATTCTGCAAGGAAAAACCATTTTTTCCAAGGTTGACTTGCAGAAGGCATTTCATCAAGTCCCCATACATCAAGACGACATCCCGAAGACTGCGATCACCACGCCGTTTGGACTGTTCGAATTCACATACATGACGTTCGGACTTCGGAATGCCGCTCAAACCTTCCAACGGCTCATACACGAGGTACTACGAGGATTGGACTTCGTGTTCCCATATATTGATGATATTTTCATCGCATCATCGTCAGCAGAGGAACATCGTGAGCATCTTCGGCAGTTGTTTACCCGTCTACAAGATCACAACTTAGCAATCAATGTTGCAAAATGTGAGTTCGGGAAGAAGGATATAATTTTCGTTGGCCACTCAGTCTCGGCCAATGGAATTCGCCCATTGCCCGAACGTGTTGAAGCAGTCAGCAACTACAAACGCCCGACAACAGTGAGGGAGCTAAAAAGTTTTCTCGCCACAATCAACTTCTACCGAAGGTTCATCCCGAACGCCATCGTGGCTCAAATACCACTTCTCAAGATGACTCCGGGGAACAAGCGCAACGATCGGTCTCAACTAGTGTGGACAGAGGAGGCCACGACAGCATTTGAGCAGTGCAAAACACAACTCGCTCAAGCAGCGCTGCTCGCACACCCCGCGAAGGACGCCGAACTATCTTTGTGGGTGGACGCATCCAGCATAGCAGCCGGAGCTGTTTTACACCAAGTTGTCGATGGTAACGTGCAACCATTGGGCTTCTTTTCCAAAAAGTTCGACAAGGCCCAACTGAAATACAGCACGTATGATCGAGAACTAACCGCAATCTACCTGGCAGTAAGACATTTCAAGTATATGCTGGAAGGTCGAAGTTGCCACATATACACCGACCACAAGCCGATCGTGTATGCATTCCAGCAGAATCCTGAAAGAGCCACCAGTCGTCAAGCCCGTCATCTAGACTACATCGGACAAATAACAACCGACATCCGACATGTGAACGGGAAAGAGAACGCAGTCGCAGACCTACTCTCTCGCATCGCAGCTGTGCACGCAGTGCCGTCGGTGAATTTTGAAGCTCTCGCCGCCGACCAACAAACAGATGATGAACTGCGAACAATTCTGGAAGGTAAATTAAAATCGTCATTAAACCTCAAACAGTTTACTGTTCCAGGCAGTTCAAATCAGTTGTATTGCGACTGCTCGGATGATCGCATTAGGCCCTTCATCACGAAAAGATTTCGTGACCAGTTTCTTCAAGCCACACACGGACTTTCTCATCCTGGTACCCGTGCTACAGCCAAACTGATGACGCAGAGATTCGTTTGGCCAAACATACGGAAGGATAGCATCGCTTACGCAAGAAGGTGTGTACAGTGCCAGCGCTCAAAGGTGAACCGGCATACCCAATCACCCCTCCGCCGGTACACTGCACCTGAGGAAAGATTTCGACATATCAACATTGACATCGTTGGTCCTTTTCCACCAAGCAACGGGAATCGATACTGTCTCACCATCATCGACAGGTTTTCTCGTTGGCCTGAAGCGCTACCTGTGCCGGACATGACAGCGCCTACTATCGCTCAAGCCCTTGTCTCAGGCTGGATATCCCGCTTTGGTGTACCTACACACATCACCACGGACCAGGGACGCCAGTTCATGTCGGCACTCTTCACAGAATTGGTTCGAACGTTCGGAATAAGCCACCTACGGACTACGCCCTATCATCCCCAGTCAAATGGTATCATCGAGCGATGGCACCGAACTCTCAAGGCAGCCATCCTTTGCCACAACCCGGACCGTTGGACCGAACATCTTCCCATGATTCTACTCGGATTGCGTACCGTCTACAAAGGTGACATCCGTGCTTCGCCAGCAGAGATGGTGTATGGAACAACACTTCGCATACCGTCGGAGTTCTTCCACGAAAATCCCAGCAACAACACTCAATCGGAATTCGCAAATGAACTTCGAGATGCCATGCGTATGCTGCGACCACCTGACACGGCATGGCATGGAAAAGGTAATGTGTTTGTGCACCCCAACCTCAAAACGTGCACAAACGTGTTTGTACGCAACGACTCCATAAGGCCATCATTATCACCACCCTACGACGGTCCATACCAGGTGCTTAGCCGAAACGACAAGCACTACCGAGTCAACATCAATGGTCGGAGCGTCAACATTTCAATCGACAGACTGAAACCAGCTTACATACTCGACGATCACCAGCCATCAGCACCCGTTAGCGATCGTCCAGCTGCAACAACATCGGAGCCCCAACCGGCGAGATTCACTCGATCAGGACGACGAGTGATGATTCCACTTCGATATCACTAATCGTCGCGCTCTCTCAAAAGGGGGTACTGTAGCACCTCAACGATCATCACCCTCGCAACCCACCTGCAATATCAACGAGGCTTCATCGCAGTGATCGTTCTCCATCTGTCGTGCTCGATGCACAGGCAGCGGCTATCGATCGAGTGATCGATCTTTATCAGCCGTGCTCGATGCGCGATCTGATGCCACCGAGATGCATTGTGTGGTGATCGTTTATTGGTCTGTTGTGCTCGATGCACAGACCGAAATCAAAAAAATCATTTGTTTAAATTCCCTATACCTTTGCCCTGTGTAAAATATTTTTTCTTGTTTTCTCGATTCTTGACTTTTGTATATAAGCCCGTAGGCAGTAGCAATAAATCGTTAGTTTACTAAATCAAACCCAACCGAATACTTCTACCGCGTTTCTAAACGATCCGATAACCATATATATATATATATATATATATATATATATATATATATATATATATATATATATATATATATATATATATATATATATATATATATATATATATATATATATATATATATATATATATATATATATATATATATATATATATATATATATATATATATATATATATATATATATATATATATATATATATATATATATATATATATATATATATATATATATATATATATAGCGGCAGTGTAGGCGACCATCAAAAGTCTGTAAAATACAGACATGTCTGTAAATCTGGCATCGCTGCATCTACCACACCCCTCGCCGGTACTGGAAAAGCCGCCCATGACCCAACACAACCACTAGACGGCGAAAACTCCAATCCAGGCACAGTATGTGCCCTCCACCACCCCGCCCGGAGTCCCAACAATCTTCCATCAGCAGCTTACAAACACCAGCAACGGGACCCGATGGAAACCCAAGCGGACCCTCAACCGCACTCCTCCGAGCTGCGGAGAAGTTTCCCGCGACACTCCGGACTAATCCGCACCTAGCCAACCATGGCAACAAATAAAGCAGAATTAAGACAATTAAAATGTAAATACGAAATGTAATATACGATTTTTTAAGGGCGAATGACCCATCGAGGTTAAAGCTCCAATAAACAAAATTCATATTGAATTATTCCCGGTCGGATTTTTCATGTAAAGAATTTGTATAATCCCTTCTGTTTTCCGTGGTTGAGTTTATACTCTTAGGGCCGATTTCGTCACCCTCGCTTTGTTTAAGCCGGGCTTAATCGTGCTGAACCTGGTTTAAAAGTTAAGCGAGGGTGAAGAAATCGGCCCTTAGGTGTTTACACTTCATGAAAGCTGTCATGTTTGTGTATTTTCATTTCTCGTCTTTACATGAATGTAAGGTTGCAGTTCCACTGCAGTAAACGAAAAAGCCCTAGATTCCCCTATGTGTACAACTTGATGAATGCAAATCGTATGAGGGTATTGTATAGTTATTGCGGTTATCTGTTATCAGCTAAAAGAAGATTACTAGTCTATTGATTTATAGTTGCACTATCACTTGAATAGATTACCAGCAGTCTACTTTTGACCGCTGGATGATACGTGTGACTGTGCTAATCCAATATTCGACTGAACAATTATGGCTAAATTTGAACCAACGGAGCATCAACATACTCGTTTTAATCCGTTGACCGGTCAGTGGATTCTGGTTAGTCCGCATCGGATGATGCGACCGTGGTCTGGGCAAGAGGAGCAACCCCAGCGAATTGACCTTGCGGAATTTGATCCCAAAAATCCACTCTGTCCGGGTGTGACCCGAGCTAACGGAGTCGTACGTGTCCTAAACAATTATTATCGGTAAGAATTTTAATAATTTACCAAATTTCAGAAAAATCCAGTTTATACTTCGACATTTGTGTTTACCAATGATTTTCCTGCATTGCTGGAGGACGTTCCTTTGCCACCAAAAAGCGATGATCCACTGTTTCAGATAAGCGGCGCTCGCGGAACATGCAAGGTGATGTGTTTTCATCCCAAATCCAACAAAACACTCCCACTGATGTCTCCAAAAGAAATTCGCTCAGTAATTGACGCATGGATAAAGGAATATAAAACACTAGGTGCCAAATACTGTTGGGTGCAGATCTTCGAGAATAAAGGAAGTAGCATGGGATGCTCAAATCCTCATCCCCATTGCCAGATTTGGGCATGCTCCTTTCTGCCAAACGAACCGCGTGTCAAGGACGAAAGGCTACGGGAATATTATCAAAACCACGGTACAGCATTGTTAGACGACTACGCAAAGAAGGAAATGATGAAAAATGTGAGCATTTTATAAATTTTAAACAATGTTCTCTAAAATACTTCCTTTCTAGGAGCGTATTGTGATAGAAAATCCCGATTGGCTGGTCGTTGTTCCGTTCTGGGCAAGCTGGCCTTTTGAAACAATGATCATTTCACGTAACGGCAATCGACGAATTTCGGACTTGAGTCAACAACAAATCAACAACCTATCCATCGTGATCAAAGAACTAACAACCAAGTACGATAATCTGTTCCAATGTTCCTTTCCATACAGTATGGGATGGCATGGAGCACCGACAGGAGATCTATCGGCGCAGGCCGATGAGCATTGGACTTTACATGCTACATATTATCCTCCATTGCTTCGATCGGCCACAGTGCGCAAATTCATGGTCGGGTTTGAGTTACTTTGCCAGGCACAGCGAGATTTGACGGCCGAACAGGCCGCTGATAAGCTGCGCCAGCTCTGCGGAAAAAAACATTATAGCGAGCACATATAGGGCTTTCTCTATAGATTAAATTCTTATCTTATGTACTAGCAAAACCTTTACGAATCGAAATGGTAAAATAATATGTAATCTTGCTACAAAGAGGTAAAATTTTCACGATTTTTTCATACTCTGTCGTCTTTCCAGTGTTTGCAATTCATGTAGCAGAGAAGCTACGTTGAAACGGAGCCTGTGAAACATGGCCTCATTCATTTCAAAACTTAAAAACTCACCATCAGTTTTCTGAATATGTATAATGATTGTCGGAAGTGAAGATGACCTAAAATATTAATCAAATGGTAGCATTAGTAGTATTTTAGTAGAGAAATATGAATTTTAAAGTGTAGTCACATAGAAGAAATAAAGTATACAAATTATCAACGACTAATGTAGTGTACCTGTCCAGGAAAGAAACATTAATCCGCCAAACCATTCGCCTCGGTGGCGATCTTAGATTTCGCATTTCTCGGTAACTGAAGCTTAGCGAGTCGCAATGCTGGTGCAAGACTCGAACGATATCTTCGGTGCATTCATCACGAAATCGAAGTTCCTTAAGTGATTCTCTCAGTTCGTCGTCCTTTACTATACCTTTTGGGTAACGTAAATATAGCTGTATCAGCTGTAATATCGCAGAAAAAAGTTCACAAAAGTGTTCTGGAACATCGTGATTAGCTGCTTGCAACTTTTTAACTGCCCGGTCTAGCGTTTCTTTGGAGCAGGACTTCGTCTCAATGTAGTGAACACATACTGAACATTTAACAAAATTCAATCTCATTAGATTCTATACACACGGTAAGAACCGAACAACTTACTTTGAATAATAGCTCGCAAAACAATGGTTGATTCTAACTCTGGCACATATTTTTGATAATTTTTATAAATTTTTATCAATGTATATTTAAAATTAGATGACATCTTTGCAGATACATAAATATATTTGTTTACGCTACAATTATAAAAATTGGCCTGATAGCGAAACTTCAGTCTAATGCCTTGCTAAATAGGTGAATACAAATGCAAAATAATCACTACTTTTAATAAAATCCATTATTAACGATTGAATATAGTTGCTGATAACCATAGCTGATGACATAAACAAAATGTCAAACATAAACTTCAATCATCATCAGAATGAACACATGAGTTCATTCGTGAAATCATCTTGTAGCATATTTTGGCAGTCACATTATGTCCATTACGTGCATTATGTACATACTAGGCAGGCGGATTAGTGCATTAAATTTTAGTGTGAACCATTGTAAACCTTATTTCTTAATTTATATTCATCAATACAACGTAAGATTTTCTGACAATTTCGGAAAAAAACTTATCGACAATGTGGGTAAATGAATTATATTTTTTGTAGGCAAATGATCAACTTTTTGAGCCACAAACTACAACCAAATGTACATACCGATGCAGTCGAGGATGATTGTCATCCGGTTGGGAACCTTATTTCTAGCAATCAACGAGAGTTAGATCGAGGATTCATGGCATATTCGGTAACGAAACCTCCTGTGGAGATAATTTTTAAGCTCTTCTGTCCGATAGCTGTTAAAAATATTAAAATCTGGCCGCAAATAGGAGCCTTAAAAAGTACATCCGTTGAGATCTATGCACAAAACAAAAGAGGTGCTTTTGACAAACTTGGTTACGGAGAATCCCAGCACGCCGAAGTGATGGAATTTGCAGATACTAGAATCGAAACATGCACTAGTCCAGACACTTCACGAGGCGAACGATTTGTATTATTTCCTACCATGAAACATTTGATTTCAAATAGTTCTGTGTTTAAGATAATTATACGGAAGACAGCTAAGTGTGCTCCCGTTCTTCGCAAGATCGAAATATGGGGTGAACCATCACGGAGCTGCTCAGAGACGATTAAAAGTGAAGTACATCAAATGTGGTATGAACGTAATGAGGTATCTAAAAATGACTCTATGCCACCATCGGAGAAAATTGTTACAGAAACAACCATCACTGACGTACCAGAAGAGTTTCTAGATGAACTTACTTGTGACATTATGACTATTCCCATGATACTTCCTTCGGGTAAGGTAGTAGATCAATACACTATAGAGAAGCATAATGCCCAGGAAGAGAAATGGGGTAGACAACCTTCAGATCCTTTTACAGGACTGCTTTATAACGCTATGAGAAAACCGATGTTCAGCGCAGCGCTTAAAGCGCGCATTGACAATTTTATAATTAAACATGCGAATTCCGACAAGTTTCAGTATGTGCCTCGCACTGTTGGCTCCAACTTACAGAAACTCAACAACAGTCATTTACATCCCATATCTAAAAGACAAAAATTGAACACCGAGCCAGCCATCTTAAATCTATCCTGTACGACATTGGAAGCCGCAGTTCGGAAAGCTCTTGCTACAACAACGAGATACACACTACCCCCAACAACTGCCAATGAACCGAGTGAGGTCTGTCGCAATTGCATGCGGGAATCGGAATGCCTCTATCAAATCAATTCGTGCAAACATATTATTTGTCGGAACTGCTTGAAGAGTCAAGCTCCTAGCTCTACTATTATTATTTGTACTTGTGGTGTTGAATTCGAAAAACGATTTGTTGAAAGATACCATTCGCGGTAAAAATAAACTTACGATAAGGAAAACGCATAAATGTAGTACAGAGTATTTTGCGAAGGTTGAGAAAACTTTGGAGTAGCATAGCTTTAGTCATTTGGTGGAGTCATCAACGGATGTTGTTCGTAATCTAACACCTTGGTAATATGCGTTGATTTTGAAATATTGAACGTGTAAGGGCCGCTTAAGAAAAATTGTGTTCAGCTTTGCCACCAGATTATCCATTTCAACCATTTCAAAACTCCAAAAGAAGAATATCAGTCGATTTATTAGATCATCACGATTCAATTCATGCGAAATACCTGCTGGGAAAACCATCGGCTTAGCTGAATGGTGCTTTTGAAAAAGTTGCTGTGGTTTTTTCATTGCGCAGTTGTGTTGCGTACCCCAACACGATGTGGTAGTGTGACAAAAAATCACAGCCACTTTTTCAAAAGCACCATTTAGCGAAACCGATAGTTTTTCCAGCAGCAATTTTGTATGATTTGAATCGTTGTGATCTAATAAATCGGCTGATATTCTTCTTTTAGAGTTTTGAAAATGTTTAAATGGATAATCCGGTGGCAAAGCTGAACACAATTTTTCCTACCCATACTACCCAGCGTTCAAATCTAACACATGCTCAAAAAGGTAACTTGAACCTTAAGCAAAAAACTTCATTGAAAATTACCAGCTCTACGCAGGATATTTTTTAACTCTATCTTTTTTTCTAAACTTTTTAAGGTGGCGCCAGGGTAAATAGGCAGCTCTCTATTGCGCCTCACCGACTGTAAACATGTATGTTCATTTTTAGCATATATACACACCGTTCATTTCAGCATAAATATTCACTAGATTATTTTTTAATGCAAACGCCGATAAGAGAGAGAACCCTGTCCGTGCGAGTGTTGTTTTTGTGCAACGTATACAAAATCGAGCCATTGAATGTTTTTGATATTCCTCGTCAGTCTTTACTTTCACTTCCTACTAGATGGAAGTATAGTGGATTGTAGTCTAGCAGATCGTTTAGTTGTGATTAACAAAAACTGCTTTACAGCCGGCAACAATGACTAACTTAGAATTTCTGAAGGATAGACTAGCTAAAAGCGGCCAGGAGCATTTACTGAAATATTGGGACGAGCTCAATGATTGTGAAAGGCGACTTTTGATCGAAGATATAGAGGAACTGAATTTAGATGAAGTGAATGAATTTTTCAAACGTGCCACATCGTCACTTGAGGAGGGTAGTGCGAAACTGGATGATAAAATGAAACCAGTGTGTGAGGACAAATTCCTGTCCACTTCCAGGGAGAGCATCACACAACTGAATCGATATAGCGATGAAGGATTACAGCAAATTTCTTTGGGGAAAGTCGGTGTCCTTTTAATGGCAGGTGGCCAGGGTACACGGTTGGGATTTTCTCACCCAAAAGGAATGTTTAATATAGGGCTACCTTCGAATAAATCTTTGTTTCGCGTGCAAGCTGAAAGAATCTTGAAATTGCAACGATTATCTAGCGAGTTGACAGGTAGAAGTGGGCGTATCACCTGGTACATTATGACCAGCGAACAAACTATGGATCCTACCAGGAAGTACTTCGAGCAGAATAACTACTTCGGACTCGATGCAGAAGATGTGCTTATGTTTGAACAAGGTAGCCTGCCATGCTATGATTTAAATGGCAGAATCTTGCTGGATCAGAAACATCGTATTGCGAAAGCTCCTGATGGCAATGGAGGCTTGTACCGAGCACTACGAGATCGTGGTATTCTAGATAATATGAATAGGCGTGGAGTGCTCTACCTGCATGCTCATAGCGTTGATAATATTTTGATAAAAGTTGCTGATCCCGTCTTTATTGGGTATTGTGTCAGCCAAAAAGCGGATTGTGCCGCGAAAGTTGTAGAAAAATCTCATCCAAACGAAGCAGTTGGAGTTGTCTGTCAAGTTGATGGGAAATATCAAGTTGTAGAGTACAGTGAAATTACACAGAAAACAGCCGAGCTTCAACAACCTGACGGGCGGTTGATTTTCAACGCGGGCAACATTTGCAATCACTTTTTTACAGCTGACTTCTTGCGCAGAATCGGTACAACGTTCGAAAGAGAGCTAAAATTGCACGTTGCTAAGAAAAAGATTCCGTTTGTGAATGCTGCTGGAATCCGCTGTACACCTGATCAACCGAATGGTATAAAGATTGAAAAGTTCGTATTTGATGTCTTCGAATTCGCAGAGCATTTCGTCACCGTCGAAGTACCAAGAGATGAAGAATTCAGTGCTCTGAAGAATGCGGACACTGCTGGAAAGGACTGCGCATCTACTGCACGAACAGACATTTATAGGTTACATAAAAAATACATTGAAGCTGCTGGCGGCTCTGTGAATGGGCTAGAGTGTGAAATTTCGCCACTGGTATCTTACGCAGGCGAAGGACTCCAGATTTTGGTGGATGGCAAACACTTTGTTAGTCCAGTTCATTTGATGGCGGAAGAAGAAATTTCCTAAAGTTGAAAAGGATGCTACAGCTACGTGCAGATCACACGTATTATGGAATAGTACTAACATATAACTTCCAATATTTGTTCATACTAATGACCTTTTTCGAATATAAGAAATAAAATCTATGCACAGGAATTCCTTACAGCTATAAACCAGACAAGCTCACAATAACAAAATCTCATAATGCAGCGCGACTGAAAACTAGTTAGCATGGGCTTCAAAAACCCACCCCCGTTGACCTTGAACACAAAAGCGGGTTCTTAGCAGTGTCGCTTTGTAAGGAAACAAGTTCAATTTAACAAACTTTGTCTTTCTGGAGATCTGTATCGTGAAAATAATGATTAGCAAAAGTAAAATATTTCAGTTACGTATGTTACCTCCAAGGCTACTTTTTTACAATAAACGACCGTACTAAACACTAGTTAGACGCATTCACCCTTATTCTTGTTTACGACGAATGCGAGATTCGTTCGAAAGTGATTCGAACGAATAGTAAGCCCATTTGATTTTGCTGTCGTAAACGGGAATACAAACCACTTTCGAACGAATCTCACATTCGTCGTAAACAAGAATAAGGGTGATTAATTGTTCTTGTTCAAAAGCAATCATACGCATTGATGACATTACCAGTCTCTTGCAATATCAAAAAGTAAGCATAAGTTTGCCCAAATCAGAGAGAATATAGGGTAAGTAAGCCTTACATACTGAATATATTGACGTATTGATGGAATTTCCGTCAATACGTAAATCCCATTTGAATGCACATCGTTATTCCAACAGTATACACAACCGATGTTAAACCGTAGAGGTCCGCAACAACGAAGTGTGATTTTGAAGGGATCTCTAGTATGACGATGCTCCGGACAAATCCAGCCTAGAGGCCGAGGGACATTTGGCGAAAGTTGCCATTGATCCACTGAACTCGCCTGGTCCCATGTCGTAAGAAGCGACAAAGCAGGACTCGCTTCTTCGATTCCCGCGTCTTAAGACTTTTTACTTTCTGTGTTTAAAATAAAATTATTTCTTTTCATTTTTGATTTCTATTCATAATGCTTGCTTCTATTTCTAGCAGTTAATATTAAACGACGTGCGTGTGAAATCGCGAGTATGTTCGTCATACGAAGCAAGCTTTTTGTACAGTTAATGATTATTCTTTTTTCCTTTTTATTTCGACTATGTTAGTCACATTTTCTTTTTTACATTTTAACGACATTCAATCGGCTAGAGATTACTGGGTAGGGAAAGTTATGAAAATTAGAGCCATAGTACTCAAGTGAGAGCAACGATGTGAAGTAAACAGATCGGAAAACTAGAAGTGGCAGGGTCATTAGAACAGGCTTAATATCGTACGGGCTTAATCTTTGTCCGTAACAACCGGTTGTCACGGTAAAGATACCAGGACACATGCTAGTGAACTCGGGTGATTCGTAGTTATGCTGCCAAGCTCGCCCCTTACTAGCAGAAGACAAAGATTAAGCCCGTACGATATTAAGCCTATTCTAATGACCCTGCCACTTCTAGTTTTCCGATCTGTTTACTTCACATCCTTGCTCTCACTTGAGTACTATGGCTCTAATTTTCATAACTTTCCCTACCCAGTAACCTCTAGCCAAATGAATGTCGTTAAAATGTGAAAAAGTTAATGATTATTTTAGACATCTCATAATTATTTCATATTCGATACGATCGACAGTTTTTTAGTTGTAGCCTCTGTTACTCTTACTGTTGAGTACTTCAGCATCATCATTTAGTATTTTAAATTTCAAGGTTACCCGATCTTGGGCCGCCAGTCTCCAGTCTCCTTGAACGCCCACCGCGCGCGCACCTTTCTCGATTGTACACAACAGTACAGTTTTGTTCCGAAATCGACGACCTCTTTCAGATTCTGATCAAAAATTTAGCCGGCCTCTCTTTCTGCATTCCCATTTTTACTGTGCCGTCGAGTATTGGACGCTGAATTCTTCTATCAAACACACCGAGCACTCAATACTCTGTTTGTTTCAATGCCCTTGTGTCCTCCCCCATACATAGCAACAAGGAGTATCAGCGGTTTGTATAGTGGAAGTTTTGTATGCGTCTGAAGCTTATGGGAGTTTAGCTAACTGCGTAAATTGTAGGATGTAGGATTTGTAGCTGCAACACGTCTTTTCATCTCGCGGCTAACGTCGTTATCACATGCCACTAGTATTCCGAGATACATGTGTTCGTCGACAACCTCAGAATTTATAGTTAGTTCGATTCTTCCAGCCTCCCTTTTAAAAGGCAAAAATGTCAATTCCACTGTTCTACTACATGTTAGATCTCGTGGTAATAGTTTCGTTCCTTTGCACATCATACCATCGTATCGCACCCTCGAGCGCTATATTGAGCTGTATCAATCCATCTAACGTCCGTGTTCCTTATCAGATCACTGTGGAAAAGCTAAGGCGGACTGGATGCCGGACTGCCTGACTAATTGGATCTCCTCGTACTTTGCGAACCGTAGCCCCTCGGTGGTGACTTGGAACTACACTATCGGATCCTTTCCACATTACATCGGGCGTTCATCAAGGGAGTCATGTCAGACCTCTGCTATTTGTGCTCTTTATGAACGACCTCTGCAGTGAATTATCGTCTTCTAAAGTCATGTATGCTGATGATCTGAAAATTTGCCGTGTTCTAACAACTATGGTAGACTGTTGTGCATTGCAAATGGACGTCGATAGGACAATTGACTGGAGTGACAGAAATGGAATGAGTGTGAATATTCAAAAATGCAGCACAATCACTTTTACATGAGTACATGCTGCCATTAAGCTCGAATAGTCAATATGTTCTGCTCACGTAGAACGAGTCGTATTCGTCAAGGACTTTGGTGTCATTATCGACTGTAAGCTACGCTTTACAGAACATTACTCTTTCATTATAGCTAAAACCTACTCTGTACTTGGACTCATCCAACGCAACACTCGCGATTTTAATGATGTGTATTGTCTTAAAACACTATACATTGCACTGCTGGTACGCAGTATTCGAGAATATGGAGTTACTATTTGGGCTCCCTATCAATCCATACACATTAATCGTATCGAACGGATACAGAAGAACTTTATCTGGTTTGCACTTCGTCGGTTTCCATCCTGGTTATATCGTTTCCAGCTTCCTCCATATGAAGATCGCTGTACCCTCATCAATCTCCCTACGCTGCGAACCAGTCGAATCTTTCTGCAACGACTTTTCATTTTCGACCTGCTGACAGACAACGTACCCGAGCAAAGTCGAACATCAAAATTACAACAAGTAGAAATTATATTTTTATAATAGCATCAAATTGAAATCTTATTTTGCTATCAGTTTTAGATTTTTAAATATGACATCAAATTTTGATCTCATTTTGTGATCCTTGTTTCTTAGAAGAATTCTCTATGTTTATATTTTTTTGATGAAACATCAAAGTGAGTAGATGTTTTGTTATCAAAAAAATTCAACATCTCAATGAGCTTTCAATTTACTATCACAGATAGCAAAATTAGTTTTCTGTTTGATGACATAGGACAATTCGGTATTAATTCTTCAAAAGGGCTAAACAGATTTTTGTAAACAAACTTGTTTCGCTCATTATTTCGCTGCCGAGTGAAATTCCATGGAAAATACGCATTAATTCGCATCTGTACCCTTCGTAGAAACAATTTCAGATGTTTTCTGCGTTGAAATTATAGCAATTTAAGAGAAATCAGCAAAACAAAAGTTTGTTTACAAATCTTATTAGCCCTATTCAAAAGTTAATATGGAATTTTGCTTTGATCTTTTAACCGTTAAAACGACCAAAATGACAACAACCTGAGTAATCATTTGTTGAACATCAAAACATCAAGTTGAGTTTTCAATTTGTTGTCAGACTCTGCTCGGGTAGCCTCTGCTGCGCTTCTAACAAAACTTGACCTCAATGTTCAGGGAAGATCATTCCGGAGGACTGATATTTTCCGACGCTCAACACATCGCACGCAGTACGGCCAGAATAATCCTTTGGAAGTTTGCTGTTAACTCCTCAACAGCGTCATTTGTATTGATTTTAATATTAGAAAATAATTGTTTAAGTGGGAGTATCTTTCACGAAAAATATCGCGATTTTAAGAGTAAAAAAAACCCCTTTATCGAAAAATTATCTCGAAAACTCACCGTGGGGGTTAGGTATTTTTTACATAGAATGTGTATGCAAAATTTGAAATCCATCGGTTAAGTAGTTTTTGAATAGCAGTTAACACCACAAATCGAATTTTTTCCAGAGACGTTCTATAAAAAGCTTTATCACCGAGTCGCTTGTCGATATATTTGCATGAAAAAATTACAAAATGTTACTGAAATTATACATTATAATACACAAAAGTTTTGGCCAATTCACTTCACCCTAAGTTCTAAAAAAATCGTAAAAAGTGATTTTTTTTCTTGCTGAAACCCTTACCCCCCCCCTTAAATTAAAAATAGACAATACAATACTAACGTCCAGGGCCGGCGCAACAGTAGCAGTCCAGGACCGGCGGGTAGTACCACTCGAAAATTACCGAGGGGTGAATTAACCACTCGAAAGTTTGAAACAAACCAAAACCTGGGATTAGCCACGTATGTGGATCGCGCACAAAATGCATTCTTCTGCAATTCTTGTGTAACAATTTCATATTTTTATTCAGATATAAATTTCTTTGCTTTTAAATTTCTTGAAAATATGGGATGATAATAGCGATTTGTTTGAAATTTGAGATTATATTTTATATTAATACTAAGGGGAATACATTTTGACACATTTACATTTTAAAACAAGGAATTCAGATAGATAGAGAAAAAATATTAAGGGGGTGGGGGTTGTGGTAAGGCTTTCAATGTGAAAAAATAACACTTCTTGGCCAATTATTTTAGAACTTTGCGTGAAGCGAATTGTTCAAAACTTTTATACATAATAATGCATCATTTCAATAACATTCTGTAATTTTTCTATGCAAAAATATCGATAAATGACTCGGTGACGAAGTCAAAGGTAAACCAACGATTGATAGGTCCTATATAAACGATTGAAAAACTATAGTTCAGAGCAACCATGAACCGATGAACTCAAACACAGTATGCTTCTGCCACCTCCTCGTTGATAGGCGTCGACGACGTGTCTGTGAATATTCAAGTGCCATGGATAAATAATAAACAAAAAACATGGTCAAAGCAAATACAAATTTGTATTTTGTCAAACCATCCCATTTGTAAGTGCGATCGCTTCAAAAAACCAATAATTAACTGATAGATGCCCATTAAACAACAACGGGTTCCCTTTCCAGGTAGAATGTAGAGTAGAATATGCATGGAATCATGCATTAACTAATGAAAAACTAAGTTCGTTATATTATTCGTTCTGTGGTTATCAGGCACCTGGTTTATCTTCTAGTATATCCGTTATGAGGATGCTGGGTCATTAGGCCGTTAGGCCGAAAGTCATCCGGCCGAAGCACATTAGGCCGAATGGTCATTAGGCCGAATGGTCATTGGGCCGAATGGTCATTGGGCCGAATGGTCATTGGGTCGAATGGTCATTAGGCCGAATGGTCATTAGGTCGAATGGTCATTAAGCCGAATGGTCATTAGGCCGACTGGTCATTTTGCCGAATGGTCATTAGACCGAATAAACCAAAGAGAGTGATAGTTGAAGTGGTTAGAACGGAAAAGAATGATCAGTTTCCAATGAAGGGTGATTTATTTAGATTTTTTTAAAAACTTATAATTATAACGTTTAGCATATTTACACCACCTTTCTCGTTACTAATTTATTGACTGCATGAAATAAAAAATAAAATGGACGCCTAATGTGACTACGCCACATCGCTTCAATCCGGGTACGATGTGGCGTAGCCGCTACCGCTCCGTCGGACTTAAACTAATTGATAGCCCATATGTTTGAATAATCCGGGCAAACGAGTGGATCACAGGTTCGTTTGCGAGGGGCCGCCGCTTCCGACGGCGGGACGGCGACAACCTGGCCTCGGTTATGCGGCAAAGCCACATCACACAGGGTTCGCTACATGCGGTAGAAAGTTCAAACGTAAATAAATAAAAAAAATAAATATATATGCGTGTTTCTGATTAAATATTTGATCCGACAGTGTTTTTGTTTGTCTTCTCAAAAAAAAATGGCAACTTAGTGGTATGTCATTGTTCTAGAATAAGTTATCCACTTTAATTATCATAATCGAAAGCTTTAGTAAAAGTTGTATTCTATGTTTTATGTATGTGAATTGTCATCTAGTTCAACTTCCGTAATTTGATGCGCTGGATAGAAGTCGTGAAATACGCAAGATATAATTGAAAAGAACAGCTCATATTAAAAAGAAGGATAAAATTTGATTTAAATTCATTGAATTAGGGAAATAATTAGACATTTTGAGAGAGAATGTAGAACAAAATAGAAAAGTAAGAGATAGTGAAAGAAGATGAGAGAAGTAGAAGTAGAAGTGGTAGAGAAGGAATATGAAAGAAGAAAATTGGATTGTTTCCATTCCACAGGACTTTATAATGCATGACTAATTAAACTGTCATAGAACAGATTATTTTGATTACAGACAGATTTTATGTGCTTAGCATCCTCCTGCCTAACTGCTTAATGATCAGATATTGTTGCCGACGTAATGTAAAAAATAAATTATATTAGCGCCTAACGTGCCTACCCCACATTTCTTCAATCCGTGTGCTCGGACCGCAAATGACAAAAAAATATTTGTGATATCCAGACAATGAAAACAATATGAGATTCGTTCAATCGAGATATGACAATCATTCCGAGAAGCCCCGAAAGCTGTGCAGGATAAACTTCGGCTCCCTTTCCTCTCTATTAAGCATCCGATCTAAAGCTCATTCGGCCTAATGACCATTCGGACAAATGCACATTCGGCCAAATGGCCATTCGGCCTAATGACCATTCGGCCTAATGTCCTTCGGCCTGGTGACCTTCGGCCTAATGGCCGGGCACCCTCGACAACCCCTTTCTTCTGCTCTATAGGCACTTTTGAACATAAATCCACTGTGTTTCTACAACAAGAAGCACTTTCTTGTGCATACCGTTTTAAGGTAACTGGGCTCTGGAACAGTAACCCAATAGACCGTGCAACTAGCCGCACAAGACTGTGGCCCCAAATGGTAACTTGGGATGAGAATACACTTGTTTCCAGTGGCCTTACACTCAAAGTAAGGCCACTGGAAACAAGTGTGGCCTTACACTCATATGTAGTTTTCCGTTTAGAACTTCCAATGTGAGAATTCCACTTCGCGAGTGTCTGGCTGGATGGAGCGACAAATTGAAGAATACTATAAACCAATCTCATTCGCTTGGTAGTACTGTATTCCAAGCAGAAATGTTTGTGATTCTGTGTGGCATACAATCGACACTTCAACACGGAATTTTCGGTAAAAGAATCTATTTTTGCTCTGCCAGCCAGGCTGCCCTGAAAGTACTTAGTTCGGCAGATTCGAGATCGAAATTCGTAATTGCATGTTGAACTAAACACGAAGAACTTAGCATTTCAAAGGCTATCTACCTTCTATGGGTACCCGGTCATTTCGGTATTAATGGAAATGAATGGGCGGACGAATTGGCTAGAGCTGGCGCAGCGACCGACTTCGTTGGGCCATAACCAGTTCTACCACTGTCGATAAGTTGGATAAAGCACAAGATTCGTTCTTGGGCTGCATCCGAACATGGCAACCATTGACGTAGCTTGCGAATTTGCGTTCAAGCAGACTTTTCTGCCGGATGTGAGTCCGTAAATGTCGATGAATTTATTGCATTTTTCCAAGCACAGTTACAGTTTTCTAATCAGGGCACCGACTGGACATTGCAAACTCAATTATCACAATGTTACTATTCAGCATGCTGAGTACTATTCATATGACCTTTGTGAATCCGATTACGGAACATCATATCATTTGATATGTAACTGCCCTGTAGCAATGCAATTGCGTATCCGGATTTTTGGTTCTCCATATATAGATGAACGTATGTACAGAAAGCTAAAACACAAGGGTATGCTATTGCTCCAAACCCAGTGTGGCAAAGAGCTATAGTTCAAGCCGTATTTTAATGCCAATATCTCTTCGGGGGTGTTGTAGTTCTGTTATCTGAATATCCCCTGGGGTTGTTGTTATATCCGCTCACTGTTTAAATAAAAATTCTAAATCCCTCCGGGGGTTGGGATTTTTTTTCCTGCTATTGTAGCACCTGTACATCGTTCAGCATCCTTCCGAGGGTGCAGAACGCTCTGTTTTAATTGTTCTGTGTCATTATTTTCCTTACCCCTACCCTTACCCCCAATCAATTCTGTCAGGGAACTGATGAAAAGACGATTTATGGAAAAATCATTTTGTCCATCATTCTAGAAAGAAAAAAATGTTCCACCGTTTGCGAAAACTTATTGTTTTACATTCCACAGAGCCGCTCAAAATTGTTCAAAAATTTTAAATTCCTTTAGTGATCTTTTGATATTAGTTACGGTGGTGAGCTTTGTTCCTTTGCCGGGATCTCCCTAGCGACTATGGCGAAAAACTGGATTCTTCCCTCCCTACAAAGAATCCTGGAACACCACACCGCAGTGTGATTCCCAGGCCTCTTATCCTGCTTCTCTGCTTTTCCTGTTAGCTGTATTGGAGGGCAATGCTCGTTCGGCCTATCCTCCAAAGCGAGAGTGGATGGTGCTTTTGTATTTTTTGTTATTCGCTGGGGAAGTGAAATAGCTCTGAATAGAGGTGCGCATTATACTTTGCAAATGTAAGTTTATTTTGGTAATATTCTAATCAACCAGCGCTGAATTAATACCCTGACTAGTTACAGAAGGAATGAATGAAGGCATACTTATCACCTTTAACTCATTGGGTATCAAAAAGCGATAAATGTCGAGCAATCGCTTTGATTTACATTTCTGTTTCTGAAGTCTACTACCAGGTCACTAAAAAGCTCCGGGTCAAAGTCTTTCCAGAGGTGGTAATACTAGAATGGAGAGATGAAAGTGAAGTTTCTGGTAGTCGGACGAAATTTGTACCTCGAATTTGTACCCGTCTTCCCCAGCGTTTATTTCTGCTTGAGCGCCGGCGGAAATCTTATTAGAGTCCGAGAAATAATAATCAAATTTAAGACAAACAAAAAACTTATGTGGAATGTCATCGCTTTTTTAAACACTATATAATTCACATATGGATGTTTTACTTTCAAGGAATTTTTAAGTCTTACACAATGTAATCTAAGCACCGACTAGCAAACATAATACTCTTTTTTCATCGCTCTCTTGAAACCTTAAATTACCACTGTCTCTGTTGTATCCCGTTTGTATCGAGATACGAACGATGAAAAATTAGAGAGACTGTTCAAAGTTTTATGTCTGTTAGTTTGTGATCTAAGTACGTTTTTACAGATCTATATACATGTTGGTTCATCTTTTTTAAACAATACTAATAAGCCAAAATATAAAAGTTCAGAATTTCACTTTGAAAGATGTGTTTAGCTAAAAACAAAACAAAATTTCAATAAGGAACCTAAGGCAAAATACGAATCTAGGGTCAAAAATATTTCGTCTATACACAATTATGTTCAAAACAAAAAGGATGTTCATAATTAACAATAAACGATGATTTATCGTCCTTTTTACTACGGTGTTCGATGATTGATCGTATATTTTGCTGATTATAGAGGCATTAATCAACTATAAACTTGGAGTAATTTGCTTTTTTCGTATTAGAAAATTTCTAAGCTGGCAAATTTACCTACGTAGGCTGTCGAGGTCTTACCAACAACGTTTCAGTCATTTGTAAACTAACCGCAAAGGGTTTTAACCGAGCCCTTGAAAGTATAAGAGTAAAACCAAACTACTGATGTATTTTTGTGTTTTAAAGCTTTCATAATTCGACTAGATTTGAAGTTTGAATTTCATTGGATAATGAAATTATATGTTATACCAGGTTATTTATGCATTTGCCTAAATTAAGGCCGTATAACATATACCGCATTTGGCCTATTCGGCGACCGATGCCATATTTATTATAATATGACGGTTAGACATATATATGAAAACTCTTGTAGTAATAGTTCAGCGGATGCAAAAACCACTAAACCGGTTACCAGAAAAACCAGCATGTTAAACTGCAATCACTTAATGTATGCAAGTTCGTAAGTGGTTGTATTGCTTTCGATCACTTGTTTTTATCGAAACGAATTATCAAAACGTTCAATATTTGCATCAATAGAGAGATAATATTAGCAAGAACAAAAAATAAAAATTATCTAATATGCTCAGACACAAAATTAGGGACAAGAAAACTAAAATCGACTGTGATCAATAAAATCCATTTTTATAAAATAAATTATATTTACTATTCTTCTATATTTTGTCTGGCATCATGTTAATTCTGCTCCGGGTTTTGGAAATTTTGTTGCTCAATAAAATGTTCGTCGCTGATCTAATACTATAAGAGTCTATACTCTCAATTGGTTAGGTATAAAAAAACATGTTAGACGATTTATTCTCTAGTCTCGAGGCCATCTCAGGATTGCCATTTTTCTCACTCGCTCCGGTTTAAACAGCGCGACAATTCCGAAACTCATAGGGCCTGGCAATACATTTGTTTTAGATTTTGCAATTTTGTTCCCAGAAGCTCCGGAGCAAAAACGCAGGCTGCTTTGCTATAGGACGAAGAAAAAGAGAAGTAGCTAATGCATGACCTACGTTCTCCATGTTTGCTCCGGAGTACTTTCAGTTTTTCCAGGACTTGAAACAAATCTAATATCTACGAAGGAAGTTATGTTTTGTTGTATGGCATTTAAAAATGAGATCTATCGATGTGCTCGGAAGAACAGTTTACAACGGACTAACTGATCTTCGTTTCATCACAAGTTAGAGACCAGCATCGTGGGCCGATTTAGTAGGAGATGCAATATTTGCAAGTAAGATTCGATAGGAATCACCCTCTGTAAACTTACGTACGACATCCTTCTGTTGGAAATAGTTAGCGACGCTTGTTAATCAAGCCCATCTTTTTCAACTGACGTAAAGCACATTTGGCAGCAGTACACTTGGCGATGCGATAATTACGGCCAATACCACGGAATGTACCTTTTCCGAATACTTCTACCGTCACTCGAACCCGTCGTCCATCGGCTAATTTTTCCGGTTTCCTAGAAGTGAGAATTGAATTTATATGGTTCATTATACAATTTGAAGTTTCTGTTTGCATGTACAATATGCCTAAGATTTAAAGTGCTCCAAACAGGTGTAGACTAGATTCAGTGGTTGCTATTGAATCGAGTCAGTATTAAAACCATAAACATCAAATTAATATCAGTCATGTCAAGATAGTATGTTATGACGGTAATTTTGATATCTTAGATATTATCTAGTTCCTTATTACGCCACATCTAGATGTTATCAGTTAGATTGACATATGAAAAGAAAAATAAATAGAACTTAGAGAATCTGGTGATATGGCTTACCCGAATTTGGCGGTCTCTGGTTCAAGCTCCAGGAGTTCCCTTATTGGGGACTTGGGAACAGAATTACTGAACTGTTCTATTTCAGGTCCCATCATACTTCGATATACCTGGAAATGAAAATGCAAATTAGAAGAATTATGTCGGATTTATTAGGATAATTGTTTCGGAATGATTAGTTATTAATTGAAGTATAAGGTTTGGATTTTAAGGTAGTTTTGTTTTTATTATTTATTGCTCTACGCAGAATTGTCCCCTTGCATATAAAGAACCCCATAGAACAGTGATTCTCAACCTGGGATCCGAGGACCCCTAGGGGGCCGTGAAGTCGTTGCTGGGGGCCCTCGAAGAAAAATATATCTTCCGAGTGCATATTGAAATTTCAAGTCTTGTTTCCTAACAAATTGAAAATAACCCTAAAAAAATAAATTATGCACGAACTTTAACCCATATTGTTCAACGATTTTGTTATGTATTGTCGAATGACCCAGTAATAAGTGAGTACCGCAGTGTATGCAAGTATGCGTGAGGATACGATGAAGTAAATAAATATATTACAGACGGTTGCTATGCGATCGTTCTCAGTTTAGTGTACACCATCAAAACATACGCGTGTTATTGATTAAAGAGAACTGTCCCTCAGTTTACATAGTTTACAGTGGCGACAAGGTTAAAATATTTTGAAAAAAATTTAAGTGAGTGATTGAAAAAAAAATATAAGTGTTTTTTGCTGCTGATAGCGGGCGGCTGAAAGGAGTGAACAGCAAGGGTGCAAGTGATTTGCTGTGGAATAAGCGCCGGTGAAAATAGGTGCGATATTGCACACGGCAGCGGAAAGGTACATCGAAATCTGGGCCAGCGCATATGGCTATTGACCGTTGTTGCGCCAATAAAACGTTCTTTCGCAAAATTTATGTGCTTGTGAACGATTTTAATCACCATTTTGTGACGATAGCGTCAGTGTTTTTTGGCGGCGGTGATTGTGTATTTCGTTCTTTTTCTTTCCTTTTAGGCTTTGGTGTTCATTCTGTTGTGCTTGGTATTGGTAGAGTTCTCGTTCAGTGAGATCCCAACATAATTTCGGACAGTTCAGCGCAGTGCTGCCAGTTCTACTGCAGTTCTGCTGGCTTGAGTCGTGCGAAAAGTTTGTCGAATATTGTGTCGGGCTGGTACCATGAGCGAAATAAATAAAAGCATATTTTGTTTTATTTTTTATTTTTGCGCTTGAATCACAGACTAACAGACATAACACTATGAGGTAATTCCCACAAAAACATCGATCCGGCAATTTTCCCAGAACACTAGCTCCACCTTTTATTCACAGTCCCAAGCACTCATTTGCTGATGGGTTACCCCTCAGGTTTGGGAACAATTTTTCCCTAGTGGTCTATCCCCCATCTGCTTGTTCATATGTCAGTGGCGCCATAATTTCAAATGTGGCCACAGTCCCAACTACAAATATATTTAAAATGACCGTTAAAGCGGGCGAAGCATTGTTTTCGAGTGTTATGTCTGTTAGTCTGTGCTTGAATTGTTTTATTTAGCACATTCGATATGGCTGAAGGTAGCAATGGTAAGGCCAACGTGTTGATTGGCGAGTGCGATTTTTGCGGAATTAAGGGTACGACACGCCGTGATTTGTTGATGAAATAAACTTATAATTTAAAATTCTGATTAGATTTATAAAAATTGGTATTGGTTAGATCAAAATGGATTCGAATTTCCGACATTACTTGATAATGGTTTGGAATGACCGAGGATAGTTTGAAATGTGTCACAAAAATAAATTGAATTGCTTGAATTTCACGTTTTGACAGTTTCAGTGCTCGATAAAATCAAAACAAAACATTGCCAGCAGCATAACTACAGGAACAAATCAAAACAGAAACATAAATTTTGTTGCCAGAATTATTGAAAGTTTCGAAAATAGAGCATGCAGAGTAGCCAGTTACATCAAATTGATCGGAATTCGAGCAAAATTGGATTGAGATTGGATTAAATTTGTTGAATTTTTTTCAAATATTTTAGCAATACTCGATATGATAGAAAATTGAATAAATTTTCTAAAATTGCCGAAAAAAATGAAAATTCATGCAAAATGGAACGGAATATAACAATTATTCTGAAGTGACGTTCCCCTCGGTCACATCAAGCGCACATGTTTCAAGCGCATGCGACAGGAGCGGAATTCGGTAAAGTTTGTTTGTGATGACAAGGAAAAAGATTTGAGTTTTGGCGATGAGAAAATCGGCGAGCTTTTAAACCGTTTGCGAGCTGATTTGGACAATCTTGAGAGCGATAGCGATTCAGGTGATTTTTTATGTATGAAAGTGTCGTCCATGAATAAAATAAGCGAACCATGCTTTTTGAAGTTACTTGTTCAAGACAAGCTGGTTAAATGGAGGTTGACTGCGGTTCGGCTGTTTCTGTTATTGGTTCTATATTATATGAGAAATTGTTTGACTTGCCATTACAGAAAACTAACAGGGAATTGGTGGTGGTGAATGGTTCGAAACTGAATATATTAGGAAAACTTGACGTTATGGTTCGTTTTAGGACCATTGAACTTGAAATGTCATTGTTTGTATTGGAGTGTAATTATGACTTTGTGCCATTAATGGGACGTCGATGGCTTGACGTATTCTACCCGGATGGGAAAGAATATTTTACAGCGGTTTCTCAGATTAACAATTTACATTTACCAAATCTAGCTGAGAATTTTTTGCTGGAAATAAAGCAAAAGTATTCTCAAGTATTTTCAAAGGATCTTACCTCGCCAATTATTTGTTTTGAGGCGGATCTTGTGTTGAAGGAGAATACTCCTATTTTTAAACGAGCGTATGAAGTTCCATTCAGACTTAGGGAGAAAGTTATTGAGTATTTAGGAAAATTGGAGAAGGAAAATGTTATTACTCCTATTAAAACAAGTGAGTGGGCTTCTCCAGTAGTCGTTGTTCCCAAAAAGGATGGTGAGATTAGATTGGTAAGGTGTCCATCAATAAATTAATTATTCCCAACAGCTATCCTTTACCTTTAGCGCAGGATATTTTCGCAGATTTAGAGGGTTGTAAAGTTTTCGGTGCCCTTGATTTGGAAGGAGCGTATACTCAACTTATGGTGTCAGAAAAATCCAGGAAGTTTGTGGTTATCAACACGATCAAGGGACTTTACACTTACAGCAGGTTGCCTCAAGGAGCTTCATCGAGGTCGGCGATTTTTCAACAGGTGATGGACCAGGTACTGGCTGGATTGAAACATATACGCTGCTATTTGGATGATGTACTCATAGCTGGAAAAGATTTAGACGACTGTCGTAAGAAAGTTTCTACCGTTTTAGATAGGTTAGCTCAGGCAAACATTAAGATGAATTGGAGTAAATGTAAGTTCTTCGTGTCATCTTTACCTTATCTAGGACATATTATTTCAGAGAATGGGCTGCTTCCTTGTCCTGATAAACTAGCTACAACTAAAGAGGCTACAGTACCAAGGAATGTGACGGAGTTGAAGTCGTTTTTAGGGCTCGTAAATTATTATGGAAAGTTTGTTCCCCACTTGTCTTCGAAGATTAGTTGTTTGCATAGGCTTTTGAAGAAGGACGTGAAGTTCGTGTGGGATGAGAATAGTGACAAGGCTTTCGTTAGGTGTAAAAATGAGCTGCTTAATGCTAATATTTTCGAGTTTTACGACCCTATGAAACCAATAGTAGTTGTTTCGGACGCTTCAGGTTATGGTCTAGGAGGAGAGATTGCACAAGAGGTAAAGGGTGTAGAAAAACCTATCTCCTTTACTTCTTTCTCTTTGAATAAAGCTCAAATGAAGTATCCAATACTTCATTTAGAGGCTTTAGCATTGGTCTGCACTGTGAAGAAGTTTCATATGTTTTTATATGGTCAAAGGTATGTTGTTTATACTGATCACAAGCCTTTGGTTGGAATTTTCGGGAAAGCAGGGAAAAATGCTATCTTTGTAACCAGATTTGAGATGTTTGAGCAGATTCAACCTAGTGAACCTGTAGATAAGTTGACGATGGGCGATGTGATTTATTACAAAAATCATAAATCCCAGGATTTCGCAAGACGGCTGAAGGCTCAATTCATAAAAAAATTATGAAAAATTTATTCCAGATTGTGATTGGAAACGTTCGGCTCATAGCCAGGCCCGTAGCCAGGATTTTGTTTCGGGAGGGGCTTAAAATTATTGTATAAATGTAATAATTCTTTTTTACATTTTAACTTCATTCAATTAGCTAGAGATTACTGGGGAGGGAAAGTTATGAAAATTAGAGCCATAGTACTCAAGTGAGAGCAAGGATGTGAAGTAAACAGATCGACCTTTATTTGCAGAAGACAAAAATTAAGCCCGTACGATATTAAGCCTGTTCTAATGACCCTGCCACTTCCGAGTTTTCCGATCTGTTTACTTCAATTCCTTGCTCTCACTTGAGTACTATGGCTCTAATTTTCACAACTTTCCCTACCCAGTAATCTCTAGCTAATTGAATGTCGTTAAAATGTAAAAAGGAAAATGTGACTAACATAGTCGAAATAAAAAAAGGAAAAAATGTAATAATTCTGATGACTTGAGATAGTCATTGGAAACTGAACGTAATTATGATTAGTTCTTAGTGAAAACAATTCCAAAACTAAGACAATAGACACTCAAAAAACCCTAAAATACGTTACCTGTTACATGAAAGGCTATAGTACATCGACGAATTAAATTTGATTATTATTAATTCACAAGTTAGAAATTTCTCTAGTTACAAAAATGAATATTCAAGAGTTCAAAGTATTTAGGGCTGCTTTAAAAATGTTACGAATTCTAGACTACATGTTTACAAGGTGTAGAAGACGCTAAATTGGAATGAGTAGAAAAATATCCAAAAACACGTCTCACGAAATTTTACACTCATTTGCTAATCTGGAGAACGAAACCAACGTTAAGGTTGTCTTCTTGGATAGTAACATATCAGTGTGAAATCCAAGTTTACCGTTGCAAAGAATGTCCAAACAAAGTAAATGTTGAAATTTGCTTTAAATCTTCTGACAAGGTAGGCGATTTGTAGATGCGGAAAATAGGTTCAATTTATATGTTCATGAACAGGCGTCTTGCTACTATTACAAGTTCTGTGACTTCATCCGAAGTTTGCGTTAACTCAACTTTATGAAATTTTCAATTTAAATGATACTGATAATGTCGTAATCATAACAATCCTGAGGAAGAATATTTTTTCATTTTTCTCTCGTGGGGAATGGGTTAAAGACTATCTTCGACAGTATTATCAGGCAACTTAGAATAACTATCTATTTAAGTAGATTCATTTTAGATACTTTTTATATCATTGGACTTAAGAATTAAAAATATTGTAGATTGATTTTCCGAGATCCCTGAAACAAAAGTCAAAATGTAAAGTGAGCGCAAAAAACTACTGATTTCACTACAAAGCAAGAATAAGAACCTTAGCTCTATCGACTTTCGGAATCTTGCAAAACCGTTGGAATTTGAAAAGATTACCTAGATTAAGTAAATATTATATTTGAACATTTGAAGGTTTTATTTCGGAATTCGTGGGTTTTTGGACAATGTAAAATATATATATTTCAATGATTTAATCTACTAATGGAAACTATCCAGAATTTGATCTACTGAACGAAACTGCTCAGAACTTGTTCACTAATCGAAAGAAAATTGCTTAGCACTGATTAGTGAATGCTACTAATGGTAAATTTAACATTGATGAACTAGAAACTAGAAATATAGGTTTAATTTCATAATAATTTCAGCATCACTTGCTTCCGACACATGGAAGAGAACACATCGCATTTACATCTAATTTGCCGAAGAGGCTTTCTTTTAGAGTTGTCTGTTTTTAAATTAAAGCAAACTATCCGTTTCCTGAGAAACTTTTGCAAAACTTTTTGTCAATTCGTTAAACAAATATGTGGACACTACTCTGCTCAGTAATTGGTTTGTTTTTGAATAAAAATAATTAGCTCTTGATTTTTTTACAATCATCCAGATTGGAAGAGATGTATGACTTCTTGAAGAAAGTTGTAATGTTTGTCTGATTACAGGTTTGTTTTACCACTATTTGGGAAAAAGTTTCAAATAAAGTTGTTGCACCTAATGCATCAAAGTTGTGCGAATAACGAAGACGAAATGAGAAGATCAGAGCGCAATTCCGAAACCACTCGTGTTGAGTGTACAGAAAAGATAGAAAAGTGATATTGAATCGATTTGGATTGATCGATTTTTTTCCTCTCTTCTCTCTCTTATTTAAGATTATCTCTCTCATTTTAATTCCATGACGAGCAAAAACAGAACGAAAGACTGTCACATACTGAAGACATGAAATCGAAACACTTATCCCAACTTATTGGCTTATAGATTCAATCAGTCCCAACATTTTAGTCGCGCTTCGTGATTGACTATTGTTTTACCACTTTTTGACCCATTCACTTTTAAAAGAATTTTATTTTACACGTTTGTTGCAGATATCATGGATTTTCGAATTAACAATGTGTTAGTACGGAACGAATTCTTCGTAAAAATGAAATGAAATACTTTTTGTGTAACACAGTACAGTGTGCAGAGTGCACAGTGAGCACTGACCTAATACATAAATCAAAATTGCATGCAATTCAAAAACTTATCATTTAAAAATAACAAACGGGGTCGTGGGTCTTTTATATATTTCCTTATGGGGGTGGGGGGGGAGTTGTTCATTTCTATCTCGCTATTGTACATTTCCGTGTCATCATCGCACTTGCTGTCTTCATGTTCGCGAATGTCTGATTTCTTCCTTGCTTCTCGCCCTAAATAATTGCCCATCCGAATGGATTCCATTTCTCCCAAATGTGACATTAATCTGCGAGTAAGCGGCATCCGATCTTGTAGCGGAACATTGGTTTTCTCATCGTCCATATATAGGAGGATCTTAATTATAGCATTGTCACACACACAACCATGTGTTTTAAGTTGTTCGAAATGAATGGTTTCGTCTGGACTAATTTGTTGAGCGCTAAATGCCTGGCACGGTAGAACTCAATAAAGGCGGCTTCCGAAAGTCTAACCTCCATTTACACCTTCAGGAAATGTTCCACATTATGAATGCTCGGTCCTATGCGAATTAATATTTTATAATCACCGTATTTGGCTGGAGCACCACTTCTTGCTTCTACTACTCATTGATCTCGACAGATTACTACAGCAACAATTATAGTAACAGTTTCTTTTATTCTTCAGACAAGGCACTCAATATAAAAGTTATTATTTTTGTCGTTCGCTTCGCACTGGCTCGAGCAAAAGCATAAAGCACACTGAATTTCGTGACCATTGCCTTTGGTGGTTAGAAATTGCCTTCTTCAATTTTTTCTCAATAATTTGTTCAAACCAAATAAGCAACACATTTTGTTAAAAGTCGCCAGTTTTTTAAAATTATTGTTGAAAAATTTCGGGAGGGGCTTTAGCCCCCTAGCCCCCCCTCTGGCTACGTGCCTGCTCACAGCTCATCGAAAAGGTAAAGGTGCCGCAAGTAAGACGATGGCTAAGGCGCGTGGAATTTTATTTCCTTCCGCTAGCACGGTCGTTACTGAAAACAATAGCGATAGTAAAAGCACCAGTCGAAAGCGAGATTTTCGCGGTACGACGAGCGATGATGAGGAGGATGTTTTCCGAGGATTTCCGGAGATGATCATCAAACGTAGAAGACTTTTCGAATCATCGAGTGATAAACGAAGAAAAATTCAAACTCCTACTCTAAGGAGGTCGAACAGATTGATAAGAGCGAATACGGAAAAGAATTTTATCTATGCTAAGCGGTGAACTATTTTATTGTATCAAATTCTATTGCTATTGAATTTTATTATATTTTGTAAATAATTGTAAAAAAATGCAATAACCATTGAAAATTAAAATGAATTTATAAATGAAATGACCGAGTAATAAGCGAGTACCGCAGTGTACGCAAGTATGCGTGAGGATACGATGAAGTAAATAAATATATTACAGGCGGTTGCTGGGCGATCGTTCTCAGTTTATACGCGTGTTATTGATTAAAGAGAACTGTCCCTCAGCTTATATAGTTTACAGATTTTACATATTGTTTGGATGATACCCTGAACAGGTCGATAGGCTCTTAAATCATACGATGTTTATTAGGGAACGCAGCAACCCAGGGTGATTTCTAAGGTGTCCGTGGCACGAAAAAGGTTGAGAACCGTTGCCATAGAACATGCGATAAATATGCATATAACGGAAGTACACCACTGTAACATCCCGCATAAATAAAAACTTTATCTGGAATCCTCCATATTATACAAAAATCATAAGTGCTATGGTTACTACATACGTTAAAATCTATTTATGATATTACAATAAATGCGTTTTCCTGTAAAATTATATGAAATTATAGAATGAAGATACGAGTTATTGTTACAATATAGGGAATGGTTGTAATATAATATTGTATGTTAGAAAAGAATTGAGGTGCTTCCGCAGGATTATTAAAAAATATATCGAAACGATTTGAATTGAAGTCACAATGATGGTAGTCGTTTTCATATGGTTCTGTAAGGTTTGCTTTAAAGAAAAACGTGCATCGTTACAATTTCCTTACAAGATTACCATGATGTTCACCTCAAGTCGAATCGTTTGGTTACAGTTTTCAGTCATCCTTTATATTGAATTGAATGTGTTGTTAAAATGAAATAACGAATCTTTTTTTATTGCACATATTTATTGGGAAAAAATAATAATTTATCCACGGATAAAGTGCTTTAATACTTTATTATTATTTCTTACCAAGTTGAAATCTGATTATTTAGGTTGGATGAAAGAAATTCCAAATTTAATATTTTGCGTACAGGTTTCGTTTTTGGATAAAATCTAAAGCTTCATTACCTTAATTCACATTTCATCTATAGCAACAATTTGTTTATAAGCACATTCAGCTAAATGGTAAAACTAATCATAATCAAATTTCGTATATGGCAAAATATATCACATCATAACACTGCCGTTTAAGAAATTCTGTTAGTAGGAAGGAGCTTCACGAATTTAGGATGAACTTCTAAAGGAAGGCTAACAGCATGTATTGCAGTCCTAGCAACTCAAGAAATTCAAATCGTCCTCTAATACCCAAGCTTATACCTATTTCTTAAGTAAATCAATTTAAATGTATTAGATTTTTCGTATACATCACGAGTCTTTTTAACAACGTAAGTACAGCTGTCGGAAGTTGCTACACCTGTCAAGACGAGGAGGGATGGTCAATTCTAATAACGGATGCATCATCCAGATTCTTGATTTGCCTAACCAACCAGATTCAACGGTTTATATATTATATACAAATGTATTGTATCAAACACACGGCTCACCATCACCGAATGGCTCGCAAACCTCCTCTTAAACCAATTCAGGGAAAATTTGAATTGAAGTTCCAACCACATACGGTGTGCTCATTATGCAGTTCTTACAATCATGGTCATTCGTAATCATCAACAGTTTATTAGTATATGACATGTCGATTTACCCTCTGCCTAAAGTCGATTGTGGCTAGATTATTATGAAGACCAAAATACGTTCCACGAGATTACAGAAATAGCTCAATTGGTAAAAGCAGCAGTACCACCACCATAAGATATCAACAAACAAACAATGGAGGTCGGCATGTAATCAAATCCAGATTACCATAAATCGATAGAATAAAAAACGTTATTCGAACTGATGAGGGGGGAGGGGGAAGAGGCTCTTGGGTGAATCAGAAAAAAATCATTTATAAAGTTCTTTTTACATCTGCCGCATTTGATAGTGTCGATAAAGTAGTTCATTATACACACTCATCACATTTTGCCCATGGCATAGTGTCACTCGAAAACTATAACTGTACTATTCGAGAAATGGTTATCTGTGGTCACAATACACCAAATAATCGAAACGATTTGTGGTATGGTACCATGATATATCCAATAACAATGTAGTATCGCGACAATGGATTATAAGATCACCATTCCCCTTATAATATGTCCTAAAATTTGTTCGAGGAAATCGGCATTTTTGAATGGTAACGTTACTTAACGACCTATTCGGCAAATGGTACAAGTGGCGCTGACCATAAGTGGAATAGTCAATATGATTGTCGGTAGCGTTGGTTTATCGTTTCGTTAATGATAAGAGGAAACTTCAGGGAATGGTTTTAAAGGTCCAAATACCATTGCGGTTATCTTACAGGAATGGTCACCAAATATGCGGGATTACCTATACTTTTTCAAACGTGGAATATGTGAACTTACGTTTTATATTTGCTCCACGTTTATGAGATTTTCTATATACAAGGGACAATTTTACGTAAATGGGTGTTGTAGGACCATTAGAGTAAAGTGCGCATGGGGCAAAAGTTTGCATTGGACTCAATTTTAAATCATGAGTTCGATTCACTCACAAAAATGAATCGACTCTTTTGATCGACTACGCCCCGTCAACAACCAGGGTGGCCAGATAGAATTAGGCCGGGTTGTTGTCCCAAAAACGTAGTATTGACATAGAATTGTAAAATACTGACAACACAAATCTCTGACCAAATCCAACCCAAAAAATGAATGTTGAGTAGGATGTGTCCAAAATCAATAAAAATCGGTAGTTTTCCGTAGGAATAACAAAATATCGGTAGTTTTGCCTTGGTCGTCTGGGAATCGGTAGGGAAGACCAAAATCGGTAGGACTACCGATAAATCGGTAGGTCTGGCCACCCTGTCAACAACTGCCGCCCAAACCTACACACCAATTTATTTTCGTAGAATGTCAGCAAAAGTGTACTGAATTTTTATCAGCTGAAATTTCAGCCAGAGATGCCAGATTTGCAGACAAGTCTGCAAATTCGCACACTTTTAATTTAAGCTGCAGATTTTTTCGTTGGCGCAGATATTTGCAGATTTTTTATTTTGGTTGCACATTTTTTAGTTTGGTGGCAGATATTTACAGATTTTTGAATATAAAGGCTTTTGGTTACACTAGCTTTCCTAACATATTTTGTTCTTCCCAGACTTTTAAAATTATTGCAGACATTTGAAAAAAGTACCTGGCATCTCTGTTCAGCAATACAAGATATCGAAAAATCGGCAATTTGAATTGAACCGAGCAAAACACTGGCATAACTCGGACATAAAATGTGCAAAGATCCTGGCAATTCCTACCTGATAGAATTCAGCATGAATCGAGCAAACATCTGACAAAGATGTGGCAGGAAGCGTACAGAGATCTTCGCCGTACATTCCTGGGTGGATTCTGGATAAAAGTGAGCAGCATCGGTTGGTTTAACCGCTTCTGTCAGAAACGATTGTTGCATTTTAGCGAATTCTTTGCCAGAATTCTCGCACAAATCGCGCAAAATGCTCGCAGAAACTCTGCCAGCACAATTTTTACTTTGCTTAACTTTTGCTAACTTTCTGCTTGCCACGGTGACTGGGATGTTGCGCTACTACACGCCACACCCGACCTGATGAAAGAATCGGGAGCAACCTGAAGGACATATTGTGCGTTTAAATAAAAAATATCTATACGTCGCTGATAAACTGGCAACTTGCTGCATTTCCGACGCGATTGTTTGATAAAATTGAATATTCTCGCAGCTCTGCAAATCTGTCAGCTGTTCCGATAATAACAAAAACATAATTTAACTCCGCTTTGGTCATATTTGATGATCCAATGGCCTATGGTCGCTAATGATTTCTTGTAGATCCGGGCAAGCTTCGTTCTTGGAATTCCCAGAAAGAAATATCCATAAAGCGCATGATATACGGTGTTAGGCGAGGCATGTTGATGATGTACCGTTTGTATAATAGAATTGGCCATTTCTGTTGAGAATATCGCATTAAATCCTTCAAATCGCGTAGAAACTTAAATATTTAAAATCTGGTTTTATAAATGATAACAGAGTTAATGTTTTGACACAAAATGTCAAAATCACGATTGACACGTTGGTCGGAAGTAAGTGCGGAAGTCGGAAGTCAGTCTTCCGAACTTTAATTTAGTGCTGGCGACACAATAAACAAATCGCCATCGTAAACCTACTCTATACTATACTATACTGCCCATAAAAGCATAAGTCTCATATTGAAAAACAGCAAGCCGAGAAATGCGCTGTTGAAGATTTACATTTTCGTTGAACCGAATGGTCCCATCAATGTTTTGGTATTTTTTCGATATTTTCCAAACAAACCTAGTAATCTGTTTTGTGCATTGTGATTCAGTTGTGATACGTATCCCGACCAGGAGAAAATAACTGGGCAATAACCCGAGCATACTATGTTTTGGTATTCATACCAAAACTTGGTATTAATTGATTATTGAGGTATTAAGCAGGTATTGAAGACACATTTTTCAATACCTGCTTAACACCTCAATGAGGTATAATACCCTATTTTAGTATTATTTATGTATTCCAGTGATTTTTACAAATACCAAATCAATGCTTCATTGAATATCTCCATAGAGCGAATTTTGTTACTGCAAAGTTGAAAAATGTTTTATTGTTATTCAGGTATTATAATAACTCGTTTTGTTATCAAATAGTTATTTGTCGAACATATCTGTGTTATTTTTTTTGTATTTTACCTCTTATGTAGAGCTCATTAATACCATATTGTGGTAAAAAGTCGTTGGTATTGATACCTGAATTTAGTATTCCACGGTATTTTCTTCTGCTCGGGATACGTCCCACTTACTTCTCCTAAGTTTTTATTGGATTTCTAGTTAGCGTTGACATATAAATATGAATTCTTTCTGTTGCGGCAGAGCACTTTCTATAGACGGGTCCTCGCCTCAAAATCTACGACACAACGGCAATCATTATTATAATTAGTGATGTCTGATTTTTGCAAATATTCGATTTTCCGTTAATCGAATAATTTTTGAGAGCTTGATTAATTCATTCGATTAATCGATCAAGATAATCGACTAAATTCAATAATCAATTACTTAGTAAATCCTACTTTATCAACAAAAAAAGGTCGCTCTACACATTTTGAAAAATTGGGAGAAGTCTGGTCATATTTTTTTGCCCTGCGACTTTCATTTTTAAAGCCATCCTTCATTAATTTTGCTCTCGATTAATTGATAGCAGCTACACGATTTGCTCGATTATACCGAAAGCTTGTAATCGATTATTGTTTTTTTCGATTATTTAAGAAATTAATCGATTATTTGCGTTAATTGATTAAAAAACGACATCGCTAATTATAATATATACAGCACAAAACAAAGTACGCAAAGTCAGTGCAGTTTAACCAGCGCCGGCGGCGGTCGAGCATCCGTTACACTATCGTTTTATTTCTATTCACCGTCCGTGTGTGTCGATTATTATAAGTGGCAATTTTATCGGGTCCTATCGCCAGACGCATCACTTTCTTTTAATCAACTTTTAGGGATGTAAGGAGTACAACTAGCACAAAAAATTATGTGAATTTGTTAATTAAGTATTAGATATAAACAATTAAAACTCGAAAATCTCGCTTTTTACAATAAATTCGGCTGCGTCTGAACTAAGAGTCCTAGAGATCTAAATTTTTTTTGCAAGTATCTCAAACATTGAACTAAATAATAGATTGTTTGCAGAATTTTTCGAAGGTCAGTTTTTTCGAAAAATATATCAAAATATGCAAAAATGGAGTTTATTATTATGTTGGTCTATAAAAGATTCTCAACTAGCATAGAAATAGAGTGTGGTTTTTGAGGTCGCTGATTACGATTTTGATAACAGAATTTGAAAATTCAAAATGGCGCCTACATAATGGCAGCCATTTTCTTTTACAAAATTTGAGAATTTTGTTACATTGTGCATACAACTCGATTTACGCGAGTTTTTGGGGTTGCTGATTGCGATTCTGAGTCAGAATCAGCGATCCTGAAAACCCAGGGTCAGACGTTTTAGGCCAATATGAAAAAATATGAAATTTAGGCAAACAAAGCCGCCATATTGGATCCGCCATTTTGAATTTTACATTTTCGACCTCAGAATCAGAATCAGCGACCCCGCAACCCCCCATTGCAAGACGTTTTAGGCCAATATAAGAAAAACATGAAATTTAGCCAAGTCACATTTTGAATTTTACACATACGACGTTAGAATCAGAATCAGCGACCCCAAAAACCTATATAAAGCTAAAAATAACAGCATTCAACGAAAAAATTTGCGTCGCAAAGGGTTAAACTGAATTTGTCAGTTAATTCATACAAGTTACTGCTATTGACAGTGCTATTGCTAAACCTACCCAGTGAATATCCCAGTAAATAGCAACTTAAGTTAGATGACACTTAGTGTTAAGTGGAAATAGTGTATGCTAATTTCTGCTCAGACAGGCTTCAGGAGCACCAAGCTCTGGATGTCGTCCAGCAAAACAGAAACCCTTCAATTCTCCGCACGAATCAGTGCGGTCTACGCTTCCAAGTTAGTCTTTATTTACAATATTTCTAATCGCGAATCTCGCCGATTTCAGTGCAATTCTAATTTTCTTGGACTACTCCAACCTCGGATACAAAATGAAGAGTCGCAATGATGGTAGAAACGAACCAGTTGCCGTGAAGACTCGCTTGGGATGGACCGTTTACAGTAACTGTACCGGGAAGGAAGAAAGCTTCCACAACGTCAAAAATTGCGACTGGACTCGGGAGTATCATGTTGATCTACACAGAACAATAAAATCACACTTTGCGTTGGATATCATAGTAGTTATCAAACCGAACAAACTTATCCCGTCTCAGGAAGATCACATGCGTTGTTTGAGTCCCTCACCCGTTCAACAAATAAGCGAAGAGAATAACAAACAGTTATAAACCTGTAGAAAAAAAAGAAAATAAAATTAAATAGGTCTTCTCTGGAAATACGATCACGTCCGCCTTCCGGGCAGCGAAGCGATGCTTTTTTTACACTCCATATAAGGCTTACTTTTGTGCTCACCTCTATCACGCCATGCGAGGCTTAATTGTGTGCTCACCTTTTTCGTACCTTGCGAGGCTTACTTTTGTGCTCACATACCATGTGAGGCTGACTTGGATGCTCACTTTATCACCTGATTCACTCTCGATCATGCCACTCTATTACGCCCTGTCGCCCCCCCCCCCCCCCCTGACATCCCATGTGGGACATTTTTCTTAGGCCCCACTTCTGACATACCATGTGAGGTTTACTTGGATGCTCACCGTCTTCGTACCTTGTGAGGCTTACTTTTGTGCTCACCCCTAACATACCGTGTGAGGCTGACTTGGATGCTCACCTTTCACTCCTCTGCCACGCCACGAGGTATCAATAGCGAAGTCCCAACATACTACGCTACGACCCTCCCATCTTGGCATGAGGCAGTCCATATATACGCCTAGTCACTCACTCTTCTGCTTTGCTTCGGGGTGGCTGGGTTTACCCCTTACGCGGTTGCCAGTTGCTGCGCCTTTAAGGTGACGGAAGTGTCAAGAAAACCGATTGAGCAAGGATCTAATATTAGCCAACGATCTTGGGACGAAGATCCAGCAACACGTCAGTAAGGGCTACGTAAGGAAGTAGACTTCGAAAGAACTACAAGTACGTCATGCGCGAATCTAGTATCTTCCAATCTTTGTTGTTGCGAACAAACTGAGAACGTTTCGAATGGGAGGCAGCAGCCACCGGTGTTTCTCTAAACTCACTCTTGTTGAAGGGTCCCGATTCGTTTTCGTGAGTTCAAAGTGGCAGTAAGCGATGACATCAAAGAAATGTTTCACCAAGTACGAATGCGAGATGAAGATCAGTACTGTCACTTTTGTATGGATTTTGTAAATATTAGAACAAACCTAGAGCAACTTTGATCTAAAATCGAAATCAGTTGATAAGTTGATGATATGCTCGTAAGCACGGAAATGAAGAAATGCAGTGAAATTGGCTCAAAATGGTATACGATCCTTTGGAATTGATTGCACATCTATTACTGTTTCGGAAGGTTGTTTTTCAAGAAATTTGGAGAACATCGGTCAGCTGGGATAATCAAATCGAAGATGCACAGTGCGAGAAATGTCTTTCCTAAGGTGGGACTGGAGGAAGTTCCACGATGTTACCGGACATTGACATCCGTGAAAGCTAATGTAGAGATTCACACGTTCGTAGATGCAAGCGAGAACGGCTTTGTAGCTGTCGTATATCTTAGATTCCATGGAGGGGATGTTATCGAATGCTCATTAGTAGGAGCAAAAACCAGAGTAAATTCCTGTCTATCCCTAAGTCCGAACTTCAAGCAGATCTATTCGGCGTTCGATTAGCGGGTACAATACTGGCATCTCTACCATCAAGAATCAGCAAGCGATATTTCAAGTCAATGCAGTTTGAACTATGCTATATTTCTCCGCTGAGCCAAACCAAGTTTCGGTTTAAATATTTCTAATCAGCTCACTAGGAACTCCTTTTCTTGTGGGACATCACGCAGGATTAGGAGTTTACCGAAGACTACATATTAAGAAGACTGATATCTCTTTCCTTCCCCCATAAAAACGAGAAGTGACAGAGGTTACAGCGCCTCTATTGGAGGAAGGTAGGAAGCTTTATGTAAAAGTGTATATGTGTGTGTGCATCACTATGGGAAGTACCACCTTTACCCGCAAGTGGCGTTGCTGTCACTGTCTCCGGATTCTGGACAGAGTTGCCAGTCTTCTTGATATGCAGTCTTCGAGTTTACTCAGAAACACAAATAGTGTTTTCGTTTTTGCAGTGAGAGTCAATCCAGTACTAGCTTAGTTCCGTCACTAAGTTAGTCTCGGATTCTGATGAGAGGAACTCGAAACGCCTCTACAATACCTAATTTGGTTAGGGTTAAGTGCATATTTTCACCATAATAGGGAGGATGCCTAACTAATTCATTAATTACTCGGCTTACAATCAAAGAAATCCGTACAAATTGGCAGCTTTTCTTCGTTGTAAAGAACTAAGCTAATAAAGCAAATGCCCCGAAAACGGTGGAATGCTCGCATTTGAAAGCAACGAAAACGCGAATCGGGTGTCAGTTGTTGCCCTACCATTCTAATCAATCTGTTGAGCAAAGATGGCAGACGCTGCTCTAACCAACGGCTTCGAATATGTATAGTGATAATAGAAACAGCGAAAAAAGGCTAATTACCCTATAAGTTTGTGCCCTTTGCGCGCAAATGTGGTTTAAAACAATTTTCTCCTTTATGGAGAAATACAAAAAGAACTAATTTTTCTCCACTTAGCAGAAAAATAGTATACAGTACAAATCAATTTTTATTGAATTACAAACTTGTCAATTTTTACCTCATTCAATTCGTCGCATAATTGGCAACTCGGTAAGCACGTGTAGCTAATGCAATAAATCGAACCTCATAAAGGGTGTTATGATCAAAAATTGGTCAACTTCAACTTGACGCATTTTTTCAACGTGTATAAAAAAACTGCACACCTTTCATTTTAATGATGAATGTGTGTAGTATCTCGTCTACTGTTTCATTTGAAAATTTGCTCTTCGGTCGTGAAAATAGCATCGAAGTAAAGTTTTGCTCGCGCATCACAAAAAGTTTGTGAAATTCTTGAATGTGGCCAATTCATTTTATGAAAACGTTTGTCGACAGTCAGGAAGAGCGAATCGAGAGGAAATCGAAGGTCGGAAGCCACAGAAACAACGAAAAGTGTGGCTAATTGTTTCAAGCGGAACCCCAACCTCTCCGTCTGAGATTTCGCAAGCAAGTTAGGAGCATCGTCTACAACCGACAGATCGTGACAGAGAATTTCAAACCCATTAAGCTTTCTTAGTTCACAAATAAATATCTCGTGCGACAGACCATCTTTCCGTGGCTTGAAGAGCGACATCTACAACGTAACCACGAGAAAATTTGTGTTGCAAAAGTGCCCGAAAAAACGTCTGTTTCCTTTCATCAAGCAACATAATTGTTTCGTTCAATTTTGACGTTCAGGTGGTGCCCAATGACATAGCTCTGCTTTCAAGAATAATGTTTCATTTTCTTTCAAGTTTGTAGAAATTGTCTTTGTATACAAAGCAAAACTAGCAGCTATTCTTTATAGTTTGCAAATTACAGCTAGTTGACAACCTCCTTACTCAATCAAGTAAGGCATGATCCAAAGGGTTGGATGTAACTCATAACTTCATTCGTGTGATGTCTAGGTCGTATTGAGCTTGCAGAGAGTAATCATTGGGGAAGGGAAACCAAAACGTTGAGCATGTTGTTTCGTTGTCCACTGAATGCTGTGCCACTAGATCCTAATTAGTAGTTTCTTTACAAATCCGATGCAGCCCAACATATGTTCCCGTTCGAGACATCCTGACCTACTGGGATCCTTCATACACGGAGCTTATTTGCTATTTCCTGAAAACAGTATCTGTCAAAACTCAATTACCTTTACTTTCTCATGCTCTCATCCTAAGGTACCAATTAGACTTTCCCAAAATTTGAGTTTCAAGTTGTTTTGAACAACAGAGAATATACATAAATACATTGGTAAATATACGATCACAATGGAATACAAGCACCACTTTCTTCCAGAATTCCCTGGATAATAGATAACACTGAATATTGTTCATAAAAAATTAACGTAAATTGACTTTTTCAAATGGAAAATTAGGCTGATTATATTAGAAACAATGAATTTGAACGTATCTTTGGACATTAGATTCGCTCCAGATTGCTAATATAATCATTATCTTCGATGGCGCTTTTCTTAGTTGTTAATGTAGGAACATGAGACAATTGTGAATAGAACGGTAGTAAATGACTCATAACAACGTATAATGTATTTGTTTCCATATCGCATGAAGGGAGAATCAGAATGTACTGACTCAAATGGCACGTCCCCCGTATGTAGTCCGATTCTCTGAAGGCAACGTAAATTTTCCGAAAACCACGACAAAGTA
Source organism: Topomyia yanbarensis (assembly GCF_030247195.1). Classification (NCBI taxonomy): domain Eukaryota; kingdom Metazoa; phylum Arthropoda; class Insecta; order Diptera; family Culicidae; genus Topomyia; species Topomyia yanbarensis. The sequence continues at coordinate 146,508,865 of NC_080670.1, forward strand.
AGTTTGTTGAATTTGTATAAATTCATTTTGTAGCACGGTCGAAGTCATTCAAAAGTAGCAGCAAACCAAACGGGCCATCGCTGTGTTATAGCGGCCAAAAATTAAGAAATAGTCTTTATTTTATGCAATGTTTCGCATTTATCCGTGCGGGACTCTAGGTATACAGACTCTAGTTCAAGTAAAGAAAAGAAAGCACTACTTGGTAATCAAGCCGACCCAGGTTCGCATTTTTGCCCCACTTTACCCTACGGGGTAAAGATAATCTTCCAAGAAAAATTTTGACGTTACCTTCCAAACTGCATCCAAAGACATATTAGAGTCTAGAAAAATGGCTCCTGCGACAGATTCGAAAACGTCACCTAATGCTTTTGGGACTTCAACATCCTCAGCTTCATCACATTCGTCTTCTAATATGAGGTAATACTGCGAAAAGAAAAAATATGATATTAAAATATCTTTATTAAATTAATAGTCGACTTACCTCCTCACTGATGCTATGGCCATTTTCTTGCTGTATTCGCACAAATCGATCGATAACGTCGTTCAACCCTGGCGAAAGGTGTCTAAAGTATTTGTGGAAGTCGTGCCTCACGGCAAGTGATGCAAATATTGTATTATTTACTAAGGCAGACCTTAAATCCGTCAGTGCACCGGGCGAATGTTGCCTTGGATCTTCGTACAAATGTCGCGTGATAAGATAGTCCAGTACAGCATCTCCGAGAAATTCTAAACGCTGGTAACAGTCAGTTAACCGGTTTGGGCAATACGATGCGTGAGTCATGGCTTGTAAAAGATAAGAACGGTCTACAAAGTGGTAGCCCAGGGAATCCTCGAAGGCATCATAACCGTCAAGCAGATGATCTAGTATGGATTCTGGTTCTGGGACATATGCAAGCAGTGGTGATTTAGGCGGAATCCAATATCCATACACCGAATTCACATTTTTACCGTCTTTCTCGTAGCACTGTGAGCTACCAGGTATACGTTTTTCGACTGACTTGGATGATACTTCGGCCACGGGTAGCACTCTAATACCCAGCCATGCCATTAATAACAGTGCCCCGCGAGGACCACATTCTATCAAATAGGCACCTATTAAAGCTTCAACACAATCTGCCACCGACTTGTCCGGTATGCTATGTTGAGTCACGAGGTTGTACGGGATGAAGCAGGCAAAGTAGTCTGAATTTTTAATGAATTCGTCATTTCGCACTTCTAATTGCTGAATTTCTTTCATCTGTTCACCATCCTCGTTATCGGACTATATAGAAACGGAAAAACGCATTATCACTAACTTCTCATCAGGCATTGTACAAAAAAAACATTTAGCGTCAAATGGTACTTACGTCATCGAGAAGTCCCAGCGATAGAGCGCGTTCTTTCACTAGCTTACAAATTTCCTCGCTCGATAACTGTTTAATGTCTGGCAGATCAGCTAAATTCCAGTGACAAGCAGGTATCTAATCAAAGGATAATCGAATATCATGTTTTTATCTACCAACTAGCCCTACTAGTTAAACCTAATATACCTTACCTTAGCATCGATTAGTGCTTGCTCCAGTTCTTTCGGAACATAATAGCATGGTGGCAACCAATTGTCATGTGGCTCAAACTTTGTTGCAATCATACTCTCACCTAAAACTTTTCGTCTTCCAAGTCTGTATAGGTTTAAGTTTGATACCTGTTTCGATCGCAAATGACTTAGTTTCCCCTCATGGACGTTCTCATAGGTGCAGTACAAATAGGTTGTGATAGCATACTTCAGGAAAGAATCCCCAATCGTCTCTAACCGTTCCAGGTTAATACCATCATTTGCATTAGACATCGTAAGAGCTTGTAGAATAATGCTTGGGCTTGGCCCAGGATGATTATTCAAATCTGGCTGGTAGTCGAAGCTGAACTCATCTGCAGTTCTATCAGGATTTGGAATGTTGAAAACACTTTCCGTGAAACTATGTTGCTCTTTTTTACTACAGTTTTTCAAATTTTTATTTATCACAAAAGGGTTTTCGATGTTCAGCATAATTTTTTTCTCACCATTTTCGTTAATAGATAGTAAGTGCTTATCGTTGAACGTATCGAATAAATCGCCTGTTCCTAGGATAGTATATTGCTCGGGAAAATGTGATCTATTAATTTCATAGAACCCATCTAAACTCATAAACGTTGTTCCATCGCTGGCAGTCATCAAATGTACGTCTACTTCCTGCTTCGATGCATACGGAAATAGTGTGTAGACGTTTTTGTCATTTGAAATGTTGGACAATGTAATGCTATTAGTTTTTTTCTGAACATTTTCAACTGTCAATGGTTCATTGAATTTTACCAACGTTCCGCAACTTCTGATTTGTTCTTTAAATTCATATGTAGATTTCAGGAACTGTTCTTCGTGCAACTTGAGCCTAGCTTCGAAATCTTCGCCTCGGGTACAATTAAACCCACTGCTAATATTTTTAGAATTTTGATATATTTGTTCATTCAGATTCGTGCTATTAATAATGTCCAACTGTTTCTGGCGCTTTAGGATGTCGTGTTCAGATTCAATCGCCTCGGCCACATTATCTGATTTGAACTCGATCGTCAAGCCGTAGTTCTGTTCGTGATCACTATCCACGCTACCACTATCAAAATCATCGTCGGAGACAAATGATCCTTCCGAGTCGGTGTAATATCGCATATCGTTTGATTGCTCTTTGCTTCCGACATTCCATGATGTAGGCGAGCCGTAGCGAATGTTGGCTGTTGGAAATAAATTATTGTTATTGTGTACTACAAATGTGACTCTGGGGTTTTATGATACATTTTTGAGGGGTCTTAATTTTGACTGGGATACAAATGAACTAAGTCATCTTTGGAGCCGCGTTAAGACGAGATTTCGGAATTTACCGACCTGAGACCCCAACCATAATTCAATTTAGAATTCATAGTAAGAGTAGGAAAAGGTGGTAAAACAAGTTTGCTTTTGGCCTTCGTGGAAGCAGGAGTCAAAGTTGGCGTGGGGTACATTTGTAGTTACCCCAGTGTACGGTTTCGTTCTGTCAGTGGAAATGTGACTCGTAACAATACCTGTTTAAATACGGGTTGTTTTACAACATAAGTAACAATTAGTATTATGTAATCGTTTTTAATCATTTGGTAAATTGAATTAATTTAATATTGAGGTAGAAAAAAATTTGTTCTCATTTAAACTGATTTTAGCTTTTTTTATTTACTATTTTTTATAGTTTTTCAAAATAATGGCTTGCAAGTATAATTTGCAAGCCGTGTGGTGTCCGGCGGGCTGAAATCTTTTTGCACTATTTCAACCAAGAATAGAACCTCTGGGAACTGCTCTCATGTCGTAAGAGGCGACTAACAACATGCTAGGAGTTCCTAGGCCGACGTTTTGCTCCGTACCGAAGACTTAATCTGGACGGACCTTAAGGTTTTCCATATTACCCTCTTTCCAGTCTGTATTTAGTGAATCACTGACATATACTCACCTTTTCTGATTCGCCTTTCTTGATTGTGTACCAACGTTTTAAGTTTCTTCTGGCGGTTGTATATTAGCCGTAAATGACGAAATCTAATTCTACACTAAGTAACAGAATATATTAATATACCGGCACTTCCACGCCAAGGTTTAACTTCCAAAGCTTTGGTTTAAAAACCGTTTTTAAAAAATGGAAACTTTCATGTAGGGAATTTATTGAATTGGCCTAAGATGGAGCTGTCGAATTTCACAAAAAGCTTTTTATGTTGCAAGTGATCTGTAGTTGTGTTAAATTAGGTATTTTTCTATTATATTTGGAACCGTCTACCGACAAATCTACATTTACGAATACCTCCAAAAGTGACTCCTTGAGGTCTCATGAAGGCCTGACACTAGCTTTATGATACTTTTGCTTTTCTAAACAGTAATAAAAATCTCAACATTCAAGAACTTCACTTTGTCAGAAAATGTAGGGCCATCGGAAGCTAAAACTTCGTAAAATCGCACTCCTGGTCCTTTTTTCAGTGCAGTACTCTACGTCACTCGTTCAAATTTGCACCGCTCTTATGGTAGTCGGTATTTGCTAGTATTACTGTTCTCCCATCCATTCTGGTAGTCAAACGGTGGGATAGCAAAATTCTTACAAGTTTCCTATCTCATGCCTCCACGCGAGTCTAAGTCTATTGATGACATTTGGTCCTTAGACCGCAGAATGAGAGGGTGCGAACAGAATGAGAGGGTGCGAACAGATCTAGTCGAGAAAACATTGCCGTAAAAATGAATAGTTGATCGGAAATTAGCCCCAATACGACTAATCTGACTAGTATCTATGAACACGGGTCAATACGTATTGAAAATTCGCCGCGTCTGTTTTTATGAACCTAATTTAAAGCTCCGTTATTGCTAACAAGCCCGTGCATCAGGTTAACAATCCTTTATATTTCCCTTCAGTGTTCGGTATTATCGCTCGTATACTTGTATTCCACAAACAATCCGATATGGAAAATAAGAAATACTTTCCTTGATTTATAACATCTCTCGCTATTTTTGCCTGTATAATGTGTTATCACTCGGTAGTTTTCAAGCCAATAAATATATCGTAGAGAAGAAGTAGCGAATTCTGTCCAAATACTGTTGCAATAAATAGTGATCCGGCTCATTACGCGGATAAGATTAGCTTTTCTAGGCAATACTCCCACGGTCGGCCGTGTGGAGTTCAAATTGCTTTTGTTTAGGGAACATAGTATACTCTCGGTAGCCGGCTGCCCAGAGTTTAAAAATAACCAAAAACTAAACAAGATCATCTCTTTTTCGAGTGATCGTGCACTCGAAGACTAACTAAACAACTACCTAATAAAACATGCTTTACAGGTCGCATCGTTTGCTTGGAGCGAATCCTAGACCTGATACCCTTCCAAACCACCAACTCCGCGACACCTATGGAAGAGTCTGATGAATCGTCGTCCTTCCGTTAAGTAGGTGGAGCATCAACACTTCCCGTCTACCTTATCCTTTATCCTTCCCCGTGAACGATGGAGATGGGGGCGGCCGGCAATGATGGCTATCATGCTGTTGAGGTTTTAATATGGGTCGGATTGGTATGAATTCCTACTTACCACTTCCTAAGCAACTCTTATTAGATAATCAGCAGTCAAACATGATGAAGTCAGTGTGCAATCCGCCAAAATCATCGTCACAACGCAACGCAACGCAACGCAAATAATGGCTTGCAAGTATAATTTGCGCACAGTAGCTACTGTAACAGTGGCGTTGCGTGGTATCAATGTATTACAGGTCAGAAATATTTTTTTCATTGCAATTTCCACCCCATTTTGTGGATTTTTTCAAAACCCTATTTTTCAACTTTCACTCTTCCAAATAAATGCACTTTTAAAAAATATAAAAATTCCGTTTTATATCGTTTCTAGACTATTCTTTCATCTTTTAGAATCATTTGATTTTTTTTTCAAATCGGTTGAAAATATGCAAAATTAGAGTAATTTCTGTGAAAGTCGAAATCGCGTTTTTTCACTTTTTTTTGTTCAAGTCAATTTTGTCATTAATTCAATAAATTCCGTACTTTTACCTATACAGAAAAAGTAAGTTCTCGCTCTTATCGCACTGCATGATCTAACGACTTTCATCGGCACCAGTGACAAAAAAGCAGTCTACGTGATCAGTGTTGATGTGCGTCCTTGCTTCTGTGAATCTTAATCAAATAAATTAGTAGTGAAAATTTGTGCATTGTCGTGTGTGGTCCGAAATTCGGTATAACATTTTTGGTCCTTTGAACCGGATTTCGAGGAACTTTTACTTAGAAAGTGAACCAGTGAAAGTGTGCGCAAAGTTCGCTAAAATTGTGTGAGCAAATTAGCAGAAAGAAGCTCAAGGTTCTCTGACCTCTGGCTATCGGACATTGACCCCGAAGCACAGTGTGGTTGCAGCTGAAGCTGTCTCTGGAGCTCGCGCCGTCGGATAGACTTTGCCAGTGCGGACAACAATCGTGTTCGGCTAAGTGGATTCAATCTGCGGCATTTGCTGAGAGGGACGAAGTAGTTGGCGTTTGGATTAAACTTTTCAAGCGGCTCCAGCCGCCATCAGCAGAGAAGTATTTTGCATGCTTGGGGTGGTGTTGCATGAGACCTCGAATGTATTTGGCGTAGCAATAAAGTGGATTATAGAAATTCGAGTTTTTTCTCTGCATGCGATTTTTCCTTCAGGGGACTGTGGTTTATCGTATTGAGTCGCTGTGTCTTTCAATATTGGATGGTTTATTATATTTCGGATAATTTCCATTGATGGTTGTCTGCTTGGTTGGCTCTCCTCGCTGCTGTCACAATTGGTCGTCTGGTCAGTCAAGTCGTGCGTGGAACGTCGAGTCGAGTGAAAGTTTTTTGTAGTAAAAAAAAACTAATGCAATTTTAAACAGATTTAAGGTCTATCCGCACTAGACCGATCCGACCCGACTTTTTCATCTTCGGATTCGCTCGGGTTGTTGATGTAATGGTATTGGTAGGATGTCGGGCGTCCGACGCAAAAAAGAATCGTTGCCAACGATATTCCTCGAACAGACTCTCCGACTTTTTTCTGCTTCTCCACCGACCGGCTCGAACAGAGAGAGAGAACGTGTGAGGCAACCAAAGCAGGTAAAATGATTCTTCTGCTGGTGTGGGACAGCAAGTCGTCCACTCAGAAAGGAAAAATCAAGAAAACTTATTGAAAAGGTCCTATGTGCAAATGAGAGCCTCTCTTTGTTTACTTTCTCTTCCGCAAACAACACGGTCGCACCTGCGTTTGCTGATTAACTCTTTGCATAATATGCTAGTTGAAATTATGCTCTTCCAATGTGTACTGGAACATTATTGGAAAGATTAACGGTAAAGCCGTGATAATCGAATGAGAAAGTAAACAAAGAGAGGCTCTCTTTTGCACATAGGTCCATTTCAAAAAGTAGGCGAGAAATAATATCGTCAATAACTTTTGCTTCTACCCATGCTTGAACGGCTTGACCAGAGGCGCATATGAGATAGCGGACAGATTTGTTTTCCAACCGGTGCGGAATTGATTCTATGCCGGGATAGCTAGGATTTCTTCCGATTTTACTTTCAGGTTGTTTTTGTTGCCGAGCTGGATGTTCAAATTTGTTTATGAACACCGTAACGTAGGATATTTGTGCTATTTGCGGGTCCCGGTTGAATTTTGTACATCGATAGGAAGAATGTTCTCGATTTGTTGACAAATATATCATTTTTGCTTGAAGCGAAACTGAGGCATGTTCTAACCCCGACTGCTGTTAAAATGCATGAAATGATAGCGTTTGGGTTTACAACCAGACTCAGTTTCGCGGTCAAGCAAAAACGCTCGAGAAAGGAGGCTGACAAAATCGGGTCAAAAAGCTGATAAAATCGGGGACTGATCAAATCGGGTCTCCACTGTACCAACTTTTGAACAAAGTTTTCCTATTTAAGATTCGCAGATTGCGAAGTTTGTAGATGGCGCAAGATAATAATTGACTCTTCTTTGAAATCCAAGAGGGCGCGACTTCCTGTTACCTCAAAACGCTGGAAACAGTCATCAAAATTTAAAAAACCCAATATTTGAAAAATTTAAAAATTTTGAAACCAAGAAATTTATAATTCAACGATTCCAAGCATTTTCAAATCAAAAAGACTGAGAATTTGAAAATCTAAAAATCAGAAAAAAATCAAAATATTCAAATTTAATAATTTAGAAATCCAAAAATTTTAATATCTTAAGATTAAAAAACATAAATACAGTGAAGACCCGTTTTTATCAGACCCCTGGTGAATTTTAGGCTGATAAAATGGGGACATTGATGAAATCGGGACATATATTTTTCTTTCTTTTTAAGACACCGAAGCTCTTAAAATATTCTTCTTTGGTCCCCAGATATAGCCTAAACTTCGCTTAAGGCGGTCTGACAGAGCAAAAGTTAAAAAAATATTTTTTTTTTCATATTTCGGATCTTTAAGATGAGAAAATATGCTCAAGAAAGGATTTACTCGAATTCAACTTGGCTCGTCTGCTAGAACCCATAAAACTACCAACTATCATTTTTCATATGAAGCTGATAAAATCGGGCAAAAAAGCTGATAAAACCAAGTGCTGATAAAATCGGGTCTTCACTGTATCTAAACATTTAAGACTTACAGATTTTTAAACATAAAAATTTTAAAATTCAAGAATATAAAATTTTCAAAAATTGAAATATGTGAAAATTCATTAATTTAAATTTGGATTTTAAGAAATTTAAAAATTTAGATCTTTACATTTTTAAGAAATTAAAAATAAACTGATCCTTTCGTTGGAATAAAACGGAATCAAAAATACTCATACTCATCATTCTCTCATTAGATTGCCAAAATTTCGCGGTCTGTGTAGGTGAGTGGTTTTTTTAGGAAAATCACGATGTTGCTATTGAAGAATTGCAGATGGAGAAGTTCACAGATGACGGAAGTTAATAATTTGCCTTAGCTTGAATTTAGTGCTTCTAGAAAACAGCAATGTTAAAACTTAATCCATATGAATTTAAATCAAATAAAATTTGGAATTTTTAATATATTATCCAATTCATGAACTTCAAAATTTAAGCATTTAAAAACTAAACAATTAAAAAAAATTAGGATGTAACATTTTTAGAAACGTTAAGATTTAAAAAGTTCAAATCCAAAATAAAAATTTGGAAATAAAACAATTCGAAAATTTAAAAAGTTAGAGCGCTTAAAATTTTAAAATTAAAGATTCAAAATATTAAAAAATTAAAAGGTTAAAACTTTAAATATAAAAAATATGAAAATTTAGGAATAGGGAAATTCAAAAATTTAAGAATTTAAAAGACCAAAAATTAAAAAATTAAAACATTTAGAAATTTAAAAATTGCAATATTTTCAAATATAACAATTTTAAAATTTTAATATTTAAGAATTCAAAAATATTAAAATTTAAAGGTTCAAAAATTTGGAAATTTATGAATATAAAGATTCAAAAATTTAAAAATCCTGATATTTAAAAATTTAACGATTCAAAAATTTAAAAATTTAAGAATATGAGAATTTAAAAATTCGATGATCTAAAAATTAAAAAAATTTTAAAGTTCAAAAATTTAGAGATTTAAATATTAAAAATTTTTAGAAACGTTAAGATTTAAAAAGTTCAAATCCAAAATAAAAATTTGGAAATAAAACAATTCGAAAATTTAAAAAGTTAGATCGCTTAAAATTTTAAAATTAAAGATTCAAAATATTAAAAAATTAAAAGGTTAAAACTTTAAATATAAAAAATATGAAAATTTAGGAATAGGGAAATTCAAAAATTTAAGAATTTAAAAGACCAAAAATTAAAAAATTAAAACATTTAGAAATTTAAAAATTGCAATATTTTCAAATATAACAATTTTAAAATTTTAATATTTAAGAATTCAAAAATATTAAAATTTAAAGGTTCAAAAATTTGGAAATTTATGAATATAAAGATTCAAAAATTTAAAAATCCTGATATTTAAAAATTTAACGATTCAAAAATTTAAAAATTTAAGAATATGAGAATTTAAAAATTCGATGATCTAAAAATTAAAAAAATTTTAAAGTTCAAAAATTTAGAGATTTAAATATTAAAAATTCAAGATTTAAAAATTTAAGAATTCAGTTATTAAAGAACATTCGAAATCAAAAATTTAGAAATTAAGGAATTCAAAAGTTGAAGAATTGAAAATCTAAAAAAATTATAAATTTATAGATTTAAAAATTTGTAAATTAAAAATACAAGGATCGTAGAATTTGAAAATGTTATGATTTAAAAATATTAAAATTTAAAGATTCAAAAATTTGGAAATTTAAGAATCTAAAGATCTAAAAATTTGAATATTCAAATATTCTAAAATTTAAAGATTTAAAAATTTAAAAACTTAAGAATTTAAAAATTCAGTAATTTAAAAATTTAAGAATTTGAAAATTTTAAAATCTGATTATTTAAAAATTCTAAAAGTTTAAAAATTTCAAGAAATAAAAATTTAAAAATTCAAGGTTCCAAAATTTTAAAATTTAAGAATTTGAAAATCCAAAAATTTAAAAATTTGCGGATTTAAAGATCTAAGAATCTAAAAGTTTTAAATTTTAATATTTTAGGATACGAAAATTCAAAAATTTTAATATTTAAGCATCCAAAAATTTTAAAATTTAAAGATCCAAAAATTCAAAAATTTTAAAACTTAATTTTTTAAAAATTTAAAAATCTAAGAATTTAAAAATCTAAAAATTTATAAATTTAAAAATATAGTAATTTAAAAATATAAAATTTTAAAATTCATAGATTCAAAAATTCAAAGTTATGAAAATTTAAAGATTTGAAAAATTAAAAATTTAAGAATTTAAAAATTTAAAAATTCAAAAATTTTATATTTTATAATTCCGAAATTTTTAAATTATTTGAATTTTCGGATTTTAAATTTTTATACTTTGAAATTTTTAAATTCTTAAATATTTAAATTTTAGAATTTTTAAATATTTAAATTCCCAAATTTTTAAAAATTTAGAAATTCAAGAATTTAAAAATTTAAGAATTTAAAAATTCAATCATTTAAGAACTTAAAAATTTGAAAATTTAAATATCAAAGATTTTATATTTTATAATTCCGAAATTTTTAAATTATTTGAATTTTCGGATTTTAAATTTTTATACTTTGAAATTTTTAAATTCTTAAATATTTAAATTTTAGAATTTTTAAATATTTAAATTCCCAAATTTTTAAAAATTTAGAAATTCAAGAATTTAAAAATTTAAGAATTTAAAAATTCAATCATTTAAGAACTTAAAAATTTGAAAATTTAAGGATTTAAAATTTTAAAGATTTAACAGTTTAAAAAGTTGAAAATTCAAAGAAATTAAAAAAATTAGAATTTAAAAATTCAAAAATTTAAAAATTCGGTTAAACACTTAAAAATTTAGGAATTCAAAAATTTAAAAATTTATGAATTTAAACATTTAAAATTTTGTAAATTTAAAAAATCAAAGATTTTGGAATTTGAAAATTTCATAATTTAAGAATTCAGAAATTCAAAAAGTTAAAAAATTTAAGAAGTTAAGAGTTTAAAAATTTAAAGATCTAAAATCCAAGTATCAAAAATTCAGAAATTTAGAAAGTTTAAAAATCAAAAAATTTGGAAATCTAAAAATCTAAAGCTCAAAAAATTGAAATCTAGGAGTTTTAAAATTTAGGAAGTTAAAAATAAAAATATTAATATTCAAAAATTTAAATGCTTGTATATTAAAAAATCCAAAAAATTGTGAATCTAAAAGTTTAGAATTCTATAAATTTGAAAATTCAAGGATTCAAAAATTTGAATATTTTGAAATAAGGACTTTTAAAACAAGAAATAAAAAAATTTGCATATAAAATTTAATAAACCAAAAAAAATGTACATTCAAGTGCATCAATTTCCAATTTTTTTAAATGTTATGCTTTTGATTGTTTAACCTTCCACATCTAAAGCCTCTTGCGTTCGTATGTTGAATAGCAACCTAAAAGGTACCCTGTTCTTAATTAAATGTATTTCCATCTAACCGCAATTAAAGGAACAACATGCAAAGCAAGGAGGAAAAGTGGATTAACCCTAAGCGGTCTAGGGGCCAAGCGCACAAAGCCGTACATTCCTAAACTTTTACTGTCGCCAACTTGTTTCTCAAACCATCCTACGATTTACTAACGTTCAAAATCTCACTCCTATTTTTCCGATCTCCAAGCTTTGTGAACTTATTTTTTCTTTATGACGGATGCTTCTTCATATTCAAGTGCTACTACCATTATCAATAGTTCTTCTTCTGTAAACTGTTCCTTTTTCTGTATACTAGCTATAGTATTATAGGTTATTCTTTCAATTTATCACTACGCTTTTCTCCAAAATGATTTGTTTCTTTGTTTTTACAACACTATTTTATGGCTAAATGATCGACAACGGCCAACGCGGAAACGCCATCCGATTCAGTTTAAATACCATTTCTTCGACTCGAGCTTTCCAAGACACTCTCACATCAAGGATCTCGTAGTCATCATGGATTCGGCACTAATACGCAAACCACACACCACGTACACTGGTTAAAATCACTATTGCGCACAGGCTCGCTCAACACTAGAATATTGTTCTGTTGTTTGGAATCCGTACTATATACCAGAACGGCTAATATAATCGAGGCCGGCCAACGTCGGTTCATACGCTTTGCACTCCGACATCTTCCTTGGCAAGACAGATTTCAGGGTGGATTGTCCTATAATCTTCGAACGCCTGGATCTTCAAGCCCGCGTTTGAGCTGTACGCAATAACTCTCTTTTGCGATTACCGTTCAGGAGAACCAACTATGATCGCCAGAGCGCTGTTACCGAAGTTCAGTGTATTGTTAACAGTGCAGTGTGGCGACGGCTTTTGAATCCAACCTGACGAGGAATTCGATAAAAGCTAAAATAGGGGTGGGCGTAGTGTAGTTGGTAAATCGATTGCCTTGTACGCAGCGCACCTGGGTTCGAGTCCCGACCCCGGAAATAGGGTTAGAAATTTTTCATAAGAGATTTTTCTAGCCCGAAGAGGCGAATGACCTTAAGGTTAACACCTCTATAATCGAAAAAAGCTAAAACATTTGCTATCCTGAAATGTAATTAGTTTAAGCAACCACCATTGAGGCCAAAGGGTCTGTCAGTGAAGATACAACAAATAAGGGACCATCAATATACCACGTTGACAATTAAGGGGAGGGTAGGGGTCACGCGAAAGTTCACGCTTGTCCATGGGGAACGGGTGGGGGTATTAAAAATGTCCACGTGGACTTATCATTATAATTTTGTCTTTTATAAGAAAATGAAATAAATTTGTAATGTCATTCATGTGTGCGCATACCTTCAAATTTTTTCATGATTTTGAAATAATCAAAGTGCCTATAACAGCATAGTATGTAATAGCAAATCATTAAAAAAAAATCAGAGGAAATCGTGCGAAACAAAATCTGAGAAAAATGTTCTGTCCGAATCATTTGATTCAATCTTCTGTAACTCGGTCAAATACCTCTAGTTTTAGATTTGAAAGCGTGTGGTTGAAATTACGAGGCCAATTGAAGAATCCATACGTTACTTCAATTTTATGTTATTATGACGAATCTTTAATACATAGATATAAAAGATTATAATTTCGTTCAGAAATGAGATATTTCCATGAAAATTTGGCAAAAGACGGTAGCAGTGGAAGTTTGAACGATTTTCATTCACCTTCTTCGCCATAGTAGTCTAACACAAACGAAAACTTTTTGAAAACTCCTTTTTTATTAAATTGCCCAAAAAATGGGAAACTCCACGTGGACATAGTATGGCGGGCGGGGGTAGGGGCAGATAGGGGTAAAGGATTGTCCACGGAGGGGAGGAGGAGGGTAAAATGACGTTTTTTTTTGTCCACGTGGTATATGAACGGTCCCTAACAAATGAATGGCTGGCGTCCACAAGGGGCTAATCCACATTTTTTCCGAAAGCGACATTTTTTGGTAGTTCTAAGTAATCCACGTGTACTGCTATTTAAGAATTCTGAAAATATTTTTTTGATTTTTTGCTATTAGCAGTCAAAGTTGACCATGAAGGTGACCCCAGTACTAGGTACCCCCGGGGTTAGCCCCCCGAATTACGAAAATGCTCGTGAATTGAAAAGTAGTGCATGTAATGATCTTATTTTTTTTGGCAACATGGATCAATGAACTACTAATAAAATAATGTATTTTTACAATAAAAACAATGTTAATTTGGAAATGCGGAAGTTTTTTTCATTTCCTGTATTGCGAATCTTTTCTAAAATCCACATCGTGACATATCAGCCATGCGCCGCCAAGCCGTTCGCCGAATCACGCGCCAATTCTCTTTGCATTAGTGCAAGCGAAAAACGATTTGACGTTTGTTTTTGTTTCGTTCGCACTCATGTGTGAAACATATAACAACAAATCGACGAAATGCTAGTTTATCTCGGGATAGACAATAAAAAATTCAAAATGTGGGTTAGCCCCTTTCGGACGCCAACCATTCAAATAACAAAATTCATTGTAAGGTGCACGCTCCACAACGCCTTGATATACAATATATTATACATATCGAAAACATATGACGGCTTAAAATGTTAAATGCTCTAACGAGCTTCACGAATGTAGAAAAATGCGCCGCCCACACCTCTGCAGGAATGGTGACTTATCACCCTATTTCGTCGTGTTTTCTTCTACTAACAATTTATTTTACGTTATTACAACATCTAGAAGTTTTTAATTTGAAATTATATTGGATCCCATAGGTTTCTACGACGTACCGATTTTGCTGTATTGGTTCGCGAAACTTCTATAGTAAAATATATTGCGTAAGACGCCTAAATGAAATTACAAATCTAAAATAAGTCTTGTCTACAAACTTCGCAATCTGCAAATCTTAAATAGGAAATATTGTTCGAATGTTGGTATTTCCAATTTAAGTTTTCTAATATTCGCTCCGCATTCGGCGACTTTTGCTGAAAATTCCGCATTATTCAATCAAAAAAAGATTCTGTTACATTTCAAGAAAAGGATTAGTTAACAAATTCTGTTTTGTTGGATTGGAAGAATTCTTTAACACACATCATTTGCGTGTTTTGTTTTATTGCTTTGAGCTGGTGTAATTTTTATACATAAATATTGTTGATACGATCAATGCAAACAAAGAAGTTCGTTGTTTAAATAATAAAATATGACCATTATTAGAATCAATAAAACGTTCGGTCGAATTAAAAAATATTAGCTTTCGACCATCATAGTATGCCCCGATAAAAACAATTAATGTTTAGTTGAATTGAAATATGCGCTGCTTGACCGCGAAACTGAGTCTGGTTGTAAACCCAAACGCTATCATTTCATGCATTTTAACAGCAGTCGGGGTTAGAACATGCCTCAGTTTCGCTTCAAGCAAAAATGATATATTTGTCAACAAATCGAGAACATTCTTCCTATCGATGTACAAAATTCAACCGGGACCCGCAAATAGCACAAATATCCTACGTTACGGTGTTCATAAACAAATTTGAACATCCAGCTCGGCAACAAAAACAACCTGAAAAAACAACCCGGTATAGAATCAATTCCGCACCGGTTGGAAAACAAATCTGTCCGCTATCTCATATGCGCCTCTGGTCAAGCCGTTCAAGCATGGGTAGAAGCAAAAGTTATTGACGATATTATTTTTCCTTTCTGAGTGGACGACTTGCTGTCCCACACCAGCAGAAGAATCATTTTACCTGCTTTGGTTGCCTCACACGTTCTCTCTCTCTGTTCGAGCCGGTCGGTGGAGAAGCAGAAAAAAGTCGGAGAGTCTGTTCGAGGAATATCGTTGGCAACGATTCTTTTTTGCGTCGGACGCCCGACATGCTACCAATACCATTACATCAACAACCCGAGCGAATCCGAAGATGAAAAAGTCGGGTCGGATCGGATCGGATCGGTCTAGTGCGGATAGACCTTTAAGAATCAAATAAAAGGTTTGTTCCAGTACATGGAAGTTACTCCCTGTTGCTCCGGAGCAAAAAATTCTTGCTCCTTTTCACTCCGGTTTGCCACCACAAGAAGAAAAAAGAGAAGAAGATAGTACAGGAACGATTTTCTCCCTGTTTGCTCCGGAGTACTTCCAGTTTCTCCTGGTACTGGAACAAACCTAAAGTGTCTGTTTGAAATTTGTCTGTGCTACAGTGCATCCAAACTCTAAGTTGTAATGGCTGAACAACGAGATCTGAAGAAGCAGGAGCGGAACCTTCGAGAGACATTCGATGCTATTCAACACATTCTGGATACCTTCGACGCAGAAAGACACGCCAGTCAACTTGATATTCTTCTTCAGAGACTAGATACGGCATTTAGTGAGTTCCACGTGGTCCGTAGGAAAATCAAGCTGCTAACGGATAATGTTTCATACTTGTCTGAAGCCGATACGAAGGAGTCGGATGAAGAGCGTGCAGAGCGACTAGAAGTGTTGGCAGAAGCTAGAGAAGATGAGAATGTGCGTATAATGTTGGATATTGAGGATCAGTATTGTCATTTGAAGAGTGAACTCGTACATTGGAAGGCGGATATGTTCGGTAGTGCAACAGCTGGTCACTGTTCGACCTCGCAAGATACGGCTGTTGGGTTTTCCAGAGTGAAGCTTCCAGACATTCGTTTGCCGACATTCAGCGGCAAAATTAAAGAATGGATCACTTTTCGCGACACGTTCAGGAGTCTGATTCACGAAAATCATCAACTAACGACTATGGATAGATTCACTTATCTGAAGTCGTCACTCGCTGGAGAAGCCCTGCAGGAGATAAGCGCGGTGGAAATGTCATCCGTTAATTATGATGTGGCCTGGTGTATGCTGGAAAAACGGTATGAAAACACGAAGCTTACCGTCAAAGCGCGCTTGGGTTCTTTGTTTACGGTGGAGGCTATGAAAAAGGATAACTACGAGGCGCTGAACAAACTCATCGGAGATTTTGAAAAGAATCTTTTAATGTTGGACAAGATGGGAGAAGCACAAGCAATTGGAGCACCATTCTAGTTCATATGATCTGCTCACGCCTAGATGCTTCTACACTACGCCACTGGGAAACGTATCACAATTCCAAGGATGTGCCCAGTTATGAGAAATTGATACAATTTCTGCGAAATTACTGTTCCGTTCTTCAATCCTTTACTCCAGTACAAACATCTCCCGTTATAGAAGAGAGAACAAGAGTAGCTGTTAGTCATTCCGTTGTTCGATCCTACGGCAAGTGTTAATTCTGCGGTGAAGTCTTCCATTCCGCCTTTCGCTGCACCAAGTTCTTATAGATGGAAATCACGGAGCGTAACGAAGCAGTTCGGAGATTAAAACTGTGCCTAAACTGTCATTAGGCCATCAAGCTCGTGTCTGCAATAGAGGTTCGTGCCACCATTGCCAAAGAAAACACTGTCGGTAGCGTGTGGTCCATTCGTGCGCACACGCTACGGGGGCCGACAATTAAATGTGATGTTTCGTCAACCGTTAGCTAGAGAATCGGTCCTGGTTTTAATGATAACTCCGTAGAACCGTCATCCGTTGCTACACTCCTACAAAATTCCACGGCGATCTTAAAGGATGCTACGCTGAAACAAATGAGTATTCACGCCCCCAAGGGGCAAACTTTGGCATCTGAATGGAACTAACTTCCATTACCTAGCCAGGGGGGCTACATTTAAGTTACGTGTAACCCGTTTACCCTCGAGTTCTAGACTTAAGTCGGGCTATGCCTTCGCAGATCTTTGGAATTAACTCTCAACGCTGCTGTTCACATTAAATTCATCTCATCATCACCATCTGGCTTGCGTTTCACCCTGAGTTACTACCTGCGAAGCATATCATCAAGTCCTGTGCACTCGGAAGCCCGGAAGCCTCCGTTCTAACGCCTATAACTTCGAATAGTATACCATCATCGTTCCAATATCACACTACAACGACATTCAGCAAGCCACACGTCTGAAGTGATGAGCAGGGTTCCAGCTACGAAGCAATTCGGGGTGACGCGGGTCTGGTTTGCGTAATCGGAGCCTGTCACCCCAAAACATTATCCAAGTTAAGTAGCATCCCATTTGTTCATGCCGTCAGGTAGTGATCTGTTTCCCCGTCCGTACAGATACCCTTGGCTGGAAGCCCGAAGAGAATTGAAAGAGTTCGAACATAGTAGTAGTTTCAACAGCCAAAGCAGTTGATTCAGCAGCAGTAATAGCAGTAGAAGTGGTAGGACCAGCGAAGTCGCTCGGGTCTTGCATTATCGACGCCGCCTGCATAGCAGTTAACGGAGTCGAGTGCAAGTCTCGCGTCCTCGACGCCGATGGTCCACCACAGCAGCATCGAGCAGCACGTACCAGAGAAACCAGTGAAGTTGAGTGGCTGGACAGGATCTCGATTGAAATCGGAAAGATTTCAAAGGGGCCGGTATGTTGGAAATCGGTATGTTTACCCTACAGCACGATCCCACAGTACAATTACTCCCTTATCTCAGTGGAGATCACCTACCCGTCGATCACAGTGAGCACAGCCTTCTACCCGCCGCTCAATTTGTTCTCGCTCTCATCGCACTGCATGATCAACGACTTTATCATCGGCACCAGTGACAAATAAGCAGTCTACGTGATCAGTGTTGATGTGCGTCCTTCCTTCTGTGAATCTTAATCAAATAAATTAGTAGTGAAAATTTGTTCAGTGTCGTGTGTGGTCCGAAATTCGGTATAACAAATGCCTAGTAATATCCCTACAAATAAAACGTGGTCTACATTGGGCTTTGGGATCGGGAGTAGTCAATCTTATTTGGTCCAATAATCAATTTTAAAACGTTTTAGGCTCATTTTGATAACAATAGTTTATTGAGGCAATAGGTAGGGGAACGCGAGGCAATATCGTCATGTGGGGCGAGTTGAGTGCCCTTGCATCTAGTAAAGCTGAACAATATACGCTGAAATCATTATTCACTCCAAGTTATTGATTATATGAAGAAACAATTTTATTAATATTAGTCAAAATCTGCATGTAAGGCAACTTGGAATCTACAAATATAGCCTTTGATGTTTGAAAACATAAATTGATATAATTCAGAGCTGCTGCAAACTATTTTGCATCCTGTTTTCATTTTGTTTGCGTTTGATCGCATTTTTCCAATACTAGAACGCTCTCCGGAAGCGATTTCGACAGCCCGAGCACAACTCCTCAGGTTAGATGACAACTGATGATTTTATTTTGTGGTTGGAAGCATACTACTATGCCTGCGCCAAATAATCCACTGTTACTTTTGTTAGATCGTCGCTGTTGTGCTATCTTATGACAAGCGCCATTTAGCACTTTTCGAGAAAAACGATTTTTAAAGTTTGAGATTGAATATCTTAAAATTTATAACTGTTGGAAGCTTTTCGGAGAAGGCATTCGATGATTCTATCTTTTCTGAAGTTATCTCTCGATTTGTGCGAAGATCGGTTGACTATATTTACAGTTTTTGCTTAAAATGTAAACCAAAGTCGCTCGCATACGTGTCATAAGTGTGTATTGATGATAAAATATGTATGACGTGTCACATATCGTCGCTGTTGTGCTATCTTATGACAAACGCCATTTTGGGGTAAACTGAGTTAGATATGCCACATTACTTGTTTGAAAAATCTCTACAAAGTGGCGTTTTCAGAATTTTGAAATTCTACTTGGTTACATAGATATAGCTAGAAACATGATGAAAAATTGCGAGTTTTTTGCTTCAAACCACTATATCTACGGATTGGCTCAAGTTATATTGAAGTTTTAGACGGTTTTATGTGTGAAAATGTCTGAGGAACACAATGGCATAAACATTTTCAAAAGAAAATTATACGAGTTATGAGAAAAACACAGTTTTAGTTTTGAACTGGAAATAAAATATATTTGGCAACACAAGAATAACCATTTTTTCTAGATTCCCTAACTCATTTTCTTTAAAATGCATTTCACCGAATGTTTATAGACCATACGAACCCAAAGATATGAATAAAAGTTAAAAAGTGATGATTTTTTTTCTATGGAAAATTTTCCATGCACTATTATGACACGTCATACAAATTTTGTCATCAATACACGCCTATGACACGTGTGAGGGCGACTTTTGTTTACATTCATAGTAAAAACTCACAACATAGTCAACCGATCTTCGTAATATTTGAGAGATTAATGCAGAACAGATAGAAGCATCAATAGACCTTTCTCGTCCGACCTAACCCCCCTTTTTTTGTTTCTTATTTTTATTCAAAAGACTACACATTTTTAAGAATATTGCCGTTGAAATGAGACTATTTGGAGCTATCGTGATTTTTTAATGATATTTTTAAATTTGAAAAATGCAAGAATGTTGAGTATTTTTTTCACCTTTGCAAGAATGGTGGGACTCAAAATGTGTGTTTAGGCAACACTGTTTTGTATATTTTTGCTTGAGTTCCTGGCAACGCGGCAAATGAAGTGGTGAGTCGCGGTACAAAGTTCATTGGTTATGTAAACAAACTAAAGTGAACCTCTCGGTGGAGAACATTGCATGATAATGTTTAACCTCACTTTTTTGACAGTTCAGAGAGATTGTTTACATGGTCTTGGAATTTTTGTTGATTCGATCATAGTATGAGAAACTTGGTTTGGTTCGCTGCCAAATGTTAACACTTTCCAAACAAGGTCGCTCAGCTGTAATTTTTTATTTGAAGTCGGCATCACACATTGTTCCGTTAAATTTAACATTTTTACTTTTCGTGTACATGACTCATTGTAGAAGTAAGGAATTTCTAGCCAAACATTTGAAAAAGGCCCACTGCCAAATGCAAACAAATCGAATTTTCATGTTCTCTATTAAAATCCTGGGACAAAACCTGGATGTTTTTTTTCTGTTCATTTGATCTCTTGTTTTGCATAGCCACTCTTTCTTCCTCACATATTTTAAATGGACTGGCTGCATTTGACAGTTCCCCCTGACTGCATTTGACGGTTCCCTTTGGCTGCATTTGACAGCTCCCCCTGGCTGCAATTGACATTAGGTTTTTTCGTATCCACACGTCACGTCCCAGTTAAAAACTATCTATCTGGGCATGCGCATAAACATAACGTAACAATGGATTATGAAGAATTTAGATAATGATTTTATAACAAATTATAAAAGGGCCCGGCTGATATAAAAGTCCTAACTAGCAATACACTTATCATAAAATGATTATAATGGATTATTGTAACTGATTCCAAAAGGATTATAAAGGCAGTGAAATACATACTCAACGAATTAAGGGGAGTGTCTCATGTAAACAATATGCGCAATCAAACTAAATAAAACAGTATTAAATTTTACATAGAATTATAACGAATTCGACCAAAACTTCTTTTGGATTAAAGGCTAAAAGGTCAGCTACGGCTGGTGGTGTTGCTGCAATCGGTTTGCCTTCGGCCACGTTGGACACATTCGGCTAACGGGAATATTCAGCGATTCCGATTCGAAGGAAGCAGCGCCAGTAGCAGACTTCTTCGGTTCAGCAATACGCTCCGGTATCGGACGAAGCTAACACTCCGGCAGGACGAAGGTTTCAATGAGGGGCTCAGGCATAAGTAGCAGAGTCCTTGCACTTACTGCTTGTCGAGTGAACAATTCCGACGAAACCACTGCCACTCTCGCCAAGCTTGATCACCGTCATAAGTGCGACGCCAGCGGTATAGTGCCAGGAATAGTCGAGAAGAGTGCCAGGACTAGGTCTGTTCCAGTACCAGGAGAAACTGGAAGTACTCCGGAGAAAATCGTTCCTGCACTCTCTTCTTTTCTTTTTTCTTCTTCTGGTAGCAAACCAGAGTAAAAAGGAGCAAATATTTTTGCTCCTGTTTATTCCGGAGTGACTTCCGTGTACTGGAACAAACCTACTGACTTGCCGAGAGCTACAAGATTAAATAGCAGGGCGTTTTTAAAGTGACCGTAGTATAACGTAGAGGCTTTAGGAAGATGATTTATTCAGCAGAATAAGATAGCAAAATTACCCAAACATAAGAGCTGGCTGCCGAAGTGAATCCACACACATCATCACCTACAGAGGCAAGCAATATTGGAACGCAGCGAAATTCCTCACAATGAATTGATCTCGTTAGGTGAAATTCCAGGAAGTACAATTTTCATAGCACAATTTAGTCGACCGAAATTGTAGTCCTCAGTCGAGAGAGAGACTGATAGAGTAGCAGCAGCTAGGAATTTTCGTTCGAAAGCTAGCAGCGGTTTCGCGTATCCTGCGCTAAGTAGAGAGCATTAAGACAGATCTCCGAAGCATGACAAGTGCTATCAGATGAGAAAAAACCTCGCATCTATGACCAGTACGACAACAACGGTCTTCTGACCAACGGTTCCGTTCGGTAATACCATAACACACGGCACCGGCGACACATACATTCACGACATACTAATTACTTATCCTTCCGAAAAAGTAAATAAATTGACTATGAAATTTATCATTCGCTGCCTAGTTATTTGGTGCCAATTTGAACAATACAGTAGATAGCTTTATTGCGGTGCCAAAATGATGGCAACTCGGGATATAATATAAATTTACATATAATTTCTCCTCTCTGATATTCTACCAGAATGTATAATGCTCTGCATTATTATTATCACTCTAATCAAATCCTTCTTACTCCTTATTGTCAGTGCCGAGCGCTATTTTGCATTTGCCGGCTAAATCAACGACAATGCGATAATCGACGAAACTTTTGCTGTAATGGAACTCGAACACGAATAATAAATAATTGTTCCATTCGAAAGCGATAACCTTGTTGTCCTCATGTTTGCAGCTATCATACGCTGGTAGGCATTCTGACCAATGGAAACGTTCTTCGATATGGGCATTGAACGATCAAAATCATTTCAACAACTTATCATCGACCGAATTCGTTACCTATAAAGTTAGGGTAAACTTCACCACCTAAAAATGAATAATCAATCGGATCATCTTGTTAGGAATTAACCCACGAGCAAACAAACAAATGTGTACAAATCCTTATCCATCATCCAGAAAGCAATCGTTTTATAGCCCAATGCTTGATCTTACGATTCAGCATATGCCACCGGGTTTTACATCCAGCGACGATTGGTCAATGTATGAACCAGGTTACCATTGTTCCAATCCTAATCCCTCTTGAGTTGATATTCTTTCAAAGAGCATCGAAAGTATTCAAGTAATGTAAATTTTAAAAGTCCGTGTAAACAAGTCATAGGTAAACAAGCACACCGAACTGTCAGAAAAGTGAGGTTATACATTTTCATACAATGCTCTATATTATTGACAGGTATATGAATGAATCATTTCAGCATCAGTGATGCCAGGTCTATTTAAACAATAGCCTGCAGTAAAAATATAAAAGTCTGCCGAATGCTATAAAAATCTTCAATAAATGCGACGTAGAAATGTAGTATGTATATAATTTAAATGATCAAAAATGTTGAAGGCTGGTGTATAAATTGGCTGGCATAGGCTTTGTTCTGCTAAATATTTGTAATCTGCAAAAGATCTGCAGTGGAAATGCAAAATCTGCAGATTTACTAATATATATGCAGATCTGGCATCCTTTTAGTATTCTCCACAGGAAGTTCATCCAAATGGTGTAAAAATATGGGGAAACAAGGCAAGATAGGTATTCAGAATATGGGGTTAAATGAGCAGCTTGCACTATTTTTGATTTTTTCAATAGTAAGAGGTACCAAATCATCGGGGCAATAGGCAGTAACGAATTGGGGATAAGTCCAACCGGAGTTCCAACCGGTTGGGCTGGATCATCAGGATTGACGCCAGTAACATCCTGATTACGGCATACTGGCCATAGCGAACGACAACGGACAGAACACGGATCACGAATTGGACGGCGACTTTGGGCTGACAGACCTGCTGTTCTACTCCCTGAGTAAGGAAGGATGACACCGACTTGAAATTCAAAACTCGTCACCATTTAGTTGGTGGTACTAGGCTTGGTTGGAGCATTCCCGATTGCCGCCGATCCGGCTCTGAATACTACTCCCTATGAAGGATAGTATCAACCTTTGCATCACCTCCCTGCTACTATGATATTAGTATGTATAGATAATCATGGGATCACGAGAGGCGTCTGTATGCAACGAGTGGAGATAGCGGCCCGGAGTTGTGGAGCGGTGAAAGTGAGAGCCTTGTGCCCTGGATGAGATATCATTGGAAGAAGAGCTAAGAGAAGCTCTAGAAAAACAGTGCGAGCT
The DNA here is from genome assembly GCF_030247195.1 of Topomyia yanbarensis. Taxonomy (NCBI): domain Eukaryota; kingdom Metazoa; phylum Arthropoda; class Insecta; order Diptera; family Culicidae; genus Topomyia; species Topomyia yanbarensis. The sequence goes on from NC_080670.1 coordinate 146,532,631, forward strand.
TGGAGAAGTGCAGATGATGATCCGCATGAGGAAGGGACCTTTCGGTACGCAAGCGGCTTCAATTAGGCTTTCGGTCGAAGCAGCGAACAAGACACTTAAAATTGGGAAGATCAAAGTTGGCTGGTCGGTATGTCCAATATCCATTGAGTGTCTCTCAGCGACCAGAAGTGTGCTTCAAGTGTCAAGAGTTCGGCCACCTGGAGAAACTGCAGTGGACCTGACAGGAGCAAATTATGCAGAAGATGCGGGGAAGAAGGCCACATGGCAAAAGACTGCCGGCAGGCTCCGAGATGTCTAATCTGCGCAACTGAGGAAGGTAACAACCACATTACAGGAGGCCCACGATGTCCGGCCTTCAAACAAGCGAGTGCAACGATGTCATAGTGTAGGTAACGCATGTCAACCTCAACCACTGCGATACAGCACAACACTTGCTGCGGCAATCTGTAACGGAGTTTAAATGCGATATAGCTATCATTTTTAACCTTACCGTATCCCGGCCAGCGATGGAAAGTAGACAGCTTATAACGCAAAATCAGCAGCGATTTGGATATCAATTTCAGGAAGTGGTTTATCGTGCGGATGAAGGCTTCGTAATCGCCAAAATTAAGGGAGTCTTTTTCTGCAGCTGCTACGCACCTCCGCGGGGACGACCGATCGATTCACAGAAATGCTCGATAAGCTGACAGAAGAGCTTATCGATCGGAGACCTGTCGTTATAGCCGGCGATTTCAACGCTTGGGCAGTAGAAGTAGTCAAGGGGGAGTAGTCTACTCGAGGCCTTTGCAAAGCTGAACGTAGAAGTTGCAAACGATGGTACAACCAGCACCTACCGCCGCGAAGGACAATAATCAGTTATTGACGTTACCTTCTGCAGCCCCGGGCTGGTTGGAAAATTGTTTAAATTGAAGAGTGCGAGGGGTGATGTACAAACAATGCAATCCGGTACACTATCGGAAGCAATAGGCAGTCGAAAGCGCGTGTGATCCAATCAAACGAGCAGAGGTGGAAAACAGCGAAGTTCGACAAGGGAGTCTTCGTCGAGGCGTTGAGGCGTGAGTGCAATCACATTGACTTCAGTGCAGACGAAGTGATAACGGCATTAGCAAGAGCGTGCGATGCAACCATGCCAAGAGAAGGTAAACCAAGGTACAGTCGCCGCCCAGCTTTTTGGTGGAATTCGGCGATTGCCGACCTATGTGCATGCTGCCATCGAGCCCGGAGGAAGATGTAGAGAGCCCGAAACGTCGCGGAAAGAGATGCTCTAAGACCAGCGTACAAGGCGGTAAGAGCCGCACCTAACAAGGAAATCAAGCTCAGTAAGAGAGCCTGCCTAGAAAAGCTTTACCGCAACGCCAACTCAAATCCGTGGGGCCTATAGACTTGCCATGGCGAAGATAAGAGGATCGGCAGTACCACCGGGTAGGTGCCCGGAGAGAATGAAAGTCATCGTAGAAGCGCTATTTCCACAGCATGAACCGACGGCCTCGCCGCCCACGCCATACGGAACGCAGTATGACTACGAAGAAGAAGCTCGGGTAACCAACGAGGAGCTAATGGTGGTGGCAAAAGCTTTGAGAACCAAGACGGGACCAGACGGTATCACCAAAGTGGCTCTGAAAACAGCAATCCTATCGAACCCTGATATGTTTACGACCGCGTTGCAAAAGTGCATCGACGATGGTGACTTCCCCGACATCTGGAAGCGACAAAAGCTGGTGCTGTTGTCGAAGCCAGGCAAACCCTCTGGAGATCCATCAGCATAGAGGCCGATATGCCTGCTGGATACAGTCGGCAAGGTGCTGAAAAGAGTAATCCTTAACCTTACAACATACACAGAGGGAGAGCATGGACTATCCAATATGCAGTTCGGTTTCCGGAAAGGTAGATCCACTGTGGATGCCATACGAATGGTCGTGGAAACTATGGAGGCTGCACAGAAGCCAAGAGAATAGGAAACCGCTACTGCGGAGTGGTTACACTGGACGTAAAAATGCCTTCAACAGTGCTAGCTGGGCTTTTTTCCGCCAATTCGCTGCACAGAATAAAAGTTCCCGAGTACCTCTGTAGGATTCTAAGGAGCTACTTCCAGAACCGGAAACTGATCTACGAAACTGACGCCGGAAAAAGAAGTGTAACCGTAACAGCGGGCGTTCCACAGGGTTCCATACTCGGCCCAACTCTTTGGAATACTATGTACGACGGAGTGCTGAAGATGAGTCTCCCCAGCGGCGTGAAGATTGTCGGTTTTGCGGACGACGTGGTGCTCCTAGTGACCGGCGAATCACTAGAGGAAGTGGAAGTACTTGCAACGGAGGCGATAGACGTTGTGTCGATTCTAATGCAGAAACGCTAATGATGTGATCACCAAGAATATGCCAGACAACCTTAATTGACTCCCTTCGACACCAGTTTGGCTTTACCGAGCCGAAACGTGGGTGGCTGCGTGAAAACTATCGAATAGGGGTTGAGCACAGCTTGAAGCAACATCTGATGTTGCTCCAAATGTATGTAATATCCAAGACTGACTTGGATAGTTCCATCGAGACTAGTTTGCATACCTTACATAACTAGACTCACTGTTCCCCATTCACCCATAACCACGTGTTTTATATTGTTCTAAAAACCGAAATTTAATATCTGGGCTAAATATATCAGTACTAAACTGCCGCTATCAGCATAGCTGTCCCATGTGCTATGAGATTCCATATACACATGGGACAATTATGCGTATAGCGGCAGTAAATGGTAGGTGATAAAATTCTGACATTGATTGCCTAAGGAAGTGGGACTGATTTGCAGTATTCGACAAAATTGTAGACAGTAAAATTATCTTTATTTTGACGTGTGATATTCTGATGCATACAGTGCCACCTAGCAATTAAATGTGAGTGATTGTGATTTGATTTAAAAAAAAAACTGACAACAGATTTTATGCAAACTTCAAGCACATTGGTCCAGTCCCTGGACTTGTCCGATTTGGATCAAATTTGGTATTCCTGATGGGATTGGGAATGAACTCATTGTTGGGCCATGGGAGTAATTTTTTTCTAATGCACGCATAGAAATAAGGCATATTAAAATCAAATATTTTGCGACTTTGATTCTACTTCAGATTTTTGAAACAGAAATAAAATTTCTTTTTTTTTTTCAAATGCCAAACATTGTTGGTACAAAAATATTGGCGTTAGTGACAAAATAAACTGGATTTTGATTCTAAAATCCCTGCAAAAACATGGAATATTCGTATCAAATATATTGAAACTTTTATTCAAATTCAAGCATTCAGTTGAACTAACAAAAATTGGTTGGTTCTACAATAGTATTATTTGAAGCAAAAATACTGCTGTTAGATTTTGAAATATTGCTTGAAAATGGTTAGACCGTGTTTGGTTTGACCATTTTATTGCATCATACAAATAAAAAAAATGGACGCATCGGAGGTCGAGTAAAAAATTGGAGTTCAAGATGCAAGGTTTAGACGATTTGGGCGATATAAAAATGTAAATACAATATGATTTGTGCAATGCGGTCGTGAGTGCTTTCATAGGTGAGAAATTATTTATTAATGGGGTAATACCAATGAACCTAATATTATTGTTATTATTCCAGAAACACTACACTGGTGGAATTTTAAAATTTATCGAACGTGAGGAAGCAGAGGAGCTAAACAGCTTTTTTAACAGAAAGGTTGGATAAGTTTTCATTCAGAATTACGCAAATTGAAGAATATAGTTTCAAAACCTAGAATCTAGAACCTATGTTTTAACTATAACGAGGTGCAAAGATTTCGCACGGGCTTCCAATTCTGCTCACAATCTAATGCAAAGATAAAAAAACTGAAATCACTTAGTTTCTAAAATTCATGATATATTTTTTGAAAATCTTGAGCGAAATTGGGATACGGTGCACAATATCAGCACCTCAGGATAGAGGAAAATACAAAAAATCAAGATATTAATATCAATTACACCTTTTTCGAAAACAAAAAAGAAGTTTTTTGATTTAAATGGATTTTTCATTATTTTAAAAAGAAAAGCATATTTCAACTAACAAATAACATAATTTGTTTCAAAAAAGATACAATAGATTCAAACAAAATTATTATTGAATCTACACAAAGTCCTATGATGCTTGTTAGTAGAAACAAAATCATTTTTTAGAATCTAATAACACATATTTTTGAATCTAAAGTAATTGCAATTAGGCCCTGATTCAAAAATACGTGGTACAGTACTTACTTCTATTTCTCGAGCACAAGTCTACATTTGACGGAAGTCCCCAACACTCTTCATCACTCAGCATATCCATGCTGTTTGCCATCTCGTTGGACCAGGTACCGATCTGGAAACCTTCCGATTTCAAGTTGCTGTTAGCTTCTTCAAGTAAATCGTTTGCTGTTTTTTCATCCGGCACATCTTGCTCTTTTTTAACTGTCGAATCTTCGTCAGGATTTCCATTATCCGAAGATTTAGTTTCACCATTCTCCTTTTCAGATGATCGCTTTTCTCGTTCATACAGGTCGGTACTTTCGACATCTTCTATAGGTTGATTGGAAAGGGTTAACTTCGCTTCTCGTGATTTTTTCAACACATCGGCTAGACTCCAACCAAAGTTAAGAATTGGCCATTCGAAGCCTTCGTTGGAGATTTCCGTAGCTCCAAGACCAAGATCGAAGGCAACCTCTTTGCGGATTTCATCCGCTAGCAACAGGGCATTGATTCGATATAGAATACATGGCAAGCAAACAGCCGCCCGCCAGAGAGAAGCCGGGAAAGGATGGATGGTGCAAAGTTCAGGTATTAAAATCTGTTTCTGTTCGAGATTCTCCCGTTTTGCCCGTTTTGTTTCTTCCGAGCTGGTTGGAAGAGCTACGCCTTTACGATTTACGTATCTAAATGATGTAAAATGATGTTACACATTTTGCCGTGTACACTACTTACAAATAAACTAACCTGGGAGTGAGAAAATTCAGTCTTGCGCTAGTATGATCCACATCAAGTAAGGGCTGTTTACAGTTTTGAATTTGTATGTTATACTTTTTCAAGTAATACTCTTCGAACGTGCTATAGTTGAGTCCCGGAAATGAACTCTTTGGTGATAAATGGTAGCAAATTTCCGCAACGTAAAAATATTGAGGTTGATCCTGATTGCGATACCATGGCATGACTACTGCATCCCTAAATAAACTGCTCTCAAAGGTGTAATTCTTTCGATTTTCATCAGGTACAGAGGTTGGCATTTTATCAACATTTCTAGCAATTACGTCAATGAAATCCCAATCTACAGTGACTAAACTATGTCGAGTAATGGTTGGTACAATAAAGAAACAATTCTCCGTTGCTTCCGGATCATACAACATTAGGTACTTCTGCAATCTCAGCACCTTGGTGAAAGTATAGTTGATGAAGAGATTGATTTTGTCCAGTTGTTGTTGGCTAAGCACTGTACGCTCGAGGCAAAGATTTAGTGCCACCTTAACTTCACCCGAGCGGGTAAAAATTGGAAATGCACTTACTTTCGGTATGAGCTTAGTAGTTAGTATCCCAAACCCCTGTGGAGAATCCTCTGGTGGATAGATCTTTCGGCCTCGGGTATTTTGTTCCTCTGGAATTGGACACTGCAACGTCATATTTATGTGATACAGATATACTTTAGATCCGATTGTAGGGCGACAATCTGAGAACGCGGATGCAATCTAATGTAATGAAAACGTAATGCATACATGTTCGTCTTTCTGATTTTTACTACTACTTACCCTTTTATAATAGTATTGCCTTCGCTTGGTCGTACCCGGCCTGGGTTCAGAATTCTCACTTACAATTTGCGCATCTATACTCTCCAATTCGAACTCCTCCCAGTCAGCTTCGAATGCTCGGAAAGATTCCTTTCCTATAGGTTGAAGTGAATCATCCAGCTCTCCAGCGTTGTGCAAAACTCTACAGGCTATGTACGCCGCCATTCTACGCGCCAAAATTTCCGAAGGCATTGGCAATCCCTGGCATATGAGTAGTGGCATGATCATAATTTTTAATCATTTTTCCAAATAACGCAAAAAGGAAGGTTCTTCTTGAATAAATAAATAAAGAAAAACGCGATGCTACTACCAATATCATGTTACTGTTAACATCCTGTATTAATAAAAATTTCAGCATATTTAAAGTTAATAAATTTTTATTACGCTCGAAGCAACTACAGCACTGTGGGCGTGCAGTAAACTTTACGGGAAAACTTGGGATCTTAAACCGAGGTTCGCACGACCATCGTCAGACAAAGATTAACTTATTCTTCTATTGTATGGTGGCTATTCAGAGGCTAGCCTGCCTCTCTATCACAGGCGGTATCAAATCAACACCCACTACAGTTATTGAAGCCGCGCTTCATTTACCTTCATTGCACAATCATGTTATGGGAGAGATGAGATTTGGCTCTGAGTGCTAAAGGGTAAACTAATCTTTGATGGGGATTTAAGTGGTCACCTGAGTATAACAAACTCAAACTAAACCCTGTCTTGACCACAATTCAAGATAAAATGGAGGCAAACCGAAGTTTGACACCTTATATGAGATCCACACAGTGGGGGTCCTTTCATACTACCTCAAGGTACAATATTATTCTATACGAATGGTTCTAAAATGGGTGGCCTGACTAGCTCAGGAGTATATGGACCAAGAATTAAAGATGCGATATCAATGGGAAAGTGGCCTACAGTTTTCCAAACAGGGGTATATGTAATACAGACCTATTCGGAGGCCTGTAGGAAACGAAACTAGAGGCATACAAAAATCGTAATCTTCTTGAACAACCAAGCAGCACTGTTGGCAATAAGGTCGTCAAAATGTGAGTCCAAATTGGCTTGGGAGTGCATCATGTCTTTACAACAACTGGCTACTCGGAATAATTCAATGGCCGACGAATTTAGCGTGGTTCATCAAACATGTTTGTTGGCCTTAACCATGTTTAGGCATTCTAGGCCATTGTGGCTCTTATGACGCCTCGTGAGGTATGGCACCTGTCCCAAACGGATCCTCAGCTACCTTAATAATGCACTTGGATTCGACACATGTGGACAAACAAGCTTTCAACTACATTGATTCGTGCAATTTGTAACATGAAGATCAATCAACTTACCAGTATATCCTCTTTGAGAGGAGAATTAATTGGCATCCTTATCGTATATTGGTATAGCTCGTGACCTTTCCGCGTGGTTTTGGCACTACGCCATAACGGCGTTAGTTTAGTAAACGTATCGCTGGGTAATTTGGCACAGTATTTGTTGATCATTTGAATCGCATTTGCCAACCCCACATAATTGCTAGTCTCTTCCGTTTCCAACAGAGGTCTGAACGGTTCCAGGCATCGATTAAAACTATCAGCATGCAATTGCTGGCTTTCCGGTGGTTCCATATTTTCACACTTTTGAAGTAGAAGCTAAAAGCAAACATTTAAGGTAAGTATAAACATTTTTATTTGTGGTTAAACAAAGAAACCTTCTCTATTTCCATATATACTGCAACTTTTTCAATCATTTCATTTGTGCAATTTTCCATTATCTGTAAACTAGTTTTAGGAACACTTGTTGAGCATTGATCACTGACGCATTCGTTGACATTCTGATCGGATTCCGAAAGATCTTCATGAGTTGTACCGTCTTCGCTAGAAGTATTTCTACATATATAATGATGTGTTCGATCTGTCAGATCTTCCATCCTTGTCCAAAGACATTGCTGAACCTTGGGCGTTATGAACATGATGTGGTACGCAGTTGCTGCTCGAGCACGACCTTTGCACTGTACGTAGGACCGATAACTGACAGGTTCGTTCCAACGAATAACCAGATTACACTTTGGCAGGTCAATTCCTTCTTCTAAGACGGACGTTCCAATCAGTAGATTGCATTGGTGCATTCGAAATCGTTTCAACACTTCTTCCTGCTTCCGATGCTCGATTTCGGCTTCCTTCGGTTCCGTCATCGGATCAGCTGTCTTATCTACAGTATACTGAACGTTTATATAACCAAGCTGTGGATCCGAGCGAACGCTTTCGTAGAACATAGTGTATAACATTCTTGCCGTAAATTTTGAATTACAAAATATTAACGCACAAAGCGCATCAGGATCGTTTTGGTTGTGAAAGTTTGTTCGATTTTGACGATTCATAAAACCAACTTTTTTTCGTTGACGCAACTGTCGGATTCCATTCTTTGCGGGAGATTTATGCTTCTTCCCATGCCCCGCCATATCCAGTTCTGGTGCTGTTATGTTCGAAAGCAGACGAAATGAAATTTTCAGATTTTCAATCCCCTCTGATATGCTGTCAATATTCTTAGTAACGTCATCAACGGTTTCATTCAGTTTTCGAAAATCCATCGACTGGATCTCTTCCAGTAAACCTTGGCAGCATTCAGAGCGGCATGTTTCTACTTCTTGCTCCTCAATTATGGACTGGGAAAATGTATTTCCTTTATTTCGTTGCGCATCCGGTCGAAAAAACCGAAAAATCTCCAGCAAGCGCCGAATTTTTGGTGTAGAAAAGGCCTCGATTTTCTCTTTTTCAGTCGCAAATTGTTGGAAAATCAAATCACAATACGATCTAATTTGAACAAACACTGTTGACACTAAACAAAGCAGCAGAAAGTGGCGCTCATACGGTGTTTTTATTTTCTGCTTCTCGATTTGTACAATAAGTGCTAGAGCTGCACGATCCGCACACCAAGGGCCCATTTCATCCAAGACTGTAAGAAACTCGTTTAAAAATTTTAGCGGATCTGATTTTGGATCAGGAATATTCTTTAGCTCTTCAACAAATTCATCATCCTCATAAATTTCGCATGGATCGTACCTATGGTCTTCAAGAAATGTCATTTGAGTTAAAACTAACTCTTTTAAATACATAGCTAATTCTGTTTCCTGAAGTGGTGCGCACTGAAGTATGATTTCTTTCGGTTTTGTGCAATATCTAAAACAAACAAAAAAGAGAAAATCATTCGCTTCTTTGGATTAGCACAAAATTAATAATTACCTTAGCACGGTTACAATATCACTGGCCGTTTCCGCTTTTGCTTTGAGACATTGCTCCAGCTGTTCCAGTTCGGCGCTTAATCTTCCCGGAATGCAACCGGCATTGTGCAGTGGCCCAGCCAATCCCAATATTTTCGGCTGCAGTGCACTTTTACTGTAGTAATCAGTAAAGAGTTCAGAAATTTCATCATTACCATAGATTTTATGACACTCATCGATGACCAAAAGGTTTACGTCCTGTAAACTTAAATACCCACAGACAACAGCATCTAACCATCGTCTCCCGTCCGTAATAATAACCTGATAGTGTTTCACTATTTCCTCCCAGTCCAGATCGTCTTTTCCATTTACATAGATAACTTTCAGATCTGTAAGATTCTGGATCAGATGGTATACAGCATCATTGCTCGAAATGTAGACGGTCCACTTTCGGTTAGTGGAGCTTCTGAGTTGGAATCCAAGCTCATGAATAAGTTTTAAAGCAATAAACTCCTTGGAAGAATTGTGCGCCAGACATAAGATCAAGTTTCTTTCTCGAGCAGAAGCAAGTAGCTCTACCTGATAGTCCCGAGGTGTAAGTGTTGTGGTGTGAATGTTGTCCGTCCAGTAATAGGCCATTCCGCTGATACATGCCTCTTCCGTCTCCTAGATGAACTTAAAAAGCCGGTCTCGAGCTAAATGTCATGGAAGCATACTATAGTCAATGTTGTTGACTTGCGAAGTAGAAGTGGAACAAACTTATTTGACGATTTTTAAACTGCGTTCTGAAATTAAATGCATAATGTGAAACTTGCAAAATGCCTCCATCTGATACTATCGATATTATAGTGTAGATAGTCGTATAATCAATTAAATACCTATCAGGTATACAGTATAAATGAAGATTGTCGTATTTAATAAAAAATAGGAGTTTACTGCACAATATTATCCTTGACCTGAATAACGATTGATTCAACAGGTTACCAACTTATTACTATACAATTAAAATATTACAATTAGAAAATAATGCATGATTCTGTTTTGTTTATATTTCGCGATACAGAGTCAGGTTAGGTATATACAAAGAGTTACGCATCGAGTTTTGAACCAATGCCGTATATACAGGTATGGCGAAGTGAGCAAATTATCTGGTAGAGACTAGAAAAACTCTAGAAAGAGAACTGCGGAGACTCCATTTTGGGTCGATTGGATTCGCGTTTAGCTGTCAAAAAACGAATCCAATCGAACATTGCCTATCCTTATAACATTGGACGTGTTGCCATACAATGCCGGGGCATACGTTGCCAAAAATGCTGTTTTTTTCTCCGCAGTTCTCTTACTATGAGTTTTTCTAGTAGAGACCGCTCTGCTAGATTTCTGTAAGTCTTGGTTTGGCAGCCCTGTCAGATTTCTGCACTTATCCTGTCGGGTTAGTTGAGCTTAGAGTTACTATATTAACAACACAATAGCCGGAAAACTGGCAGCTTTTATTTCAGGAAAAAAAACACTGGCATCCCATGTAAATGTTCAAGCTCTAGCATAATAACTTCATTGTCGTCGTAAGTAAGAACTTTACATGCACGAATAGAGAAACCAATTCGAATATCTGATAATATTATTTCATACTTGTGCGAAAATCTCTTCTTGTTACAGAAAAAATTAATTCTTTTCGTTTCTCTACCGTCGATAACACAAGATAAGAGTAAAATAGTTATGACCATAATCACAATACCTTTTCCATATACATCCAAAGAGAACATGTTATGTGACGTCATTCTCGATTGGCTCCGGCATTTGACATGTTCAATTGGCTCCGCTCAGTGTCTCCGCCTAACTATGAATATAGTAACTATAGTTGAGCTAGGGCGAACTCGGTTTCGCTCGCGTTTTCTGGCAAATTTTGACAAGAACCGAGCAAAACCCTGGCATAACTCGGACATAAACTGGGCAAAGATCCAGGCAATTCCTATCTGATTGTTTGACGTTTGACTCAACTCGCCTGTGCTAGTTGCCCCTCGGAACAAATGCAATTTGCGAATGCGATTTAAAGGCAATTTCAATACTTAGACAAATTTTCTGGCGACAGAAATGGACTTGGTTGTTTTTCGCGTTTTTCAAACATGGCGGTTCATGTTTGGCTTAAGCTTAAAATTGTTTTTTGAACAATTGGTGTGTTCTCCCTTACACTTTGTTTGTCTAGTACACTTCATTTAGCCAAAGACTGTGGGAAATTGTGGAATCGTGTGTAAGTAAAGTGGAACAAGATCTCTGAGATAGAGTCTTAATGAAAGTAATATTGTGGTAAGTTTTGGAGTGCAATACCAATTTCACCATTGATTCTTCCTATAATTTGGTGGTGATTGCCTAGTATCACAGAGAACAGACATCCATGATCGAACAAAAATATTTAAAAAACGTGTGTAAACATTTGAATTAATATACTAAAAACACTAGCGCCGCCACACCAACCTATCCCAACTATCCGTCAAATCGATTCCGGAACCGGTTCGAAATCCTGGATGGATTCTGCATGAAATCTAGCTCAAAGAAAACAACCGATTCCGACTCTATCGGTTGACGCATTTGAGCTGGAATTCATGCTGGAAGTCCGAATCGGTTCCGGACTAGTTTGACTGGGTAGAGGAATAACCGCTGTCAATTCTGTCGCACTCAGCCACAAAAAAACATGACGACAGTAGCGCACCTGGTTTAGATATCCAAACTACCTTCGAAACCGTTAGAGATTTTACACAAGTTGAATGCTGAAGATGGACGTCTGTTCTCTGTGCTAGTATACTGGTAAGTATATGTGAGTAGATAATGAATCCGAAAATAAGTATTATTTGTAATAGGCAATTAAAGGCGATTAAAAGGCGCGTTCCGTGGGCGATTTAAGAGCGGGTTGGTCGGCAAAAAAAAGACGGCGGCAAATCGCCCAAATGTTGCATTTGAAATAGCCTCCTAATTGCCAGCAATTTGCTGGCAAATTGAAGGGAAATTAGCGCATCCGCGTTGGCAAATAGCCCCCCGTTAGCCAGCAACTTGCCCTTTTTGACTGGGAGGGTTTTGACGTCTTACACGCAACGCAAACCACATTGCAGGCAACGCAAAAACATTGCACGCAACGCAAAATACATTATGAATTTCTATTTTGATGGAAATAAATGCATTTAATTCCGCTGATTTTTAAAAATGCATCACAAGTGATCTGCCCCTAGTGAAGGACACATTTTTTCCATGTCATGGGTGTTTAGTAAGGTTTGATAAAGCCATTTTCTGAATAATTTTAGATTATAGTGTGGTTTCTGTCTTATTTTTGTTAAAGTTAATCAACCACGTATACAGTATATGCATGATAAATACTTGTTTCACTTTGCCGCGCAATTTCAGTTCAATTTAGTCATTTTTACTTTGTAACGATAATAATTTTATTTGTCAAAAGTAATGACAATCTTTTCCTATAAATATAGCAACACTGCAAAACATTATTTCGATATCCCTGCAGTAACATTGCGTACGGTGCAAAACGTCAGAATCAACCAATCAGGAGCTGGAACATTCTGACAAAATTGGAACATAAACGCCCCCCCCCCTATTGTCACGTCTTGTCTTAGGCCAATACTAGCAAACCGTGTGTTCTGCCACACCTATATTCAACATTGGTTTGAAACGTGATTTGCACGGTTAAAACAAAGTACCCAATAATAATAAAAAAACCCAATAGGGATCTTTAGGGGTGTGCGCGAGGGGAACGACACGCCGTGATTTGTTGATGAAATAAACTTATAATTTAAAATTCTGATTAGATTTATAAAAATTGGTATTGGTTAGATCAAAAAGGATTCGAATTTCCGACATTACTTGATAATGGTTTGGAATGACCGAGGATAGTTTGAAATGTGTCACAAAAAATAAATTGAATTGCTTGAATTTCACATTTTGACAGTTTCAGTCTAGGGGCAGATCACTCTAAGAATGTATAACAAATTTGCATCAAATTAGAAAAAATGCATTTAATTTCCATTTTTGCATCAGCTTTGCACTCCCTCGCAGAAAAGTTTGTTTAACAAACGTGCTACGCTGATCCACTTTGTTCGACGTTTTGTTAAATGTAGGGCTAGTTTTTCTGTAGGGTTTTGACGTCTTACACGCAACGCAAACAACATTGCACGCAACGCAAAAACATTGCACGCTACGCAAAATACATTATGAATTTCTATTTTGATGGAAATAAATGCATTTAATTTCGCTGATTTTTAAAAATGCATCACAAGTGATCTGCCCCTAGGTTTCAGTGCTCGATAAAATCAAAACAAATCATTGCCAGCAGCATAACTACAGGAACAAATCAAAACAGAAACATAAATTTTGTTGCCAGAATTATTGAAAGTTTCGAAAATAGAGCATGCAGAGTAGCCAGTTACATCAAATTGATCGGAATTCGAGCAAAATTGGATTGAGATTGGATTAAATTTGTTGAATTTTTTTTCAAATATTTTAGCAATACTCGATATGATAGAAAATTGTTTAAATTTTCTAAAATTGCCGAAAAAAATGATAATTCATGCAAAATCGAACGGAATATAACAATTATTCTGAAGTGGCGTTCCCCTCGGGTGTGCGGGTTAAGGCATTTTCTGATGCAGATTGGGACCGTGAGTTAATATCTCAATCCTTTTTCTATTTTTAAGCCCGAAACTATCGAAAAAAACATTTTTTAGTTTGTTTCCTTTTAGGGCAATAACACATCCAAACCCATGCGACTTGCACGACTCCATAGGTTGCCTCATCAGATCCACCATAGTTTTCAAATGAAATTTTGGATGGCAAGCTGCTAGCGGATTGTAAAAGTACCAGAGAATGCTGTGTGGGGTACTGTCCCGGTTAACAATGAGGCGAACGAGATATTTGCAGATACGTCGTTTAGTAGGACAACTGTCAGTTTATTGGCTGAATTAAATTTGATTTTCTTAAATTTAAAAATCAGAGAAGAATAATTAAGGTTTAAAAATGATATGAGTGTACTCGTAAGGACACCCGCTATTAATTCATATGAAAAACTGACACAATTTTTCCAAATTAAAGATCCCTATTTAATGATTTTTAACTTACAAAAAGGGTACCTATTGAATAGCAAACTGAGTAATATATCTCGACAAATATATGATTACGGCGTAAAAGCCAACTTGCAAAATTAACATTGAGCATAAATTCTGGACAAACCGTTACTCGCCAATCACAGATATTGGTAGTAAACAAAAGAGAAAAGTTTTCTCTTTCATCAACTGCTGTGAACTGTGTTTGGTCCTAGGGGCAGATCACTTGTGATGCATTTTTAAAAATCAGCTAAATTAAATGCATTAAAAATGCAAAATAGAAATTCGTAATGTATTTTGCGTTGCGTGCAATGTATTTTGCGTTGCGTGTAATACGTCAAAACCTACAAAAATCAGCCCTACATTCAACAAAACGTCGAACAAAGTGAATCAGCGTAGGACGTTTGTTAAACAAAATTTTCTGCGAGGGAGTGCAAAGTTGATGCAAAAATGGAAATTAAATGCATTTTTTCTAATTTGATGCAAATTTGTTATGCATTTCTAGAGTGATCTGGCCCTAGGTTTGGCCTATAACTGTTTATACGGAATTTCCTTTCAAAAAGAATTTTGACAGTTGGCTTTTACGCCGTAATTATATGTTTGTCGAGATATGATTCAACTCTTATACTTTTTTCAACTAGAAAAAATAGGTCAAATATTACTTATGCCAACTGTCAAAATTCTTTTTGAAAGGAAATTCCGGACAAACTGTTATTGGTCTAACACAGTTCACAGCAGTTAATGAAAGAGAAAACTTTTCTCTTTTATTTACCAACATCTGTGATTGGTAAGTAACGTTTGTCCGGAATTTCCTTTCAAAGATAATTTTGACGGTTGGCTTTTAAGCCGTAATCATTTGTTTGTTGAGAATTGAGACGACATACTCGCTAGTTTTCCATGCGGCTCAAGAAGTGCTACTATGCATGTAGTAATAGAGGTCCCTCGAAAGGTCTAATAAAAAATTATTTTGTTATTGATTGTTTACTCGTTGGCAGCAATTTCTTTCTGCAAAGTAACTCTTTCATTTACATCATTAATGATTTTAAGGGGAGGGCTAGAGCCGAGCCAACGACCGAGCTGTGTATATTAGAGTGGGAAAAAATCAGATTCCCGCTACGAGCAACTTTTTGTGTACCATTTGGGTCCTAGAATTACAGTGTAAGTTTTTAGCTCGATTAGTGAAACTATACATTTGCACCCACTGTTTAAAGTTTACATGGGATTTCGAATGGGAAAAGTGATTCTCATAAAAGAATTCCTCCAGGAGTAGCGTATGTACTCATATAATTTATGTGGTTTTTATAGGAAATTTAATAAAGAAATAAAATCTCGAAGACCACGAAACGATCTGACACTTGAGGAAAAAGTTATTTAGCAGAAGCAGATTGGTGCTCTGATTATTGTTAAAAAATTAATTTTTTCTAGCGCGACTGCACTGCCGCTATAAGCATAACTGTCCCATGTGCAATGGGATTCCATATACACATGGGACAATTATGCGTAGAGCGGCAGTGCAGTTGGCTGTCCAATTATATGCAATTAGGTTTTGACTTTCTTTTTAGATGGACTTTGATGTCAATAGAATTATTTCTCAATTAAAATCCAGTTTGCAGGTTAAGTCGCTTGAAATAATTTTTAAAGAATTTTTCCTATAGGGGCAGATCACTCTAGGAATGTATTACAAATTTGCATAAAATTAGAAACAATGCATTTAATTTCCACTTTTGCAGCAACTTTGCACTCTCTCGCAGAAAAGTTTATTTAACAAACGTCCTACCAAATACAAATATTTGTATTTGGTCCTACGTTGATCCACTTTGTTCGACGCTTTGTTGAATGTATGGCTAGTTTTTTTTGTAGGGTTTTGACGTATTACACTCAACGCAAAATACATTCACGCATCGCAAAATACATTATGAATTTCTATTTTGATGGATAGAAATGCATTTAATTTCGCTGATTTTTAAAAATGCATCACAAGCAGTGTATAACAAATTTGCATCAAATTAGAAAAAATGCATTTAATTTCCATTTTTGCATCAACTTTGCACTTCCTCGCAGAAAAATTTGTTTAACAAACGTCCTACGCTGATTCACTTTGTTCGACGTTTTATTGAATGTAGGGCAAGATTTTTTGAAAGGTTTTGACGTCTTACACGCAACGCAAAATATATTACACGCAAGACAAAAAACTTTATGAATTTCTATTTTGATGGAAAGAAATGCATTTAATTTCGCTGATTTTAAAAAATGGATCACAAGTGATCTGCCCCTAGGATTTTTCACTCATTATTAGAATCAATATACCCATTGGCAATACCTCATCGAGTAGTTGTGAAATGGATAAAAAAGTACTCATTTGTAAGAAAAAGTACCCATTTTTGACAGCTCGAATAACTCCCGAATATTCAAATGTTTATAGAGAACAGTTGCGCAGAGTGAAGTCAAAAAAGTACCCTAGAGTCTACCTTTTTTGGAATCCATCTCTGATACCTCTGCAGCAAAACTGAATTCTAATTTTGCTCGATAAGTAGACTTTTTTCGGCTTCACTCTCTGCACACTCTTTGCGTACCTTTATAGACTTTTCTACGGCTCATGTACACTGAGAAACAAAAATATGCATAGTTAGCATACTTTCTATTCCCGTCTCTTTTCTTCTGCTGTGATTTTTATGCATTTTGATGCATATACTTCTAGTAGGCATTCAATGAGTGGATAGACCGAATATGTCCAATGCATAAAATTTACAGCAGAAGAAACGAGAGGCAAATAGAAAAGTATGCTATCGATGCATAAATAAAATTCTGAGTGTACGTACACGTGACATGGCACAAATACGACTGGTATAAAGAGCTGCTGGAAAATATTAAACAAAGACGGCAAAAGCAAATGAGATTGTTTTCAACCAAGAAACTTCATTAGTGTTCTTGAGACCTGCCTACAAGAACTCAATGCCTAGGACGAGACATGCAGATAGCAAAAAATCGAACGTCAAATGCAGCCAGGAGGTACTGTCAATGCAACCAGTCCATTTCAACTATGTGAGGCAAAAAGAAAGGCTATACGAGACGAACGATAGAATGAACAAAAAAAGAAAAAGAAAGCATCTATCGGCAAGTTCCGTCCCACCCGAATAGAAATGTACAGTAACAAAACCATGATTTTCACTGTGCCAGTACAGTAATTTTACAATAATTTACAGTAAGTTTTAGTGTTATGCTACAATACAAAAACAATAAACTTTAACTTTTTTACAGTAAATTTCAATGTAAAATAGACTTTTACAGTGAAAAAGGGGGGTGGTTATGTATCTTAACATTTAAAAAATCAATTTTTCTCCATTCATTTTTTCTCGAAAACAGTAAAATTTAATGTGAATGCACTGTATCAATTTTTGGCTGAACAGTGAAATTTATTGTTACATGAAATTTTGGATTAAATCTACTGCACAGAGCAAATAAATCACATACAATTTAAGTGAAGAAGCACATACATATTAAAAATGACCAATCACATTAGATTCATATGCAGCAATTAAAATTCATAACTACACTGATGAATTTCAAATAAGAAACCAATTATACAATACATACATTCTATTTGATTGTCACATACTTCAATAGTTATATGCAACGGACGTAAGTATTATGTGGATATACGATGTGAAAAAAACAAACAGATCCAATATGGCATCACGTATCAACAACACACAGCAAGGTGATTACTAAAGGAAATTCTCGAACAGTTTAATGAAGGTAATTTAATTTAAATGTAAACTTAAACTATTATATACATTACAGCACAATTAAAACGAAGTTACTTTTCAGAATGCAGAACTTGTAAATCACGAGTATTTCTGGAACAACGGAAACTGCGAAAATCAGCGGGTGTGCGAACCACGGAAACATAAAAATTCTCAATACTACGGCGAATAAAAGATGCAACGGTTATATTTCGCAATGATATTGCTACTAATTGTAATCAGATGAAGTAAATATAAAATGCATTTCAAATTAATTCAATTTGAATATTTATTCTGCGACCTCTACTTATGCACATTAGAAAAGCATTTGAATATTATTTTACATGCAACTAAAATTCACGTGAAATTCATATAAAGATTATATGGATTTTAATTTGAAAGTATGCGACATTCCGATGGAAAGTAGCTGAAATTCACTTAACATGTACATGCAGTCACCAATTGTTTTAATTAGATCAAAACCACCATATTTTATGTGTGAAACATGTAACATTTACGTGAAAAGTGTTATGGAAAATATTTATATGTTTTGGCATGTGATATCTAAGTGATAATATTTTTGAGTGTGTGAGAACTTGGCATCGAACAATGTTGAAACAGTAATAACCATAATATTTATTGTGTTATGATTGTTTGTAGGGTAAATGCTATAGTAAAATTCTATCCGGGCAGCTTAATACTATTGAGTTCTTTGCGACCGGTCTCACGAACACCAATGCAGCTTCCTGGTTGAAAACAATCCCATTTACTTTTGCCGGCTTTGTTTATTATTTTCCACCAGCCTGAGATGTAGTATTTGTGTCATGTGGCGTGTACGTACACGAGCCGTAGAAAAGTCTATTCAAGGCCTTTGCTTGTAAAGTTCATAAAATAGGTATTTTTTTTGCTGTGTAGCTTATGAACGTCTGTCAGGCGGGCATCCGGCATTTTTCATATTCTATCCCGCCAACCATTCGGACTCTCGCTGTCGCTGTCAAGATCACCAAAAATTGTAACCGTCGTTTTAGCTTGTGTTCGACTACTTTGCGTTCTTTCTATAAATTTGTCTTAATTTTTCATGATTTCTTAACTAAAATTGGTGTTATTTTCACTAGTTTTTACGGCGAATAATAACTGGCAGTACACGAACAATTTTATTTTGAAAATTTGTGTGAAACATGGACTGCCAGCAGTAACCGCGAGTATATCGAAGTCAGTTGTGCGGCAAGAGAGTAAAATATTAGGATGACTATGGAACTGTCGATTATTGCTCAATTCGATGAGCTCCGACGATGTTCGGACGTTCTGCGTGAAGGAACTGCTGAAATGGGTAGATTATTCTTAATTTTGGTATTCCGTTTCGAAAAATAATTGACGATTTTTTTTTAAAGAATTTCTTAAGTTTGTACAACTTCAAGACGAATGTCGGCTACAATGGCTCAAAGCTGTACAAGAAGCTCAAAGATTACAACGTGAACTTGATACAGCTTTGCGGCAGATGTCGGATTTGGACACTAAACTGTTTCTGGCCCGTAAATTGCTGGATGAAGAAAGCAAAACCAGGAAGCGTGCCGAACAAGAACTGCATGCGATGGTAAGTATTGATATATCTGCGATCTATGAATATAGCAATTTAACTTCATTCATCTTAGGAGAAAAAAATGGGAGCTGTGTATGACATCATGAAAAACGAACAGGACATTAAAGACGAAACCAGAGAAAGGCTTGCTTTTATGAACGCATATTCCTACAAACGAAAATCGGCACGCGACCGGGTTGATAAACTAGGAAACGATATTAATTCCACAGGTTCGTTTCTGTCGGATCTATCCTTAACACAGTCAGAAGATGATTTCGTGAGAACCAATCAAAATAACTCTTGGAGAAAGCATCGACCGTCTTACACTGCTGCTGTTGGTGTCGGAAATAAACGAACTCGTCTTAGCCAGGATGCTTCCAGAAGAACAAGTACCACTGAAAGCAAGAAAGTTATTGAACTTGGTCCGAACGAAAAGATTGTGGCACACACAAAGGTGTCAGTCCCTCAAGACGATGGCCCGATTTTAGCGGAATCCATCATTCAGGCGATGCCTCCGCAGCAACAACGAACCAGTTCATTAGATGTCCAATACGTACAGCCAAAGGCGACTCCAAAGAAGAATACAGAATCCAAGGAGAACATTTCTCCTAATCCTTTCAAAACACCAACGAAGTAAGTTAAAACCCCACAGTACAAGTATTTGTTTCCCATTGCAAATTGTTACTTTTTTTTATTCAGAACTGACTCGAAGTTCTCTAAGAACATGTTCACACCATCTGCTCCTCCGATTGAAGAAGTAGAACCGACTTTCAACAAAAGCGCTATGACTCCGACCGTCAAACGCAGCATTATGAGACAGCACGCATTTGCTGGGAAAACATTCCTCAAGTATTCCGAGACCTGTACTCAATGTCAACAAAGGTAAATACTGCCGCTATACGCATAAATGTCCCATGTGCTATGGGATTACCTATACACATGGGACAATTATGCGTAGAGCGGCAGAATAGTAGTTTTATGATATTTTGTTAATAACAAAGATTTGGCTATTTACAGAATACGTTTCGGATCCGTTGGCTTACGATGCCGAGAATGCAAAGCCGTTGTTCACTCGGACTGCCGGGATCGATTGACGATTGCTTGCGTTCCACAGAGCTCCGGTACACCAACATTTAAAGGTCAGCAAGCGGGCAGTTTATCGGACTATACGCCTAATGTTGGTCCGATGATACCGGGATTGATTGTGCATTGTGTCAATGAGATCGAAACAAGAGGGCTAACAGAGGTGGGCATTTACCGTGTATCCGGATCAGAACGGGAAGTTCGTACCCTGAAAGAAAAATTCCTCCGTGGCAAAACAGTACCAAACCTGACCAGCATCGACATTCATGTGCTTTGCGGATGTATCAAAGATTTTCTGCGCTCGTTGCGAGAACCGCTCATTCCGCAAGCTTTATGGATGGATTTTTCGAATGCGGTCCAGGCAAACTCAAGCAAGCAGAAGCAAAAGGAACTATTCGATGCGATCGATAGATTGCCACAGCCTAATAGGGATACATTGGCCTATCTCATACAGCATTTCCAGCGAATAGGCGAATGTAAAGACATCAAAATGCCTTTAGATAATCTAGCTAAAGTGTTCGCGCCAACGATCGTTGGTTATTCGAATGCCAAACTTGATACTCACGTGGTGTATGCCGAGACCGTAATTCAGTGTAATGTAAGTATTTGATTCTCCTGAATGTTTTATTTGTTCAACACTGATTCAAACAGTGTTTTGTGCCTTCTATTTTGTCCAATTCTATAAAACATTTTCTAAGCCCAGTATTAATACGCAACATTAGAATCGGTCCCATGTAGATAGAGAATACCATAGAACTTGGACACTGTATTGCTGTTTTAATTGAATCGATCGGTCCGCTTCAGATCTAGATTTTATTCGATTATTTGAAAGGACCTTTTGCCAAATACAATATTGTTAAAACATTGTCAGAATCATCGTTTTATGTGGTAAACATGATCACCGCATAAGCCATAGTGTTCTTGCGTTGTACTAATAAAACATTTTTGAATAGATAATGGATAGTCTGCTGAACATCCCGACCGACTATTGGTCACAGTTTGTGAACGTAGAGGAATCTGCACAGGAAGAGGAACAAAAACAGTACGCAGCATTGGCAGCGAAAAACTACATGGGTAATCAAGAAGACATCCATCACTTATCCACTGTATTACATGGTTTGTCTTTTGTTCTTTTGCTACAGGTACGCCACTGCTGAAGAGTAGTAAAAGGGAGCGCAAATTTTATGCCACGCCGCCATATCCGTCCAAGAAGAAATGATGATAATTTCCGACTATTGCCAGTACAAAAACAAACACCCTCTACGAGCAGTACTTATAGGTTAATGTTCTGTAAGTGATATTTTGTCTATTTTATTATCTGTATATGGTATAAAGCTGAAAATAACATAACGGAAAATCATACGCATTTTACCCAACTATTTTAGAAATGCTGAAACTAACTTGTTGCTTTTGTTATTGAAGAAGAAAAATAAATAAATGGAAACATTCGCAGCTGTATCGTTATTAGTGCTAGTAGAACGAAACAATTTACATTGTTTGCAAAATATTGAGGCCGCATCAACTGTTTTGCTATTTACTACATCTTTATGTCCAATCATTACCATAGTATCATGAAATGAGAAGAGTAGGCGAACAGCATGAGAGTACACATAGGTGTATTTTACATTTTTTATTTACACGTTGCATTTCAACGGGCTATATCGGTGAAATAAAAACCACTTCAAACGTGTTTCTCCGTTCATAAACCCAATCTCTATGCATAATGCCATTCAGTTCAACGGAACGATAAAAATTTTGATGTTATACTGTGTTCTGTGAAGCGAAATTTCAAATTTCAACGTGTCTTTCATTCATTTACTTTCCGACTGTCTAATGGCATATTCGTTTTTGACAGTGTACTACACCGGTGTAGTCGGTGCTACACTCATTCAAACTTGGGTGTAATCAGTCTATCTCTTTCTTTGCACTACACCGGTGTAGCACGAAGAAAAAACGAAAACGCCATAAAATTTCATGCAGAATTGAATTTTTAGTGCAGAGGAAATATAAATTCATTCACCAACCAAAGCATTCATTAGATTGTTCATGAAAATCGATCAAGCCATTCTCTTGCAATCCGGAACGCCAATTGAAAAAGGTCCTTGTTACCTTGCTGACGCCTTTAACATGGAAACCTTTTTTTGGTATGATTTCGACCGTTTATATAATAATCTCCCTTAATTTGGAATCCAGTTTGAACTGGGATATTGGAATCGCTGATGATGATGATTGTTCCACCTCATACCCCAACTCAGGTGTGAGCTAGACGATTCTGCTATAGAAGAGAGAGGTAGTGGAGACTGGGCCTAGTTGGTGGTTGAGGTAAATAGGCGGAGTCCATTTTTCTCCGTTTTTCGTGTATTTTTCGAAGTGGTAATTTGTGAGGATGTCGGATACGAACGAGACGGGTTTGCTGAAGAGGAAACTCCAGAGCCAGCACCAGACGTGTTGAAATTACCCTGAAGTTTTTTTTTATGCGGGGAATACGTACCGCATAAAAAAACCGCATAGCTTTGGAAATCCGCATAAAGCCGCATAATTTTGAAAATCCGTATAAAACACATAAGGTGTGAAATATTTTTCAATATTAAGAGCCACAGTACTCAAGGAACAGCAAGGATTTAAAGTAAGAAAGTTTAGAAAAGCGTGGAGTAGGGTCATATGAGCAAACTTAAAATATCCCGGCTACTTAACTCTTTGTCTTCTGCAACGCAGGAGTCAGGATATTTTGGCATTAAATGCGAATCACCTGAGTCTGCGGCATGTCCGGACCAGTGGTGCAAATTTTCATTTTCAAATGCCAATTTTCAGCTCAATCAAACCCAACCATGATTCAAATTCAAAGCCTCCCTTAATCATTCACTTTCAAGTTGGCGGGATTTTCATAACCAAACCTTACGTCTTCATTTCAAATTGATGCTTTTTCATTCACCAACCAAAGCTGTCATCTGCTCTGTAGAAGCCAGTCTAGGTTAAATGTTGACATATTTTGCGTTTTCAAGTTTACATGAACAGTAAGCAGTATGTCCGGATTAGTTTTGCTGGAAAACCCTATTCAATATCCCAGTATAGAGATATTCACAGGGTCAATGAAATCGAAAATGAATGGAAAATGACTGAGCAAATCGGCTATTTGAATGAATGATGCAAACAAAAAACTGCGAATTGAACATAGTAAGGCATGATTTGAGATTTGTTCTTCCTTCAAGTTCAAAACTAAAAAAATTGCAGCTCTGGTCCGGACAAGCGTAAAGTCAAAGTGACTCCCCGGAATCGCAGGAGTGATCTCGGCGCCTAACCGACCAGCATCGAAATAACGATTTCGAGAGACATTTCAACGTCGGGAAAATTCTCCGTCGGAGTAGACTAGGCCGACCGCCGTGGACTAGTTCGAGTAGATCGGGAAATAGCACCAGCAAATGGTTGTCGGGGCGCCTGTCAACTGGAAGTCACCCTCCACACAGAATCGCAGGACCGACCTTGGCATCTTTCCGGGAAGTATCGGTTTCGGAAGATCTTCCACTGCCGGGGAGCTCTTCGTCGGAGTAGGAAAGATCGACGGTTGTGGACTATTCCGAGTAGTCCGTAGCGAATCGCCGGCTTGAATCGTCGGGACACCAGTGAACCGGACGCAATCCTCCACCAGGAATCGCTGGACTGACCTCGGCATTCTGCCGGACTGCATCGAAGGAAGAATAACGCGTCCGTCACCGGTTGTGGGAGACATTTTTTCGTCGGGGAACTCCGCCGAGGTAGGTTAGCTCCAACGTCTGGGACTACGCCGAGTAGCACCGAACGCGACAAACCACCAGGGTCGTCGGGGCACCAGTGAACCGGAAGCCACCCTCCAATCGGAATCGCTGGATCGACCACGGCATCCAACTGGTCAACGTAGAAAGGAGGGCATGTGAAATATCATACTGTGCAGGACTGATATGGCGGTTATGAGACCAGCGAAATCTAGTACGACCAGCTAGACCTGGAATCAAGTGAAGTGCATTAGCACGTCTTCCCCCGAAGTAGTCATTTCAAATGGAATCCGGGGCATCAGGCAAATGTCGGATTTTTCGCGGAGTTTAGAGGAATAGGGTTTCAGAGTTATCTTCTCTGTTCAGAGTCTCTCACTCTGGCACACGATGGACGAAATCGGTAGTACGGTCTAACTACTGAACGTGTGCTGGGTCGGCGCTTTAACACCAAGTAAAAAAAAATACACACACATAGAGACTTTTTTTCCGATCTCGCCGAACTGAGTCGAATGGTATAAAATATTCGGCCCTTGGCTAAAACGTCAAAATTCCTAACGATTACATAACCTTTATTATTAGAAAGGTAAAAAGGTTTTCAGTCACTTTCTGTTTTTATTTTCATTGACATCATGAATGCTCCCCATATCCTTAACCCAAACACTAGTAATTAATAATCTAAAATAAAAATATGACCATTTTATGTCATTTGTTTGCGCATGTGCATTCACGAGGATCTGTTTTTGATAAATTTCGCTTCAGTTGATGCCCTAAAAACTAAAGGGAGGCTGCATAAAAAAAAATCGAATAACTTTGAAAATCCGCCCAAAAAAAATCCGCATAACTTTGAAAATCCGCATAAAAAAAACCGCATAACCACAGAGAACAGACATCCATGATCGAACAAAAATATTTAAAAAACGTGTGTAAACATTTGAATTAATATACGAACTAAACACTAGCGCCGCCACGCCAACCTATCCCAACTATCCGTCAAATCCATTCCGGAACCGGTTCGGAATCCTGAATGGATTCAGTATGGAATCTTGCTCAAAGAAAACAACTGATTCCGACTCTATCGGTTGATGCATTTGAGCTGGAATTCATGCTGGAAGTCCGAGCCGGTTCCGGACTAGTTCCACTGGGTAGAGTAATAACCGCTGTCAATAGACCTTTCTCGTCAGACCTAACACCTGTTTTTCTTATTTTTAATCGAAAAATTACACAATTATAAGAACATTTCCGTAAAAATGAGATTTTTAGGAGCTATCATGATTTTTTAATGATTTTTTAAAATTTGAAATATGCAAGAATGTTGAATATTTTTTTCACTTCAGCAAGAATGGTGGGACTTAAAATGTGCGTTTGGGCAGCACTGTTTTGAATATTTTCACTTAAGTTCTTGGCAACGCGGTAAATGAAGTGGTGAATCGCAGTACAAAATTCATTAGCAATGTAAACAAACTAAAATGAACCTCTCGCTGTAGAACATTGGATGAAAATGTTTAACCTCACTTTTTTGACAGTTCGCTGAGCTTGTTTACATAGACTTGGAGTTTTTTTTATTCGACCACAGTATGAGAAATTTGATTTGGTTCACTTTTAAATGCGAATATCTTGTATTAACAAGCTCGCTAGGCTTTCATTTTTATTTGACGTCATTAGGCAATGTTCCGTTAAATTTGGCATTTGGATTTTTCTTGTCCACGATTCGTTGAAGAAAGCGATTTTATTTGTTGCGATCAATTCAACTTGTTTTTTTTTTTTTGCTGAATAGCCCCGGTATCAGGTGAGGCAAACACTCCGGCGGGACCATGCTCGTGGGAGATCAAGCAGTTATTATCTTGTACCCAAGGCCAGGCCGAGTGTGATTCGTAACAATTACCAAATTTAGAAGTCCATATACATAATGTTCACGTGATAGTTTTTTTGAATAAAAATAGTATAAATGTTGGCAAAATCCTGCAGCACTAGGATCAAAGATAGAGCTTTAACACCAACTCACTGTGCTTCGGTGTTTTTTTGCAAACAAACTATCAGGTCTATGTTTTTATTTAGTAAATGTTTTAATAAATATTAGTTCATTAGGAGCATGATTTATTTTGATGGCGCGGTGACGGGTGCGAGTCGTATCTTAAAAATCGATCGCTTGAAAGTAGTATAAATGATTATAAAATGCGACAACATAAACTCATAACCTTTCTAATGGTTATTTAGCCATAGGTAACGAGAAAATAGGTATGTTTTATTCATGTACAACAAAAATTTCTCAGCAATAATTTAATTTATTATTAATTGTTACGCGTGATTTTGTGATTGGCCAAAATTGGTCGCTTTCAGAATCTGGTGCTCTAAGCATAACTGTCCCATGTTAATAGCAAATCCCATAACAAATGGGACAGTATAGCGACCATACAGCTGTAACAGTGAATTTAGCATTGACATCAATATAACCAGGTTGGTTGCAAGCAGAAAGAACAATACTAGCTGGGCTGCTAGCTGTTTGTGCTACTAATAACACTTGCAGTCTGTCAAATTAACATGATTCTATGATCTAGCTCCAATGACGATGGAATATAGCCGAATCCAAAGCCTAACCCATCAGCGCATTTGATCATGTAATGGATATTATCAACTTTGAAAGAAATACATTTTATTGTTGTCTGTTTTTGAGGTTAGAACTTGTATACTATTGTGAGAATGGTCCTCAGCAACTATCCTTCCAAATCAAAGACTCCTGCTAGCAATGGCTTCGATCAGAGGCTGCTGCTGTACATTTGTTTTCGTTAGCTGGCCCATTACGATTCCCCGGACCGAACCACTTTTCCGCCACCACAAGTGGGAAACGAACGATTCACATTTGATTTCCGTAGTTACAAATTACCGAACCACTGGCAGGTAGCATAGTCTTCGGACTCAGTTGTGAATTGGAACAGTCAAGCCTGACTTCCCGAGCTACATCTCCAGTATTGTCGTCCCATAAGACTAGTGAACCTAAATGTGTCCCACACACATAGCACACCGTCCTGGCAACTAGATGCGCCCATCTCGGCTTGCCACTGGTCTATGAAAATACATGTGATAGGAGATAGGTGAACGGTAAGTTATTATGATATGCTTATTCCGCTTCATTGAATTCATATGCTTCGAAAATAAGTTAGATTTTTTGAGATCATAACCCGTTTTTCGGAGATTTTAAAATATAGGAATACTTTTTAATAAAAAAAATATTAATATCGAAATAAAAAAATAATAATAGACAGACAACACAATCAGCAAGTCCAGGTGACAATTTCACACATGCCACCGTACTGCAAACAACCATCAACAAAACCTATGAATGCGGAATGTGTGACCAATCATTCCCCAAGAAGAGACAGCTGGCAGTTCACAAGCGCGTACATGCCGGCACGCGACCGTACTCCTGTGATATTTGCGGTAAAGCATACACCAAGGGTATAAATCTAAACCGGCACAAACGGATACACACCGGCGAACCACGGCACCGTTGTCGGATATGTGGCAGAGAATTTTTCACTTCTGAGCAGTTGGATCAGCACCAGCTTACCCATAAAGATCAGGCTTACGTTTGCGATATCTGTAGTAGGAAGTTTACCGAAAACAGTAGTCTCACGCGACACAAACTTATCCATGCGGGTGAGAGATCGCACAAGTGCGATATTTGTGGCAAAGAATTCATAACTAGTGCTGAACTCACTCGCCACATGCGCATGGATACTGGCGAGCGTCTGTATAAGTGTGATATCTGTAGCAAAGGCTACGTAGAAAGTAGCAGTTTGAAACGTCACCGGCGTGTTCACATCGATATGAATCTTGCGGATCAGCTATTTAGTTGCGACATCTGTGGTAGAAAGATTCTTGAATCTAAAGAACTTACGCAGCACAAACTTATCCACAGCAAAGATCGAGAATTCAGATGTGAAGTCTGTGGTGGCAGGTTTATAAAATATTCTCACGTGACTCGGCACATGCAAATCCATACAAACGAACGCCCATACAAATATGACCTCTGCGAGCAGGAGTTTCTTCGAAGAGCACATTTGACCCAGCATAATCGCAGGCATGTTGGCGAACGACCCCATGGCTGTGATTTGTGTGGAAAAAGATTTGTTGAACGTAGTCATTTGATGGGACACAAGCAGCTGTACGACAGGTCAAGGAATGGTAGCATGCGAAAAGGAAAAATTAAGGATTCTACCGCGACCGAAAGCATCCACGCGTTCGCTGGAGGCGGTAATAGGAAAATAAAAGAGGAAAAGCAAGTTCTAACATAAATTATCTGATTGAAAGCAATGTAAATAGAAGTCTTGTTTATTATAAAAATGTATTTAGTAACTTTTTCTATATTAAATTGCGGCGCCATTAAATGACCCTGTTATCAACAATCGACACTATAAAAATTATCCACTCCCTTACCAACGGCCTGCTGAACACTCTCGTAACCATTGTCTTGTAGGAGCTGTTCTAGTTCAAGTCCCACACACATAGCACACCATCCTGGCGACCAGATGCTCCCATCTCGGCCTGCCGGCCTGGTCTATGAGAATACATGTGATAGGACCGCAATGGCCGTTTAGGGTGAACTGCAATAGGTGGCTATCGAGTCGGAACACTTTAACAGTGTGACCCTGGCTGCCAGTCATGACTGTACCGCCCGCCACTTCCAAACATGTCACCGGTGACCCTGCTGGTGAAACTCCAGGATACATCGAAGCTCCTCCTCGGATGCGTTATGTTGAGCTGGCAACGTTGTGGACGGATTGCTGAAATAAACTAATGCTTCCTGCCGAACCGGTGCGTACGTGAGCTAAAAAAGAATAAGAATTAGGGCACTTGATGACATACTTATTGCAGACTGAAAATTAAATGACTTAGAATATATAGTATTTTAAAATAACAAGTAAAATCTGTCTGTTCTGCGCCCTAGGTGAGCTTAAAAAATTGCTTGAAACATAGTACTTACTTCGCCCATATGCAGACGTAAATCCCCAATCGATCTGACAACCTTGCGTGTACGTTTCCAGTCTCAGAGAATCGATTCGTCCACTCAACCGTGCGACTATCACTTTGTCACCGGCGAGCTTTATGTTCGTTACCCCATTGTTGTGGGTGTTTTTGTCATATATACCCTGCAATGAAACGTCCGTCAATAGTTGTAATAAAAAACAAATGACTCCATACAATTTACCTTAAAGTTACCAGTCGTTCCCTCCCAGAACTCCAACCGCCCATCTGCACACCCAATCTCTGAGATTACCAAAAAAGTCCAGGCACCAGATCGGCGAAATCTGGTAACATTTCTTCCGCGCTAAACCTCCTCCTCCAGGTGGCTGAGAACATTCGCCAGCGCTCATCTGCTGCCGGGGTGGGATGAAGCCGTAAGATTGGACTTACTCTCCACCGCTGCTACATCATAGCCCTTGGTCGAATTATTCCACAAAAACCGAATTCGCAGATCCGCAAATACCTTTTGGGCATACACGATTATCATTTGTAAAATGTTTCTCATACTAGACGGTAAAATGAAACCATTCTGGGTTAATATTTTCCTGCATCTCATTCTGATGATGTGCCTGGTGCAGTTAAACTCTAGTTTTTTCTTCAGTTTGGAAGCAAAACTGGTCGGCGATCTTTCGGAAAACGGGAGACAGCTGATGTTTTTAGATTCCTTGGCAGGATGAAATACATATCAGTTAGGTATACCTATATAGATTTCTCTATATCGTCGCTATTGTGCTATCTTATGACAAGCGCCATTTTGTACATTTCGAGAAAAACGATTTTTAAAGTTTGAGATTGAATATCTTGAAACTTATAAATGGTATAAACAAGTCAAAGAAGACAAATGATGCTTCTATCTATTCTGCATTAATCTCTCAAATATTACGAAAATCGGTTAACTACATTGCGTGTTTTCTTTAAAAATGTAAACAAAAGTCGGTCTCACACGTGTCATAGGTGTGTATTGATGACAAAATTTGTATGGCATGTCATAATCGTGCATGGAAAATTTTCCATAGAAAAAAATCATCAATTATTAACTTTTATTCATATCTTTGGCTTCATTTGGTCTATAAACAATCGGTGAGATGCATTTTGAAGGAAATGAGTCAGGCAATCTAGAAAAAATAACTATTTTTGGTAACAGTGTTGCCAAATATGCTATATTTCCAGTTTAAAACTTAAATTGCATTTTTCTCACTGTTCGTGCATTTTTGTTTCGAAAATGATTATTCCATTGTGTTTATCAGATAGTTTTACATATAAAAACATTTCATACATAAAGATAATTAAAGCCAATCCCCAGACACAGTCATTTGAAGCAAAAAATTAAAAATTTCTCAGCATGTTTCTCGCTATATCTCAGTAACCAAGCAGAATGTCAAAATTCTGTAAACGCCACTTTGTAGAGATTTTTTAGACAAGTAATGTGGCATATCTAACTCAGTTTACCCCAAAATGGCGTTTGTCATAAGATAGCACAACAACGACGATATAAGAAAAAACAAAAAAAGATGTCATCGATGTTTGAAGAGCACTTTTCACTTTAGAGCAGCGTTGTCAAATGGTTTTGTATAATAGGTTTGTTCTAGTACACAGAAGTTGCTCCGGAGCAAACAGAAGCAAAAAATACTTGCTTTTTACTCCAGTTTGCTAACGGAAGAAGAAAAAAGAGAACGTAGGAACGATTTTCTCTCTGTTTGTTCCGGAGTACTTTCACTTTCTACTGGTACTGAAAAAAAATCTAATATCGGTATAGTTCTAAATGAAAAATAGGTATTTATCGGTGTGAAGATGTATGCTAACCAAAAGTTACCTGCAAATTATTGGTTTTAAATTATAGATCATTCTAATGTTATGTAATCAAACCTGCCGAGCTCAATCGATTTCAGAATCAGTTGGTGAGCTTTATTTGAAATTTTGATAGTAACCTGGCAGATTGCTGAATCAATTTCCGGATGATTTGATGTGGTGAAGACATTTTCTAAAAAAGTCCAAACGTAATATTAATTGATCTTATTATATGAAAATCGTTATTTTTTGGTAAGAAAAAAGAAATCGGTATTTTTAGTAACTTTATTGGTTTTGAAATTAAAAATCGGTTTAGATATCGATAAATCGGTATATTCTGCAACACTGTTTTGGGGTTCATCTACGTCAAAACCAAAGAGAATAGGGAAAGAGACGAAGAGTGAAAATCAGTCAAAACGGCAACACGCCCTTTATGATGATTTCAACACTAGGATTTTGGCAACCGCTTCTATAGGTAGCACTTTAAATGACTCCTATTATATTTTGAAAACAAACCGTATGTCGATCGATGGATTTGTTTATCAAACGATGTGCATTTCGAAACAAAGAGATGAAATAATTCTAAAGCTTATTTTTACTCATACATATACTCTAGAATGCACCTTACAATCACGATTGAACTAAATTCTGATGAAAATTCAAATTTCTTTTTTGATAGAAGTACAATACTTATCTCCTCCAACTCAGGCATGAGTAATGTTTATTTACATTGCACGATTGGTCTGCTCAATAAGGTATTTTTGGCTTCACACTATTCGTCTCTTTCCCTATTCTCTTTGGTCAAAACAATGTTTTTGACAAATTGGAATGAACTCTTGAAGTTTATACCCTGTAAACGAAACGGCGAATAGCCAGATTAAAATAGATGCCGGCGAGCGGTAGGCTACTGGAACTTTGTTATAGGCTACCCGCCGTAACTTTATTTCATATTCCCCACTCGAAGTTCGTCCAAATGGTGTAAAAGTATGGAGAATCGAGGTAAAATAGGACAGAGGAATACAGAGTAAAATGGGCAGCTCGAAGAATTTTTGATTTTTTTAATAGTTAGAGACACCAAATTAACGTGACAGTATTCAGAATCGATCCAGCGATGAAAACGGAAGCTGTTCTGCATATAAATTTTTTTGACGAGAAAGGTCTATTCTGTCGAACTCAGCCACAAAAAAACATGACGACAGTAGCCCACCTGGTTTGGATATCCCAACTACCTTCGAAACCGTTAGAGATTTTACACAAGTTGAATGCTGAAGATGGACGTCTGTTCTCTGTGGCATAACTTTGAAAATCCGCATAAAAAACCGCATAACTTTGAAAATCTGCATAAAAAAGTCGCATAAAAAACCGCATAAATAAAAACCACATAAAAAAGACTTCAGTGTATATATTAGGATTTGATCCTTGTAACATGGCACATCCATGAATCTTCAGCCTTGTTCTGCATTACGAACAATAGTAACCGTTGTTCAAAATTTATAAAAAATTGCATTAATTTCGAAACAGAGACAGCTAAAAATTTGCAAAATATGGGCGACGAAAACTCAGTTTGTCTTCTACCGCGCAGTGTGCTTCTCATTCAAGCAGAAGTCTAATGAAGCACAAACATACATATATTGGATTATACCAGACCCTGTTCACTTTGACAAAATTCAGTCTTCAGTTCAGTAACGCCATCGAACGAGTTCACATAGAACTAATCTGTAGTAGTGTGAGTGTGTGAAATGGGCATATTCACACACTCACACTATTACAGATTATCGTAATGCGAGCGCATATGCGACTGCTGTCTTTTTTCTGTTCTTCGCTTCAATGTACACGGCGCGTTTTGGAATATCGTTCTCCTCGTACCAACATGAGAGCGAAGAGAAGGGGAGATAGACCGAAATCATCAAAGAGAAAGGAGCACATCCTTCTGAAGCGGTAAAGAATGGCGGGTTGCAACTGGAAAAAGTATACTGAAGGTGTCTGTTTGAAAAGTACTTTTCGGTTCTCGTTTTCATCCTGCGGCTGCCAATACAGATTGGAGAGATCGATAGAAAAGATCCACACGCCGATATCTTTCCATTATTATACGCTGCCTCCAAAATCTGTAGCACTTTAATAGCCTTGGCCTATTTTGGATTTAATTTCCTTTAGAAATGTTCACTATTAACGATATGCTCGAAGATTTTATGAATGATAGAAACAGTTCTCCAAACAAAAATCATAGTTTGCTTCATTAGTACAATATATTTCCCAAAAAAAGTAGTAGTATTTGGAAACCGTAATTTCTGCACTCAACATTACATGAATATAATATTCGGGATATCTTTTATTAGAATACGATTCTCACAAACGCAAGCCTCATAGGTGCTACCCGAATTTAGCAGCGATCAAGTGTAAATGGATTGATCGTTTCATTCCATTTACCGTCCTTCTCACTCTCATTATGGTGAGAAAAAAAACCACACTTCCGAAAGCATCTGACATGCTTGCGCAATTGCACGCTGAAAGAAACTAGTATAAGTGCGTTCTGCTGGTTGAATGAGGACTCGAAAAATGGTGTTGGAATCACCAAAATGATGTTGTCGAAGGTTTGTTCGTAGAATTTAACAATGGGATATCTTGTACTCTATCATCTATGCTGTAGATCTCGAGAAATGCAACATAAAACCACGTTGATCGATTTAATACATATACCCACAAAATCTTGATTTATAGCAAAAACAACCTCTTTTTTGGACCTTCGGCAGTAAAAAATTAGCAACTCTGCTATTTTTCAGCCGATTTTCAATTTTTCAACATTCCTTGACTGAAGAGCGGTATGCTAAATTATGCTGTTTTGAAAGCAATATTGTGCGATTTTTCAAATATTTTTTTATTGCTTTTGATGAGACCTGCAACCTATACCAGGTCTCTTGAAAAATTTAAAACACACTACCGCAATGATGTTCAGCCGGAAAATAAACCAAAAATTCTAGCTGTTTCAAGTAAGTACTCCGGCTCCAGTGACAATCAGAACACTAAAAAATGACAATCGAGAGAAATTGGTTAGTACAAATCTCTGCATGCGCTCATTACTCCAAAGGTCATAAATGTAGTCTCTATAGCAAAGTTCATGAATGTTCTTTCGCTTACAAGTGTGGACAAACACAATGACCTAAACTTTGCGATATATTCTTGCAAGTGTAATTAATATAGACATGAATAACTTATATATTTTTGTACTAACTGATGACTGGTCAGAAATTGTTATTCATAAACAACGTAAACAACACTACAAAGAGAGATAAACAAAACTATGCAGAAGCAGGGCGGTAAAGTATTATTCTTAGGTATTTAGAGCTAATTTAAGTTTATCGCATGATGGCCTCATTCAATTCCCACAAAATGTACTACATTCCCATACTAAAAATCGTTGCATGATTTGAACAAGCGGATATCATATCAGCGGCCGTTGTCGAAGTAGAAATAGGAAATACCATTATCAACCACACATGCATAAGTGAGTCAATCGTTTGATACCAGCGCAATACGGCCGTTATCAGGATTGTAAACGACGTGCGTTTAACGGCGCGTTGGCAACAATGTACTGTACGTTCCTGTAGATACAGCAATCGAGTCGTTTTGATCGGACTTGAAAGATAGTCCTTTGTGTCTGATGTTGAAATGGATTTCATTGGCGTCGTTTTACGGTTATTGATTGCTTTACAACCTTGGTTTAACGGCGAGCAAAGAATTGGTCTCCCGAGTGCAAGTCATTCAGAAGTGCTGCAGTGTTGTATTGGTGAGATATGTTCGTCGAATAACGGTTATTTTTATCATGAAAATTCTTGTCGAAACATTCAAGATTATGATAACTGGAAACCAATTTGTTTTGGAATTAGATCTGGTCCAACAACCTAAGGTCGCAACTCCGTTAATGAACGGAGTCAACGGAAATTTCACGAATAATAAATGATAATTCCATGAAGCAGTAAATCTTCATACAATGTGTAACTTTTGGTAATCTTAGGGTGTTCAATGATCATTACTGCCGCCGGCCATGCTCGAATGAAGATTGCTTGAGGAAGAAAGAAAATAAAATAGTTTTTCGACACGATGTTGCTAGAAGGGGTATAATCTGGTTATTTTTAATATACTAGCCAGCAGGAGAGTTTCAGTAATACCGAAACCGCACTTGCTTTCTAAACATGATGGTAGACTAGGACAAAAAGGGTTATTCGCACATTTTTTCAATCATGCTAAAATATGCCTGACAAACCTAGTTTTCGGTTCTGTGGTTATATCTGATACGCTCAAGAATATTTATCAGTCTTTCGATTTTTTCTTAATTTGATGCATTAAATTAATATGCTTCCTGTGATAATCATGGATGTTTATTTTCTGTTGAATAATTTGTTTAAATCCAGGATATTTTTATAAGAACATTTTCCAGATCGCCTTGGGTTTGTGTTAGATCAGCCTTCGGCTATTTGAAGAACACAAGTAGTTGAGTTTATTAAGATTATAGAATTTGATTTGACTCTGTACTACCACTGAACTAATTACTCATCATTACAGGTGATAGTTGCACTGGCTGTGTCGTACGGGATCAAATCAACATCGAGAAGAACCCTTTTTTAACAGACACATCAGCTCCGAAACCATCAACATCGCTGATGGGATCAAGTCTTGGGCTCACTTGTGCTATCACAAAGGCACTGTCGTGCAGTCTGAAAAAGAGAGTCCGACCAGCCCCCTGTCAAGGATGGCGTCTCTGTACAGCCAGCATCACTGTTAAGGAAATCAAAACAATTTTTGATCCAATCATTAAAAGCTTTATTTGGTTAGATATGGTATCTAATCATCCAAAACGTCGTGTGGAATGCTTGAATATTGTACATAGCGCCAAACATAATGCTATAGCTACTGTCGTGATTCGCTGATTGGTCACTTTTTAACTGGACCACTTTTTAGTTGAACCTCCGCTAGTTGGACCATTGTCCAATTAAAAAGCATCTGAATGTCAAAATCTCGTATCTAATTCACTTTGACAATCAAACTGACAATAGTTAGTGATGTGAGCAGATACATTTTCGGTCCAACTAGCGAATCAAATTCGTTAGTTGGGTAGAGGGGTGTGGCCCAACCAGCGAATCACGACTGTATAAAGTCCCATAGATTTGTCCAGCTGAGTTTTTTTTTTTTCCATACGTTTATTTGACACGGCATTTGCAAAAGCTTTTTACGCCAGTTTCTTTTTTTTACATAGCACGTTACAAAAATCCTTAAGACTAATTTTAACTATACTAGTATTTTGTCTAAAACTAACACTGAAATCACTTTATTGTTTGCTTTTTTCCTTACATTGTTGTATTTCATAATGATCTAGTATTTTCGGGTGTATTTATTTACTTTTTTTCTGTTATTGTCTAAATTTAAAAACTAAATATTCTAGAACACTTTAATTGGTGAATGATTAGCCTTGGATGAGAGTATGAGGAGATGAATTTAATTAAATTTTGACAGACGCTGTTTTTAGAAAATGATAGATAAGTTCCATGTATAGAGGATCGCGATACGCCAGGATGTCTCTAACAGGAACATGGATTGGTCTTCCTCGGACTTGTAAAGAATCTACTAATTGTGATCTGGCTTCACGATATTCAGTGCAGGACCAAACAACATGCTCAATGTCATGGTAACCTTCTCCACAAGCACAATGATTACCCTCAGCGAGCCCAATACGACGGAGATGCGCATCTAAAGTATAATGATTGGACATGAGCCTAGACACGGATGAAGTCCCGACTTACATCCAATCCTTTGAACCATGCCTTCGTTGATACTTTAGGGATAATTGAGTGTAGCCATCGTCCCATATCTCCATTGTCCCAAGATGTTTGCCAACTAGCAAGTGTCCTCTGTCGAGAAGCGCTATAAAATTCATTGTAAGCGATGGGTCTTTCATATATTTCACCATCTAGTGCACCAATCTTGGCTAAATTATCAGCTTTCTCATTGCCCGCAATAGAGCAATGGGCGGGGAGCCACACTAGGGTAAATTTATAACATTTTCTTGTCAGGTTACTCAGAGATTCTCGTATCTTCACCAAAAAGAATGGATCGTGATTATCAATCCTCTTTGAGCGTAGAGCTGCAATTGTGCTGAGACTATCAGTGAGGATAAAGTAATGGTTCGGGGGTAAAGTATTAATTATTTGAAAACTATAGTGAACTGCTGCTAGTTCCGCTATATAAACAGAGGCGGGTTCTGCAAGTTTGAGAGAAATTGAAAAATTATTGTTGAAAATACCGAAACCAGTGGCCTCACTGATTCGTGACCCATCAGTGTAAAACATTTTAAGGCAGTCTATGTGTTGATATTTACTTGTGAATATTTTAGGGATCTCCCGCGAGCGTAGATGATCCGGAATTCCACGAATCTCTGCTTGCATGGACGTGTCGAAGAATAAAGTGGATTCAGGAATATCTAGTATATTGACGTATGTGGGAACATACCTAGCAGGCGTTATTTCTTGTGACATGTGATTGAAATACACTGTCATGAATCTGGTTTGGGGTTGAAGCTCGACAAGTCTTTCAAAATTTTCAATTACCAGTGGGTTCATAACCTCACATCGAATAAGTAAACGAGAAGAGAGATCCCAGAATCGGTCTTTTAAAGGAAGAACTCCCGCTAGTACTTCAAGACTCATTGTATGGGTCGACTGCATGCAACCTAAGGCAATTCGTAAACAGCGATACTGTATCCGTTCCAGTTTAATAATGTGAGTGTTCGCAGCTGAGCGGAAACAGATGCACCCATATTCCATTACTGAAAGTATTGTTGTTTGATACAATCTTATCATGTCACTTGGATGAGAACCCCACCATGATCCAGTTATTGTTCGCAGAAAATTTATCCTTTGTTGGCATTTCGTTATTAGATACCTAATGTGGCCTCCCCATGTGCCTTTAGAGTCGAACCAAATTCCAAGGTATTTAAAAGTCAGGACTTGGGCTATCGTTCTACCAACCAATTGAAGCTGAAGCTGAGCTGGATCACGCTTCTTTGAGAAAACGACCAACTCTGTTTTCTCCGTAGAGAAATCGATGCCTAGCTTTAAAGCCCAAATTGATAAATTATCCAAGCTATCTTGCAATGGTTGTTGTAAATTTATAGCTTTTGGTCCTGTGGCAGAAACCACCCCATCATCTGCAAGTTGTCTTAAAGTGCATGGGCTGACAATACAATTATCAATGTCATTCACGTGAAAATTATAGAGAAGGGGGCTTAGACAAGAGCCTTGTGGGAGGCCCATATAACTTATTCTGAGTGTCGCCAAATCGCCATATGAAAAATGCATGTGCTTTTCTGACAATAAATTGTATAAATAATTATTTAATATCGGTGAAAGACCACATTGATGTAGCTTCTCCGAGAGAACATCAATGGAGACTGAGTCGAATGCTCCTTTTATGTCTAAGAACACAGACGCCATTTGTTCTTTTTTTGCGTAAGCGAGTTGGATTTCTGACGAAAGAAGCGCCAGACAATCATTCGTTCCCTTTCCCCTCCGAAAACCAAACTGGGTATCTGATAGCAAGCCGTTCGCCTCAACCCAATTGTCGAGACGTCGTAGGATAATTTTTTCCAACAATTTCCTGATGCAGGATAGCATTGCAATCGGTCGATACGAGTTATGATCGGAGGCTGGCTTTCCCGGTTTTGGAATAGCGATAACTCTCACTTGTCTCCAGTCGTGCGGGACAATGTTCTGCTCAAGAAGCTTATTGAATAAATTCAACAAGCGTCTTTTTGCTAGGTCAGGCAGATTCTTCACCAAGTTGAATTTAATTCTGTCTAGTCCCGGAGCATTATTGTTGCATGAGAGGAGTGCAATTGAGAATTCCATCATTGTCAAAGGCGAATCTATGAAATCGTTACTTGTGGGAGCATCGCGAGTGATTTTCTGCGCAGGAGCAGAATCGGGACAAATTTTCTTGGCAAAATTAAATATCCAACGATTCGAAAAATCTTCGCTTTCATTAGTCACGTTTCGATTCCTCATTCTTCTGGCTGTGTTCCAAAGAGTACTCATTGATGTTTCTCTTGACAAGCCTTTAACGAAGTGTCTCCAATAACTAGATTTTTTGGCACGACGTATACTGTCAAATTTGTTTTGCAAAATGAAATAATTTTCAAAGTTCTCACGTATACCCCCTTTCTGTTTCATAATTTCTTTGTAGGCAACTTGTTTAGCTTCATATGCATCAGAGCACTCTTTGTCCCACCAAGGATTAGGGGGCCGTCTATTTATTGTCATTCCAGGATTGCATTTCGTTTGGGCTTGTTCTGCTGCTTCAATAATTAAACCCGCTAAGAATTCATATTCTTCGGTAGGGGGTAGCTCTTCTGTCGAAGCAAGAGAAGTGGAAATTAATGTTTCGTATGTTTTCCAATCAATATTTCGTGTTAAGTCATAAGGAACATTGATTGAATTCGTAAGGCCTAATTCACTGTTAATTGAAACAACGATTGGCAAATGATCGCTACCGTGAGGATCAGGTACAACCTTCCACGTGCAATCTAACCGAAGTGATGTCGAGCACAGAGATAGATCTAATGCACTTGGACGTGCAGGAGGTCTGGGGATGCGTGTTGTTTCGCCAGTATTTAAAACTGTCATATTAAATTCGTCACAAACATTGTATATCAAAGAGGATCGATTATCATTGTAGAGGGAACCCCACAATACTCCGTGCGAGTTGAAGTCTCCCAGTATCAGACGCGGAGCAGCCATGGATTCCACTACCTCAAAAATTTGACGTTGTCCAATTTGAACTTTGGGAGCGATAGACATGTCTTTGCCTTTAATGTTCGTTTGGACAGCTACAGCCTCAATGCCCGCAAACAAAGGGATGTTAATTCTATAGAAAGAATAGCACTTTTTAATTCCTAGAAGCACTCCTCCATACGGGGTGTCTCGGTCTAGGCGAATAATGTTGAAATCATTTAAGTTGAAATTAATGTTTGAGGTAAGCCATGTTTCACATAGAGCAAAAGCATCGCATTTTAAATTATGCAGTAAAATTTTTAAGGAATCAATTTTAGGTATGATACTTCTGCAATTCCACTGTAAAACAGTGATGGAATCTTTCATTGGAGGAGGTGAATTACCCATTGAATGATACAATCGCTGCAAGGATGGGCCATTGAGCAATCAGCTGCTCTAAAAATGTTCTAATTGTTGGGAGGAAAGCTGAAAGTATACTCTTTAGTGGTTCAGAAATATTGAATGCTTTAAAAATCCAATCAACAATTTCAGAAAATTTCAATAATCCTACCCCCGGCTGAGGCTCAGAGGAAGTCGAAATTTTATTATTTCCAGTAATGGTGTTCTGTTTGGATTGTACGTTCCCAAAACCGGGCGGAATTGATTTCGGTTTTGAATCGGAATTTTTCGGTTTTGGGCGCAGTTTATCTATTGGTGGAGAAATTTTAAGGCCCTTGCTTGGCAGCTTGGGAAAAGAAGACTGTTTTCTTTTTCTGGAATTTCCGGGTAAAACAAATGATGTACCTTCGCACGCTCCGTCAGAGTCAGACTGTTCCGAAAATAGAGATGTGTAAGTGTTTTCTAAGAAGATGGGTTTAGGGGTAGCATTTTTCAACATTTCTGCATAGGAGCGCTTAGACCTCTCCTTCAAGGATCGTTTAATTTTATCCTCACGCAATTTATAAATGGGGCATGCAGGGAGCTCATGTGAGTTTTCTCCGCACATTAAACATTTTTCTGAATTTTCATTGCATGTATCCTCTTGATGAGAACCCCCACATTTGCCACACCGTGCCTTATTGGAACAGTAAGTGGCTGTGTGGCCAAGCTGTTTGCAATTAAGGCAATTCATTACACGAGGGATAAAAAGGCGAACAGGGAGACGAATCTTATCGATAATGACATAGTTGGGCAGCGCAGACCCAGCGAAAGTCACTCGAAATGAGTCAGACAGTCGATAAACTTTTTTATCTCCTTCGTGTGATACTGAATGCAATTGCTTGCATTCAAGTATTTTTACGTCTTTAAGTATGGTGTCCTTGAAACGACCAACCCCATGCTTAATTATGTCATCAACAGTCAAACTCGATTCTGTGATGACCCCATCAATTTCAATTTCCTTTGAAGGAATATACGCTCTATACTCACGCGTAAAAAGCTCGCAAGAAGCAATTGCATTGGCTTGTTTGAGACTACCAACGACAATGCGTATTTTATCTTTATTGACTTTGACGATCTCTTTTACATCCGAGAATCGCGAAGTCAAATCTTTAGAAATTTGAATAATATTTAGCGCCTTTACTTTACGCCTAATAAATACAATCCATGGTCCCGTTGACGACTCTGGGTAAATTTTAATTCTAGTCGGATTTACATTTTCAGCATAAGGCTTAGGGGGAGGGTCTGTTACTCGTTCTCCCATCTCTTCATCCATTTTACCTAGCAAGAAAAACTATCACAAAAAGGAATGAAAAATATACCTGTTATACCTGTAGAACACACCTCATGTGTTACGTTGTAAACTCGGTGCCCGTTGTTTGACAATGTGACACTTGCTGTCCTTCTTCGTCGCGTTGCTTCTTCAGTAGAGAAATAGGCCTACCTGCAACACTTCAAAACTCTCTCCGGTTAAGCTGCTCGTCGGTATCACCACCACAGCGCTCTCTCCGTTTCCACCGCCGCGGTAAACAAATGTGGCTACCTGTGGCTTGCTGCGAAAATCCCACTGTCGATGCGGCACTTTTCGGTGCCACTTGTTTTCCTTATTCGTCGTACCACTTCTGCGGTAGACGAATAG
Organism: Topomyia yanbarensis; assembly: GCF_030247195.1. Classification (NCBI taxonomy): domain Eukaryota; kingdom Metazoa; phylum Arthropoda; class Insecta; order Diptera; family Culicidae; genus Topomyia; species Topomyia yanbarensis. Next base: position 146,574,526 of record NC_080670.1, read on the forward strand.
AGCAAATGGGTCTACCTGTGACGCTTCCCCTCTCGTCGATTAGAATTGCCCGACGACACCAATACAATACACTCAGGTTTTTTTTTTACGCGGGGGATACGAGCCGCGTAAATGAAAACCGCGTAAATGAAAACCGCGTAAATTTCAAAATCCGCGTAAATGAAAACCGCGTAAATTTCAAAATCCGCGTAAATGAAAACCGCGTAAATTTCAAAATCCGCGTAAATGAAAACCGCGTAAATTTCAAAATCCGCGTAAATGAAAACCGCGTAAATTTCAAAATCCGCGTAAATGAAGACCACTTAAATTTAAGAATCCGCGATAAAGGGAACCTCATTGATGGATACCGCGTAAATTCCAAAATCCGCGTAAATGAAAACCGCGTAAATTTCAAAAACCGCGTAAATGAAAACCGCGTAAATTTCAAAATCCGCGTAAATGAAAACCGCGTAAATTTCAAAATCCGCGTAAATGAAAACCGCGTAAATTTCAAAATCCGCGTAAAAAAAAACCGCGTAAAAAAATACCGCGCAAAAAAAAACCGCGTAAAAAAAAACTTGAGTGTATATTTTTTCTGTGTGTACAGGCACGATCACTGTCGATTTCTGCCACAGCGGTAGGCAAATTCGTCTACCCGCGGTTTGCTGTCAAAACACCGAGGATGCCGTTGACCACGCCTCCGACGTATCAACTGTCGGCTCACACTTAACAAACTGGTCTCTCTCTCTCTCTCTCCCACAAAAACGCATACAGCGTCTCGCACTCCGTCACTCTCTCGAGAACAAAACCTTCCACCTGGAGGCACAACCGTCTCGGCCGGTTGCAAAAACTGTTATGATGGTCCAGCTGAGTTGGTATTGTGCTGCTTTGACGTTTAAATTGGGAGGAAAACAAAACGACGAATTGGGAGGCAAATGCTTCTGGGCCTGAGGGGAGGACGGTAGTATAAAAATGCGAGATTTCAGTGTGCGTAGAAGCATCTAGCTATCGACCAATTAGTTTACTCTCTTCTATTAGTAAATTATATAAAAAATCCATCCTAACTAGAATGATGTCACATATCAATGAGAATTCTATTTTTCTTCCTGGGCAGTTTGGATTTCGTATTGGACATTCAACTACTCATCAACTTGTGAGAGTAACTAACATGATAAAGGCAAATATTCATGTCACCCAATATACTAAATTAGAAATGTAATGCAAACAAAACAATATAATCAAATAGAAAATAATATAAAAAACGACTCGGGATAAAGGTGGGGTACTTCGGCCGGTGTTAAATTGAAATTTCTTTTCTATCACGGACGTTAACAGCAAGGTAGCGACTGCCTGGTTCAGGAAGGGGAAGAGGGCATGGGCTAGATCCGGGTACTGGTCCGGATCTGGTTACTGGTCCAGAACCGGAAACTGGTTCGGATCTGGGTACTTATCAAGTCTGGGCCTGGCTCAAGTCTGGGCCTGGTTCAGGTCCGGACTTGGAAAGGGGAAGAGGCCATGGGCTAGATCCGGGTACTGGTCCGGATCTGGTTACTGGTCCAGAACCGGAAACTGGTTCGGATCTGGTTACTGGTCCGGATCCGGGAGGTCCGGATTTGGGAACTGATCCGGATCCGAGAACTGGTCCGGATCGGGAACTGTGCCGGATCTGGTAACTAAGCCGGATCCGGAAACTGCTTAAAATTTTTATTTCGCTATCCAACCCACCCAGTAAAAAATCCGTAATTCCGGCTGGTTTCTGTCAATATTGGGGCAGATTCCAGCCTGAATTTGGTTGGATATCCGCCAGGATTCCGGTTGGTTTGACTCGGTACTAATACTATCATAGAAATCGACCGAATTATCCAACATGCGAACAGAGCCAAGGTTGACACATACTGAAAAAGTGTTTGATTGTGTGATGCACATACATGAACTGCAACCGAAATTCGTCATTCCAGCGTTTACTACCTTTGGGGGAATATGAGTCTAATACCGCAATGCGCAATTGCGTGGTCTGTTACCGAAAAGACAATAGAATCTTATCCAAAAGTAATAGAAACATACCCGTCAGATTTTGGATATAGATGAGCCTCAACAAACCCAACCGTTTAAAGCTCTTCTTGCTGAAGCTCTTCAATGATTTTGAAGACTCCTGGCTTACGATCTACTATTACTCCCCATCGTCGATGGAAAGGTGTAATCTGGTAGGATGTGCGGGCAATATGCGACTTCACGCTTTCGTACACGGCCCATAGCGTTGGACAAAGAATGGTTCGGATCTTACCAGCTGCCCACTTTTGGCGATCAGTTTAACTTTCCCGAGTACATAATACTCCTGGAAGTATTCAAAAAATCGTTTAAGATGGTGCAGAACTTTTAATTTCTGCAAAAGCTTCTAGAATTTTCTCCGACGGGAGAAAAGCCAGAGTTTGCACCTTTTTAAATATATTAAAATTCGCAGGGTTAGCTGGCGAAATAATACCGGTGCAGTGCGGAATATTCCATCTATAACCTAGGACATGGCAATTTCCAATCTTTTCAAGCCTTTGCTTCCAAATATTAACGCTCGATTTGGCCCATCGCTCGTATCTCCGATTAAAAATTCAAGTCCCTTCCAAGTTTTGCTGGAGATTCTCAGAAATTTCTAAATTTCGAGAGTGATAGGCTCCTTAAATATGTTCCCTTGCGAGCTCGGTGGATAAATTTACGTTGAGTCGCACCAGCCAAATTTCGCGTTGCTAGCTTTGAACAACCCTTCAAATCGTTCGTTGCCAGTCGAATGATTTTGACAGTTTTGCTGGTACCTTCTATCGCATGGCGTTTAATAGCAGCCCGGTATTTCAGTTCCACTGTAAAGCAAAGGTCAAATTCGTGGCTGTGATCACTCTGGGAAATGATTTGCTGGGTACCATCACTTTTTTTCGTTGTGACCACACGAGCGGAGCACTTTTTGTCCTGACGACGGTTGTGGCTCCTTCCTTTGCACTCTCAGTAGTGAGTGCGTTCCACCATTAAATAAGAGAGAAGCATAAATCAATATGTTTAAATGTCCCAATAAGCGAATAACTTGAGAGGTAATTATTCCGAATCGCGGGTATCCCGAAATCTGACCTTTTTCGAAAATTCAAATGGTTTGTTTTTAGGGAACGCACGAACAAACAATCGGAGGGAAAGCCCTAATAGTTTAAACTAAGAAAATATATTGTTCCACCTATTTTTTACTAACAGCGTAATTATTCTCGAAAAATAATGGTAATGGGCCAACCTAGTGTGATGCGGTTTATCCGCGTAGCCGTGTTCAAGGATCCGAAGGAAATGAAACGTAGCTGTGGATCCGACGGACGAGGTGGTTCCCAACCCACCGTCGGATGCCAAAGCAAACCTGTGACCCGCTCATTTGTCAAGTATACTCAAAATACACAATTATGGGAACCATTGCTAGTTTGAGTTGTTTAAGAACAATTACTCAATAAATAAACACTCCTTTGACACAAAATAAAATATTTTCACTGCCTAATGTTGCTACGCTATTTGGACCGTTAAAAAATTGGTCAGTTTTCGAAAAAGTCGCGATTGGGAACAATTACCATTTGCTGAGATAATCTAATTATAATAATATTAAGGTGTAAAGTAAGGTTAAATCCGAACACATGTTCAGCAGACGTAAACACGTGATACTTACTATTTTTCTGTTTAAATAGTGTACAAATCCTCGAACCGCAAGTAGATCTTTATTTTTTGATACACTGAAGACTTTTTTATGCGTTTTTTATGCGGATTTTCAAAGTTAGGCGGTTTTTATGCGGATTTTCAAAATTATGCGGTTTTTTATGTGGATTTTCAAAGTTATGCGGTTTTTTTTAACACGGTTTTTATGTGGTACGTATCCCCCGCATAAAAAAACTTCAGTGTGGTATTTAACGGGGAGTTCGGTACCTTGTTTCACAAGGTATAATAACGACCGTATTGCTGTTCATAACATCAGCTAACTCAGTAATTATAATTGGTTTGTGACGAAATGCTACCATGGGGGGTGTTGGCTTCATCCCAAACTCAAAATTGAGAAAACGAGCTAAGCGCTCTTAAATCTCTTCACAGAGATTGCGGTAGCTTTTTACAGTACGCAATGATGACTTCGGATTATTGACAAACATAATACATATTTAAATAGAATCACCCGGCAAGTGGGATAAGAATCCAATGGATTGATATTACGTCAAGCAATATAACAAGATAGGCGATGAGATTTTTAGATAGATATTCATATAATGTAAATTCAACGGTGCAGCTACCGAACTCACGATTAACGCGTCGTGCATACTAAGAAGATTGTACTCTTAACTCTTGTCATTCTTTGGGCTTTTAAGCGGATAAATGATGTGACAAGAATTTGGATTTATTCAATCGTATGCAAAACATATAACTATTCCGTATATTTTGCGTCAGAAATAGAAGGGCCTGGAGATAAATGAGAATTGTGGACGAATCATTTGATTTTACGAATGGAAAGGAGTAGAGCAGTGGTTTTCAACCGGGGGTGAATTCACCCCCAGGGGTAAATTGGATGATTGTTGAGGGTGAATTATGCGGGACAAATTTTAACTTGTTATCCAAACATTCCCGTCGGGTAATTGTCTTTCTATATTGTGTCAGTATGTCAAAAATTGAGATGCTTACTGAGAGTGCCCTAGAACAGGTTTCTTATTGTAAAATTGTGGCATTTATCCAACTGAAAATCTTTTTTACAGGGTAATAGGGTTACCACCTTTGGTAAGGTTTTCTCCCGGAAATTTTTACTGACCTGGAATAGGTTTTTATAGAATCACTTTGAACCTATCTGCTGAGTTTAAATTAGACAAGTATAAACTCTTTCATTCTTTTTGTAACTTGTTGAAGTATCAATCACCAATATTGACTCACATTGACCGTTTGTTGTTTTGTTTTGGCCCGTTTCTGGAGCAGTCTACATTAACACCAGAGAAACTTATCTTAACATATTGAGTTAAAATTATTCAACGTATCACTATACTCGGAGAAATAGATGCAAAACCCGGAGGCCATGAGATCCTCTCCAAAAACTGGAGTCTCCGGGTCAAACCCGGAGGGGTAGCAACCCTACAGGGTAATGATGATAAACAATTTTTAGAAAAGGGTACATCATGGGGATCAATATTCGGAAAGGTTGAAAACCACTGGAGTAGAGAAATCATAGTTAAAATCGACACCTTTAGCTTAACCAATAAAATTATATTTTTTGAGCAATGAAGGTTGTTAGCAAGGCGTAACTTAGAAAAACTTACTTCTACAATCCAGTACGGGTAAAGGCGATACCTCAAATAGGTATGATTTACATTAGGGCATTGCAATTTTTTTTAATTCTCCCCCTCCTCTCATATTGTAACAATTGTCAAAGTAAGCTCGGATGCCAAATTTCACATCATTTGGACAATTCTAGACTTCCGCCCACTTCGCTTGAAATTTTTGTTTATAGAAAAATACGGGAAAGTGGGGTACTAGGCCATTTTGGCCCCAAAATCCCTTATTTTTAATAATTTTTCTGCTCCGTGATGCAAACCAAACATGTTATGCAGCTTTTCTAATGTAAAAAAATCTCAGAAATTGAACGAAACTTTTTTGACCTTTGTCCGAATACGAGAAGGAGTTATAGGGCCTTTTGTCATTAATACTAAATTATATCATTTTCTCGTACATATATCTCTATTATTCTTCACTCAATTTAAATAAATTGTGCCTTGTTGTACGGTGAAAATCCTTAGGAACAAAATAGAAATAGATTCGTTACCGGTAAAATTCAGAAACATCATTTTTTTGACATTAACTCTACAACTCACATTTTTTTCATTAAATGTCCTAATACCTCAACTTCCCCTATTTTTCCAGGAATGTTTTTTTTTCAAATAAAAAATGCAAAATATGTATGGTTTGCATCACAGAGCAGAAAGTTTTTTAAAAATGGGGGGTTTTGGGGCCAAAACGCCCCAGTACCCCACTTTCTCGAATTTTTCTAGAAACAGGAATGTCACCAAGGTTATTTCCTTTAAAAATAGGTATAAATTATAATTTTCTGATTGCTACTTCAAAAGTTATAGCATTTACTATATTTTTCCTCCATATTTTTCCATAGTACCAATTTCAAAAATTTCAAGCGAGGTGGGCGGAGGTCTAGAATTGCCCAAATGATGTGAAATTTGGCATTTGAGCTTACTTTGACATTTGTCAAGGGGGGCCTTTGAGAATTCAAAAAAACAACATTTCTTTTGCAATACCCTAATTCACATCCCTTTTAATTTTTATTCTCTACTTTTTTATTAAAAATGTGCGTATGATATGAAGTGTTAGTATGTGTATATGAGTACGTGTTATGAAAATATGTGCCTTTTGTAATTCCATCGCGAAATAAGAGGAAAGAGTTTGAATGCGTAGTTTTATAAATAAAGAGTAATTTATCCTGTTGGTTTATTCGATAGTGTGGACATTCTCAAGTAATCGAGCATCATTGCAATCTTTATTTTAATTCTAGTTAGTTAGATCAGGTTTTCAAGCGTTCTACTTGCTCTGCTGTTAGGATTCATTCACTTAAAAGTGTCATACACTACGTAGTAAATTTACCGGTTGGGGACGGGCATAGCGTAGTTGGTAAATCGATTGCCTTGTACGCAGCGCACCTGGGTTCGATTCCCAACCCCGCACATAGGGTTAGAGATTTTCCCAATAGAAATTTCTCTAACCGGAAGAGGCGAATGATCCTATTATCAAAAAAAAACTCACCGGTCCAGGTTTTGATTTTTTAGAATTTTGATCCTTCACGATCCAACGGGGTATGTAGAAGATTATGATCTCTTTGTGATAAAGTTTATATTTGCTAATACTAGAAATTCGATTTGAGAAGCACATTGTAGAAATAGCAAAAGCTTTGAAGAAATTTAATATATGAAACAGTTTTATCAAAAGACTGATTTCATACATACAAACACAAAAAAAGAGTTTCTGTGTATTTCTATTATTACCATTATGTGGTAATAGTGTAAATGAAATATCACAAACATTCGCAGTCATTCATAGTGAATTACAAATATACATAACTATCATAACAGCGGACAGTCTTACCCCAACCAAAGGGTGTCGGTTTTACACCAACAGCGGATATTTTTTTCAAAAACCTATTCAAAAATATCAAATGGCTCAAAGCTGTCATAAACACACCCAGTTGGTGATATGAAAGTGAAATAAGAATAAAGAATCTAACATCAAATCCAGCTTGAACGATGCTTGCGTATATTTTGTTTATTTTTATGATCTTTACCACACCCATGTAAATTTATTTTGTCACGATGGCAGTGGCGGATCCAGAGGGAGCGTTCTGGGGGTCCGGACCTCTCCCAAAAATTTTCATCTTGTAGAAAAATTTTAAATTAGTTTCAATTTTATATTATTTTCAAACTCAAAATCATTTCAAACCAAATTTGACCACCAAAACTGATTTTCATTGAAAGAGGTTTTTGCGATTTTTGTTGTGTAGATCCGACCCTGCACGAAGTGCTCAAAATAGTCGTACTAATAATAACCTATCATTATAAAATGAAAGAAAATTTGATTTCTGGGTAAGGTCGTGGGCTTTCGGTTTTACTCCCAGTGTCAGTTTTACCCACAATTCCCCTATTATAGTTTTTAACAGGCTAATCTTACATGGAGGCCGCTGCGTTTGAAAAGAATTTGTGGACTAATGTTTACATTGTTTCGTTTGCCGGTAGATGTGAGTAGATTTTTGCGTGATAAATTTCAATGCTGTATTTTATGGTTTTCAAAATTCAAAGCAAGAATGTGATAAGGAGTAAGACCTTGTCGATTCGATGTGTAATATTTAATAAGATGTAACTTAACATTGTAACATTGATTTCGAGAAAAACGAAAGTGTGAATCGCAGCACTCCTTACACTATAATTCTAAATGAACTGGAGGGTGGATATTCTAAGTCGTATAAGCGCTATTTCCATTTTTTACAGGAGGACAGAAAAAAAAAATCATTTTTAATATTAGAAACAAAAACTCACGATTGTTGGCTCAAGATAAGGTAATGCAAAACTTATTAAAGTTTGAAACGATTTCGTTTTAAATTGGAGGGATTCCATGAGAAACCGGCCGACCGCAAAATATGACCATCGTAGATTCGAACGAAACTTTGCAGGTGTGTTCGGTGTATGAATCTCCATGATATTCTCTGGCAATTGGAATATTTTGATACAAGAGCAATTTTTCAAAAGGGCGTGAACGTTTCTACGTGTATAAATTTCAAATTTTTTTTGTTCGTTCACTGTATTTTATACAGCAAAACTATCTGAGAACGAGTTACAGGGTATAAATACTTCTATCCAAAAAAAATATACACTGAAAAAAATGTTGTGTCATTTTTCAAAAAAAACAAAAATTTATGTTAAAAATTTAACATTTAACAGTTGCTTTCATGTAACTTTCAAAAGATTTACAATATCGCCTTGATATCAAAGGAAAAGTTGCAGGAAAGTTTATGGGTCTTTTGAAAAACCTATTTTTGTTAATGGAGAAACGCGAATAACTTATGAAAAGGTCGTAATAAAACAAAATAATTGTGTTGTTAAAACAAAAGATAAAATATCCCGAGAACTTACATTTCAGAAAATTTTTGTTATGAGCATTTCGATTTAGAATGGCGTATAGAACCATATTCAAAAAAAATTGTATTTTTGACTGCAAATAGTATAAATTATAAAAATATGTCAAAAGTTGTTGTTAGGAAAACTTTTTTATTGAAAGCGTCTCCATGATCCAAATACACTGAAAAAGTTGCATTTACGTTTTTAAAACGATAAACATTAGATTTTTGAGCTTTTATGATTGGGTAACGCGAATAACTTTTAAAAAGAGCATAATTACACGAATTGTTTTTGATGTTGATGGAGCAAAATTCCAAATATCTCGAAAACTATCACATTTTGGAAGATTTTTGTTAAATGCATTTTGATTTTAAATTATGCTTATAATTATATTCTGTAATAAAATTACAGTTTTGTATGTCAATTAGTAGGAAATGTAAAAACATGTTTGAAGTTATTGTTAGAAAAACTTTTTCACCGATTTTTTCTTCATCACCTTCAAAATGTTTCCTTTCTCTTTAGGTGTTTGTTGACAAAATATAAAAATTTTACAAAAATGGGTTTTTTCGCAATTTAATTTTTTAACACAAATTTTTATTTTGTTGAAAAATGACACAACATTTTTTTCAGTGTGTATTTTTTTCGGACAGAAGTATTCATTCCCTGTAACTCGTTCTCAGATAGTTTTGCTGTATAAAATACGGTAATCGAACAAAAAAATATTGAAATTCATACACGTGGGAACGTTTACGCCCTTTTGAAAAGTTGCTCTTGTATCAAAATAATCTTATTACCTGTGGAAAATGTTTAGTCTTCCAAGCCGGTGAAATGTGTAAAGTTTCATCGGAATCTAAGATGGTCGGTCACGATTTTAAAGATTTTCGGACGGATTTTCGTGGAATTCCTCTTGAGGAAAATACGACCGCTTGAAATTTGAACACGTATAAGTCGAGGAGGTCTGGTAGTTCAACGCCGTATATCAACCATTAGCATTACGAAGTAAAAGTCAGAGAGATATGCTTCGCGAAGGTTTTAATTCATATTTGGAAATTCTATAATCAAGATGCTTCAATAAATGCTCACATACTAAATAACATAAAGCATACACAGATATTTATTTATTTGTTTTCGTGAATTTCGTTCGATATTTCGAGATTGTCGATAAAACGAATTTCTCCTGGTACTAAATATTCTGTGGGCTGCTAGCTCGGGTGACCTAATTGTACTGTGTTTTTAGACACGTCTATTCAAGAGACACTCGGGGAATTCCCGATCACTTACGTTCGTAGGAGATCACAAAATTTACAAGAAAACAAACATGTAGAGTACGAGAAAGTGTCCTACACTGTAATCAAGGGGAAGACCATCCATCGCTCCAGTTTATGTTATCTTGTCAAGCCGGTGTATTACATGTTTGTACTATCTTGGTAAGACACAAGTATTATTTGTAGTAAGTTTAACGAGCGAACACAAAATTATTGCACCATAGTGAATGTACTACCTCTCTTGTATTAATCGAATGGAATCAAAATTTTACGAAAACCTTAACGGTTTTGTGGGGTACATTTGTACCCCAGAGCTATTTGAAATCTCCATTATTCCATTACTGTTTATTTTAACTACAAGCAATCTTTATCATAAATTAATTCGATTATTAATTTTACATTGAAACAGGTGCAGCATATTTGTTTCGTTTGACCAACTTAAGAGGTTACACCACTGTAGAGCACGAAAAAATAGGCATATTTCAGATATTTTTTTCTAGAAGCAATAAAAAGGTGAATAGAGATCTTGTTAAATGGGATTTATAATACTGGTTACGAAGTACAAGAAATATTTATTTCGAGTAATTTTGTCACAATATGGCGGCTTGGCAGCCATTTCCCGTAGACGCCTCTTTTTGAAAACGGTCCGCGGCCGGAAAACTTTCTCCCGTAATTTTTAACCTAGATCAAGCGACGCACGCAGGATTTTTTTTTGATATTTTATTTTTCACGAAATGGCACTCTTTTTAGTATAAAAAATGCTGCAAATGTCATAAACATCACAAAATTGTTAATTTTAAAAAACTAAGTAATAAAAAAAATAAAATCCTACGTACGTCGCTAGAGAAATCAATTTTGAATATGCTGTGAAAAGTTCAAAGCTATGAAAAATCATTTCATCGAATTATGTTTCTGGCCAGCTAAAAAATGTGGTTTCGAGAAAAACGCGGTTAAAGTTTACAATGCGCTTGGGGGTATACATAAAAGGCGTTGCAGCTGAGCTGAAAATTTTAACATTTTGCAATGATTGTCGCCTGTGGTTGTTTTGTATATCATTTTCAAGGCCCTAAAGCACAATTAAGACCAAAGAAAAAAAATTCGATTTTTGAAAAATTCTACAGTGGTGTAACCCCTTAACAGTGCTCGCATCAAGTTTTTCTGGGGTACAAATGTACCCCCACAAAACCGTTTGCGTTAGTGTTGTTATATCTTTTTTAAAAGCGAATTATCGATACATAGTAAGCGAGAAACTTTGGTAAAATTGTATAAGCTTCAACATTTCTGAACAATAGAATGTTATTTGATATAATAAAGCTACTTTTTCAATGTAACTAGAAAATGCGCTTGGATCGTTATCGTAAATTTTGCTTTTGCGGATGAGATAGGCAAAACACATTCGTGAATGTCATTTGTATATAATATGCAATACGCACCACTCGATTCGTCATCTTCTATAGCCCGGGCTCTGGAATATACTTACTTTATATTCACGTACAATGCACCGGCTCTACCTGTCCCTTCGACGCCTTTCTGTTTTATCTCCGTTACTGAATACTGCTGTATTTTTACTGTTGTGTTGGCGTTTGGTATTCAAAAAAGCATCATAATTAATAAACTTTTTGATCGGCTTTTGGATGATTTGCTACTTATTCAAAAGACAATTTAATAATCTACACAACGCAGTATAGATAGTCAAATTCGGTTAGAAACTACCGGAGTTGTAGCAATATTCAGGAAAAAAGGAAATTTTGTCGTACCTACTATGATCACACTACAGAGTTAAAACACGTTATAATAATTGGCAACAAGAAAAATGTCATCAAGATAGCGTTAAAACACGTTTTAACTACGTAGTATTAAAGACTTGTTCTATAAAAATAGAAATATTACATAATAAAATAGAAAAAACACGATTATTTTTGAAAAACTATACGAATAATTTTAAAATAAAACTATCCAATTTAATTAAAAAATTATTAAAAAATAGGCATATTAGAGCGAGTGTTGTTCTGGGGTACGAATGTACTCCACAAAATCGTTTACGTATAGAAAAAGTCGCGAAACCGTTGAGTTGTGTCAATTTGACGCCTTTTCTTTCTCTATCATTGTTGTGTATGCCGTTTTCTATGTCTACAGGGTCCGGCGCTCGAAGAGTAACCAATTTAAAAGGTCATAAATTCGGTTTGGAAGTTTATTTTATTTTTGAAGTATAAAATGGGTGAAAATAATCTAAAATTCACAATCAATTCACTTTTGCTCGAAATGACCACCTTTTACCTTGACTATGACCTTGCGATGCACAGTAGTCCAAAATTGCAAAAAGACGGTCATAAGTGTTTCCTGGCTTCCAGTTACGTTTTTGTGCTTTGGTGTCTTCAGAAAAGTTTTGTAGAATTTGTTTACGCATATTTGAAGATAGACACTTTAACTTTCATTAAGGTGTTATAACCAGTTTTCAATAACTTTTTTTATAAAGCGAACAAATTATTTCTTCTTCTGTCAAGTTTTATAACCATTAATAGCGATTTCGAGTTTTCGGCTGTTCTTATATAAACGGAACTATGGTTGGGTAACTGAACTTTAGCAACAATGCGGTAAAGAGCAGGCGGTTTGAAATACTTGTGAACTTAACTAATTGTTTTTTTGCAGTTACTTTTACCCACCCTTGCCATCCTACTTCCTCGCTCATCCTTTTCTTTTCTTTCGAACAGGGAAACGATGAGAAGACACGGTATACCACGGATCGTCGAATACATACGGGGATCGTACCATTTGAAACAATATTCAATATTACTGATTCGAATGTTTCAAAAAATCTGTATTGCCGGGGCCCCGCTGCCGCTACTCGAGCAGAAGAAAATAATTTCGGAATACTGAATTCAGGTATTCCATGCAAACAATTGAATACCACATTACTGTATTAAGATTCCGGAAGTCCCGCTAGTGTACTGAGTGCATGCTGCTCTGAAGATCTAGCGAAATCGTGTTAGCGCACCAGCGGCTGCTCGTTCAGTGGACCATTTGCGCGACTTCCGGAGAGTTAATAAGCTCCACATAAGTGGTAAAATATTAAAAACAATAACTCAAACATTTTCTACGAATAACTAGTTAATAGTAAAATAAATTATTATAAAAGCTGAGCTAAGCCAAACCAAGTTTCGATGTCACTAATTCTCATAAGCTTAATCAGAATTCCATTTCTTGCGGGACATCACGCAGGACTAGGGGTTTGCATAGAAACACAAAAAGTGTTTTCGTGTTTTGGAGCTAGCGTTAATCCGGTGCTAGTTTAGTCCTGTCACTAAGTTAGTGTTGTATTCTGATGAGACGAAGTCGAAACGCAAATTCCATAACTAATAAGAAATTTATATTTCTAATTACTAAAACCGAGTTTCTATTATAACATTTTATATGAGAGAGAAAACTTTGGAATCAAATCGAACCGGATCTAGTTGTGGGCTAAAATCTGCCAATAGAACCGATTATTACCGATGTCAATAAAACTATGCTTACCAGAGTTTCTGGTTGGTTGAAATCGCCCTTCAATCCGGGATCCGACGGATTCCCGTCGGTGATTGTGAAAAAGTGCTTGACTTCAAATCTTTACTGAATTTCTTGCCAAAGGTATTTTTACATCTCGCTGGAAAACCACGAACATGTTAATGCAATCAGTACCTAGTCGACGATCAATATGGCTTTACGTCCTGACGTTGAACAGCGATTAACCTGCCTATCTGCCGCTTTTGACGAAGTGAACAATTCTATAGTAATTTCTAAAATGGAGAAACTTGGAATCGACAGTAGTTGTTGCGGTTGCTTCGATCCAAGCTCACAAATCGAGAGTTGATGGTTGCCGTTGAGGTACCCACCCAAATTGACTTCGTCGTCAGGAACAGGCCAGGGAAGAATCTTGGGGCCGTGGATGTTTCTGTTCTATTCCAATGGCGTGTATTTAGTGTTGAAGACTCCGCACTGGTATTTCGAAGACAATCTCAAAATATTTCGTCATATTCGCTGAGTTGAGGATTGCGGATTTGTTCATCAATAACTTAACCCCTTCACTGATTGTGGTGTAACATGAGCCGCGTGTGAGTAAATGCAAACAAGTGCTCGGTAATCCAATTCCTTCGAAAGACATTTTGCTAGAGCTGTATCTGCCAGACCCCAGACGAACCTGGGGAGAATTTTGCCAGGCATGTTCAAGCGAGATGTAACGACGCGGATGGTTTTCTTTCGACTGTCCTGGGTTTAGATCCTTGCCTGATATTATCACTCTAGAAAATAGTAAGATCAGGTTACTAGCTAGTTATTTCCTCCTGGTCGGGTTAACAATGCGCAGCAGTGCAGAGATAATTACGTAGATGATATTAAAAGAGGACTAATCCTCAAACTACTCGTAATTTCGACCAAATCGAAATGAATTAGAGTAGTTATCCTGAAAACAAAACATAAGAAAAGTTGAAAAACGACTGGGGATGCTATCTCTATGACGGATATTGGAAAGAGGCAGCTGGTCAGGTTGACCAGCAGCTTGTGCATAAGTTGATGGAACGTTTGTAACCCAAAGTTTGAACTTTTATTCGAGAGGAATAAAAACCGAAAAACCCATATAGTATCGTTATACAACAATAAATACGTAACATTTTCTTCTAAAAGCGTTTTATTACACACTTAGAATTTTTTTATAAATTTATTTCACCCGACCGTACGTACGACACATACGAGCATCAATAATGACGTAATATCGTGTTTGATTTAATTTTACATGACGTTGAATTTCGTAATTCATATAATTTTACTCCACAATTGCGTACATTATGTAATTTTATGGTACTTCACATGAACAGTATGATTTTCCTGTAAAATTGGATGGAAGACGTCTTTCGTCATTTTCATAAATGACGGCTTGTTAAATTGTGTCAAGGTTACGTCAAAGGTAAAATTTATATTTTTTGTGTGTAGATACCAAAACGATTCTCACATACTTTCGATTGAACGCGTACCACTTCTAAATTAGCAGGGCTTTACCAGGGTATGCCTATGATAAATCATAAATTATTTTTCTTGCGTTCTATTATTTTGCTTTATAAGAATTTGTTCCGATGCATTATTTCTTTTTCAATATATGAAGTTAAGCATTTATCAGACACAAGCACACGAACATACAAACACTCGAATAAAGACGCTACAGTGTAAATATAAGCTATAGTTCAAATATAAACATCGTATCATGATCGTTTTGGTAGTATACACCCGCTTGCAAATACATAAATAAATTAACAATGTTTTTAAGGATCATGCCTATTTAAAATGATCCCGCCAGTCAATATAATACTTGACGTAGGGAAATCCCCGCAACGGCTTGTGACGAATGGCTCTAACGAACCGCTTTTTCAGGTTCAATGTGTTGCATTCATAATACAATACACATCTAGGGGAAGTGCGTCTAAGACGGACACCCCGAGAAAGATTGACATCCTCAAAGTCATTTGTCTAATACAGTTTAGTTACTAACATCACAAAAACTCTTTTGAACCCCAAATCACATACCTGTTACGGTAAATCGTCGCTGTTGTACTATCTTATGATAAACGTCATTTTGGGGTAAAATGAGTACTTGAATATTACTTGTCTAATAAATCTCTACAAAGTAACTAAGTTTCGGAATTTTGACATTCTGCTTGGTTAATGAGATATAGCGTTAAATATGATGAGAAATTGTGAGTTTTTTGCTTCCAATGACTGTGTCTTGGGATTGGCTCAAGTTAGCATGATGTAGGGTAGAAGTATCATTCTTCGCCCCCTCCCTAATTTTCGCCCCCCTTGCAAAACAATTACAAATAATTCTATCTGCTTTACGATCTGGACCTCCGCTTGCGACTATTATTGAAATTATTTTTAATCGTAAATAAAGTAGTACCTGTAGAGCACTTATTTTCCTGAAAACTAAAAATGGTGACAATTTTTTATCGCGGGGAAAGTTATATAAATGTTGTGAGTAAGCGTTAGAATATTCAATAGTAATGTTTTTCAGCATTGCAGGAATACATGTCAACGCACATCCGCGATTATTACCTTTATTCAATTAAGTTTGAACAATTTTAAAACGTGGCGAAAATTAACGCAAGATGAAACTCAATTCTAATCTTCGCCCCTGGCGAAATCCCATATAGCGTTCTTTTCTTCGTATGGGTTTTTATCTTCGCCCCGTTCCACAGTGGTCCCAAAGTAGACTATTGATTTTAGCTAAGTGATGTCTTTAAGGAAATTTCTTGAAATAAAACGCTCTTTCTTTCAATCACATCGGATCGTTGACTAATAGTGAGTTACGAAATTTATTTTCTTCAACAATTCAGATAGAAAAATACTCACTTCAATTAAGTTGTACAAAAACTTACCAAGAAGATTTCTTTCGGAAACTCTTGGTTTTCGAGATACAGGGCGTTGTTTGTGAAAGGCCCCTCAAAAACAGTTTTTTTTATCATAACTTCGATTATGGAGCTTCAAGCGATTTCTGATGTTCTAGAAAGTAATATAGACGGCTAAAATAGACAATTTTCTAAAATACCATAACCTGTTTTCGCTTCGCTTTTCGCTATTTACAGAGCTATTCACTATTTCTAAGGTCAACATCTCTAAACCAAGTAAAAACGGATAAACTACTTGGCAACTAAACGAAAGTACCTTTTTTATATACTGGAAAAATAAGAGCGCCCCAAGACTGCTCTCTACCTATTCAGTTGCAGTGAAGATAATCAGATTCTGCAATCTATCTTTGAATGCAGCGCAGTTATTTTCGATTTCTAAAATATGTTATTAACAATTCAATTAAATTATATCGATAATAATTAGAAAACCTTTTACAAACGTAATGTTTGGTGTTTTACGAATGCGATTCTAAACAGCACCGAGCAGGTTTCTAGGCTCTCTCTGTAAGGAAGACAAAACCTATCAAAATACAACCTCTCCATACATTTTTTTAATAGTTTAAAGAGAAAAAAGCCAAAAATTAATTCGTTTGGAAAGCCTTATTGAAAACATATACAACGGAGTTTCTGTCTGTGATTAAGGGGTTTTATATATTAAGGTGCAGGACAAAAGGGAAAAAATTTGAAATTTTATGAAGGTATATAGCCATATTTATATCAAATACTTATTATACGTTTAGCGTAGTACAATGTCTAATTTGCAAAACCCACTTGTGAACATGATTAAATATTAATAGGGTGGATGCTCCTATAGTTGAGGTGTACCAATAGTTTCAGTAGTGGGTTATACGCCTAGCTAAGGTACCAACCATCAACAAATATTTTTTTATCGATTCATCGCACTAAAATTATGCAACAATAAAACTGTTATCCTTGAAATTTGCTCAAAAAACTGTTGAAAAAAATTATGTTCTTTGAATTTTAAATAGCTACCCTGCACCTATAGTTGATATAGTGTACCTATAGTTGCAAGTCCCATAAGAAATCAATGGGATTTGCAACAATAGGACCAGAAATTAGCGATTGCACCACTATTAGTACATCTTTATATTTTTCCTATGAAGTAGGGATTGAAAGCTTTTGTTTAATGCATTAACATTGCCCATAGGTCTATTCATCGATTTTTAGCAGAAGTTTTCCTTACATCCACCCTAATTGTCGAAGTTATAACCATTTCCACAAAAGCGCGTTTTTCTCTAAGAGATTTACCGTGACTACGATTGCTGTATAACAGCTCAATTGAAAACATAAAAACAAAAATAATCATGGTGTCCTTGAACTATACATTGTAATTTTTTTATTTTTGCGAACGGGTACGATTTTTCCAAAATATCCACTATTTTTCTATTATCACTGAGAATTTTTTTTTAAGAAATTCATAACATTGATATGAAAACTTTGACGAAAAAATGGAATCATTCAAGGACACGACAGTTAAATTATAAACAATTAAAAAAAGAAATTTGACAGCGGTTGAAAACATTTTCGGCAGTCGTAGTCACAGCAAAGACGTTTTTGGAAAAACATGATTTCGAGATAATCACGTGCAAAGTTTCTAGTATATACCCGGGACCTCATTAGGGAATAGTGAATACGCTATAATGTTGGTTCTACTGCTTGGATATTTATAATAATTTGGGCAAACATTCTTAAGAACTTTATACTGCCGCTCTACGTATAATTGTCTCATGTGTATTGGGAATTCCATTGCACATGGAGTATTTTGGCGTATAATGATAAGAAAGATAAAAGAATAGTTATTGTTTCGATTTTTGGATGTAGGGGAACATGGGGAGACTTGACCAAGCGCAAAATTCTATTTTTGGCTATGGTGTCTTCCATTCGATTCCTAAATTTTTTTCAAAAATATTTTTATACTCGTTTCGATCCCTTAAGGTAATTCTAAAAGTTTGGAATGAAAAATCCTTTCCTTACAGAAAATATTACGTGATTAATAAATTTGCATTAAATGATGTAATTTTTTATCAAACTTTGTATGGACATATCTACTCGACTACTGATTACTTTTAATGTTCTGATATACCATCTTAATCTTTGTGAAGCAGTGAAATGATTTTACATAAATTGGAACATTGAAATAGTTGTTACTAGAATTTGAATGGCATTGAACGCAATATCTAATGTTGGGAGACTTGACCAAGTTTTTATGGGGAGACTTGACCAAGTGGCAATTAGCTGAAGAAAGCTACAAAATTCTTGATATTTATTATGCTTTGGAATCTACTGTTAATGTTAATCACGCCATAAAATAATCCCACCTCAAACATAAGTCTTTATATTTTAGTATTAGTAAACAAAGTTAGCAATAGTAGGGCTGATTTCGTGATGTGTGAACATGCAATGCAAGCAGTACAGTTAATCCTTAAAAAGAAATGCATTAAAAAAATCGAAATTTATCAAATGCAATCCTTTTATATTTTTTACTGCTACCCAAAGATCTCGAAAATATGGGAAAAAAATAATCACAGTATGTTTTATGTCATAATTTTTTGTTATGATTTTTCAAAATTCTCTTGGTCAAGTCTCCCCATGCCTTGGTCAAGTCTCCCCGCAGTGGGGAGACTTGACCAAAAAAAAAACGATCTCAGAAAAACTTTTGTACTTTTCAAAAATTAAATTAAAAATTCTGCAAAAAATCATGAAGACGCACAATAACTTTGCACATAATATCTCAATGACTTTTGAGGGATTGAAGGCCTTTTTAGAGATTTATGCAGTTTTAGCTGAAAACCTGGTCAAGTCTCCCCATGTTCCCCTACACATATATCCTTTTAATTTAAGTCAGCATCTGTAGTCATTTTGGGCATATTCGAAATATTTGAACGAAATTGAAATTGTTGCTCCAAGTCAACTACCAAAAAATAAATCTGTTTCATTCATGATTTACATAAAGAATATCAGTTGATAATTCCAAAATTATTTTTAAAACATATGCTTGACATATTAATTTATGTATCCATTGCATCTGCTGCAAAACCGGAAGCAAATAAATTTTTAATCCTGTGCAAATACGAAAATGTAGTGAGAAGCCTTGGGGTGTCTTGATTTTTCTAGCATTTAGAGTATTTTTCTAGTAGTGCCATTTAGTTAACGAATGGTTTGTTCGTTTTTGCACGTTGCTATTCTCGTTCGTTGGCGCGTACATCGCCTTCCTTGTTCGCGCGAAATATCGAGAACACTCTTATGGCATATTCGTTTTTGACAGTGCACTACACCGGTGTAGTCGGTGCTACACTCATTCAAACTTGGGTGTAATCAGTCTATCTCTTTCTTTGCACTACACCATTGTAGCACCAAGAAAAAACGAAAACGCCATTAGTAGTCCATGCTCTTCGTGCATCTACACTCGCGTGTGCTCTTCAACGCATTTCTCGCTTGCGAGATAACAAAGCACACGAGACTTTGCAAGAAAAGCTTCCTGGATATGCCCTACATACTAGATGAAAGCTTGGGTTTCTCGCGAGCATTCCCGCTCGAGATTTTACTTAACCCGGGCGCGAACGATAAAGAGCGCTAGGCATGCTATTCGTACACGTTTGCGAACGAACGGACTTGGAGTGCTTCTCGCTCGTTTCGCAACACAACATAACAAGACTATAAATACAAGAGCTTGTAAGTTAACGTATTATTTGTTTAATAGTTAGTTTTTGAAAATATAATCAGGATTTGTCTAATCTTTTCTCGATTACCAATTCTGTGATATTGTAGCATGATAAAAGTCGTGAAATTGTGCGTGGGCGCACGGGGCCGAAATAATAGAGCAAGAGGGTGGCGAAGATTAAATTTAGGGGGACGAAAATTGAAACACGTCTTGATTTAGAATTATGTTATTTTTTCGTTAATTTATTGTTTTAAATCACTTTTATTCAGTATTATTGGATATTATATGATACGTGATGAGAATGATAAAAGTTTTTCCGCAAACAAATGCTTTAGGGGGGCGAATTATAGTACATTTACCCTATTAGATACTTTTCTATGTCAAACTATCTGAGAAACACAATGGCATAATAGTTTACAAAATAAAAGTACACGTATTGTGAGAAAAATGCAGTTTATGTTTTAAACTGGAAATATAGCATATTGTAACTAAAAATTACTATTTTTCTAGATTCCCTGACTCATTTCCTTCAAAATGCATCTCACCGATTGTTTCTAGCACAAATTAACCCATTTATGCCCATGTTGTTTGTGGACAACAACGAATTTAAACAGCTATAACTTTTGATTGAGGCGATATGTGCTCACAAAAACAAGTAAGGATCATTAATGTGATTGTTGCCTTTAATTTGAGTATTAACAGTTGCAAGGATTAGCTCTAGAACTGAAGTTATTGCAATTATGTTACTATGTTTTAATTTCTGCAAGGTTCTACTGTATCGATTTTGTTGGCTATTTTCGGCAAATTTGAGACTAAGAGAAACGAAAGCAATGAAATTGAAAGACGGATAGGTATTCTAGAGCGAATCAGTTATAAACTTAGAACGGAAAACTAGAACTAGGCAGGCTCATATGGGCATGATCGAAAGGAAATGTGAAGAATTCTTTGCCTTATGCAGAGTAGGAGTTGGGCGTTGCACCCAAGTCTACCGCATGGTCTATGGTAGAACATAACTCATCATCATGTTTTACCGCCGACGCCGGCGTAGCCCTACGACGCCGGCGTCGGCGGTAAAACATGATGATGAGTTATGTTCTACCATAGACCATGCGGTAGACTTGGGTGCAACGCCCAACTCCTACTCTGCATAAGGCAAAGAATTCTTCACATTTCCTTTCGATCATGCCCATATGAGCCTGCCTAGTTCTAGTTTTCCGTTCTAAGTTTATAACTGATTCGCTCTAGAATACCTATCCGTCTTTCAATTTCATTGCTTTCGTTTCTCTTAGTCTCAAATTTGCCGAAAATAGCCAACAAAATCGATACAACGTTATTGCAATTAGTCTGATTGGGTTCCGATGGAGCAGTTCTGCCAGGGACAGTTTACGTTGACGATTGAAAATGTTTTTTTCATATATCTTCGTTATGGTGCAATATTATTGAAAACTGATAAAACTTATCAATTTGGACTGTCGTTGGCTACGTTTTCCACGTAATTGGACTATTGTAATTATTCTAGGAGAATTGTATTGAGCATAATAAGGTAAAAATTGGCCAGCTTCTATCACTGCCATGGAATCACCCATCTTTATGAAAATAGGCTTTTCGTGTTTCTTGACCCCACCGTTTTCAAGGAAAAATAGTTTTGAAACCCTACATGCACTAGAAAAAAGTTGGGCATGAAAGGGTTAAGCCAAATATATGAATAAAAGTTTATAATTGAGACTTTACTTGTATGGAAAATTTTCCATTCACTATTATGACACACAATAGAAATTTTGTCATCAATACACACCTATGACAAGTGTGAGTGCGACTTTTGTTTACATTTTTAGTAAAAACTCGCAATGTAGTCAACCGATCTTCGTACTATTTGAAAAATTGATACAGAATGGATAGAAGCATCAATTACACGGTGTTTGAAAATAAAAAAATTGAATGTACTTTTAAAGTGGTCTGTTAAAGGTTGTAGATCTCGTCAAATACAACACAAAATCTTGATTTATAGCAAAAAAACGTTTCTTGGGATTTTCACCACGAAAACATTTTCTACGCGGTTATTTTTCAACAGATTTTAAACTCTCTAAGTGTTTTGGAAAGAAGAAGAAATTACCTTTCGAATGTTATGCTATGTTACGTACTTTTATTAAAAGTACTATGCGGTTTTGGGACAACAATATGCAAGTACACTTTATTTTGTGATTTTTTCATTAAAATATGAAGATTGCTCTACATTTTCATTAGGAAGCGTCTTTGTTTAAATACAAATTTGGGGAGAACATTTTATTCCGCATCCAAATTTATTATCAAAATCAGTTGAAATTATCTTTTTTCCAAATTAGAAACTGGCTCGCATAAACTTTTAAGGGGACAGTCTTAAATTTTCAAAAAATAGTTTTTTGCTCGATTACGTATACACTCAAAAGTTGGTGTTTGAACTTTGAGCTTGAAATTTAAAAAAATTAACGGAAGATATAATTATAGCATACATCACTAACCCCTTAAGAGTTCATGCGAGCAAGTTCCTAATTTGAAAAAAAAAAAAAAATAACTCTGGCATTTTTCAACCGATTTTGATGATAAATAGGTCGTTGGTTGGTTGCGCAATTGAATGCTCTCTCTAAATCTTTATTAAAGCAAAGACGCTTCTTTAGAAGAATGTTGAGTAATTTTCATGGAAAAATTGCAAAATTAAGGTTGTTTTCATATTGTTGACCCAAAACAGCAATGTATCTTTGACAAAAGAACATAACTTAGCATACCGTTGGAAAGGTCATTTCTTCTTCTACCCAGAACACTCTAAAAATATAAAATCGGTTGAAAAATGACCGCGTCGAAATTTTATTAATGCCGAAAGTCCAAAAAAATAGTATTTTTGCCATAAATCAAGATTTTGAGGGTATACAACTTTTTTGTCTTTTGTTGCATTTGGCGAGATTTACAACCTATACTAGGTCACTTGAAAAGTACAAAATCATTGTAGCACCGTGTTATCTTCTCTGAATTGTTTGTACCAAGATATTCAATCTTAAACTGTAAAGATCGTTTTTCTCGAAATGTGCTAAATGGCGGTTGTCACAACAGCGACGAACTGCCAAACATATCAACTAAAACAGTGCAATGTATACTGCCCATAAAAGCATAAGAGTCCCACATGGAATCACAATACACAAATAAGATTACCAGGTTTGTTTAGAAAATAACGAAAAAAATACCAAAACATGGTTGTCCCATCCATAAGGCTTAATTCAAATGTAAATTTTGAAGAGAATTTTTCTCCGCTTGCTGTTTTTCAATATGGGACTTTTATGCTTTTATGGGCAGTATAGTGCTCGTGGATCTTGTTTTTCTCCGTGTTACTTGAGATTTTGGTGGTTCCAGAGATGAGTATTTCTATATTTCTTGATGGTTAGGGTGTTCATCGACCCCTGGTTGAAAATCGAAGGCTAACTATGTAAGTTAATTTAATTAAAAGGTGGGCAAGATGGACACTGAATTCGTGAAGATGGTATTTAAGTATTAGTTTTTATTTGGCATGCGTAGACATAGTATCGTAAGCTGCTGCAAGCGTTATCGATTAATAGAACCATGAAATTTCGTATAAATTCTACTAAAGGTTGATTATTAACAATTAACAATAACAATTAAGTCACGAAGTCAATGAAATTAGTACAAAGCTTTCTGAAAAGCTGTGGCGTATTTGTGGTTCAATAAATGCCTGACGATTTTCTTTATGAATCAATACTGAGTTTTTGATCAATTTGTTCAAATCGATAAACACACTAAATTCGGCTCGGCAATTTCTCAACAGCTGTGTGGTCAGCAAATTTAAAAACTGATGTTTCAGTAAAGTGAGATTTTTTTACTGATTTTCGGTGAAGTATTTTCCGAGACTCAGCCATCAAACGTCACTTTTACTGAGATCTCAGCTAAAAAGTTGTTTGCTGAGATTTTATCTGTTGAGATTTCGATGCGAAAAAAGCTGAGATTCGGCAGAAAAAATTAAGTGTGAATAATTCGTTTTTTGTCATACCCACCGTCTCCTGCATGTTTCAAGTCAAAAGTAAACATGGATTTTCCAGTTTCCATGGAATCATTCCTACTTAAATTTAAGCAACACTAATAGAACTGTGATTCCATTGTGATAAAGATACCAAAAATAGCGCAAAACACCTGGAAATGGTTCCAAACCTTAAGATGCCCGTTTTAGTCACAGTTCCTCTACTTGATCTTGTTGGCGTGTACCGTAAACCGGGGTGACTTTGATCATTGGGGTGACATTGATAACTCGAAACTTTTTTCGTAGATCGCTTATTAAACCAGAATAGTTTAACGAATCATTTTAATTTAAATTGATTTTTACTCTAAACTTATAAAATACTGATTTGTTATACTTTTTGAGTATATTGTTCGGTTTTTGGTTACAAAAACTGCAAAAAACCGAAATTTGACTTCACCTGATTTTTACGAAGCTTCGTAAAGTGTCTATTGTTTATAAAACAAATAAATCTCAGATTTGAGCACGAGTAATAAATCACAAGCGAGTTTTTATTTTCCTTTAGATTGGGATATGCTAAATGTAGTTTTAAGAGTTTGTTTATTTTTTATACATTTTTGAAACTAGTTGGCAATAATTTCAAATTATTTTAAGCTAAAATTCTCAACATTTTTTTTTATTGTTGTATTGTTTTTGCAGTTTTAAAAGCTTTCAGAATTTTTTATTCTAGTTGGACACAAATTATACGAATTTTCGATACTCGAATTATATTGAAATACTTTGTATAATACTAATTAAAATCTATTTAACAATTAGTATCTTTCCAGAATTAGTTTAAACAAACATTTGAAACACATTGACATCGATAACTTAATATGGGTGAACATGCAGGTTATCAAAGTCACCCCATAACACGAAAACGGACTTCAACTTGAAATCTTTTTTGAAAAAGTAGCTGTAAACGGACAATTTTAGGTAAAACCATCCAACCTTGTTCTCCATACATCAGTACATGGTTTAAAAATATTAAACTCGAAAAAAATGCGTTGCGTCAATGTCACCCCGGTTTACGGTACTTGGTGTGAGATGTGCCAATCGTTGGTTTGCAGTATGTCCCGCAAAAAACGGAAGTTTTTAAAATACTAACGCATGTGGGTGAATTGTACACAGTCTTCAACAATTTTGCCAATGTAAGTGTGGTGTTATTATGTTTCTTGAAAACTTGATAGTTACTCAAAATTCGATAGTTCGAATTAAATATCAAATATAACAACACTGCCGATTTACCAATGAAGGTCTGTTTTTTCTGGTGTTCAGATAAATTATTTAAAGGTATTTGTCAGTATCATAGGTACAAGCAGTGGTAATGGTGACATGGACTGGCTTGTGGCTGCATCGAAAAATTAAAAATTATCCTAATTGGGTCATTAAATGAGAAAAAAATCTTTTTGCTTTTGTCATACAAAAAGGTTATGCAATCACTCTAAAAATCGTCAACCTAATCCCGGCCCGGAGGGCCGAATGTCATATGCCATTCGACTCAGTTCATCGATATCGGAAAATGTCTGTGTTATGTATGTGTATGTGTATGTGTGTATGTGGAAAAAAATGTCATCTCTGTTTCTCAGAGCTGGATGGACCGATTTGCACAGACTTAGTCTCAAATGAAAGGTACAACCTTCCCATTGACTGCTATTGACTTTTTTTTATTGATTGGACTTCCGGTTCTGGAGTTACGGGTTGAAAAGTGTGACCACGCAGCAAATTCCCATATAAACTGAAATGAAAAATTCTCAAAGGGGGGAGTAAAGAAAAATTTCAAAATCGAATTTGTCTTTTTGATGCCAAATGACTTTAAAATGCATGAAACTTTGAGATTTGATGAAATCTGAAAAAAGAAATTTTTGACAAACATTGACTTTTTTGGACTTTGGCATATTTTTGCCTTTCTCATATAGAAAGGTTATGCAATAACTCTAAAAATAGTCAACCTAATCCCGGCTAATTTTTTTTGGCCTATAAAGGCTTAGCTAGGAGTATGCAATGGGGGGTTGCTACTTTAAATTTAAAACTAGTTTAAAATTTCTTAACAAGTTGAAAATTTTATAAGTCTGGGAAGTAACAAAAATGTCAGAAAAACTGTTTTTGACCAAAAATGACTTAATAATGCTGCGTTATATTAAATGAAAATAGTGCATTTATAGCCCAAGATAATTAGAGAGAAATAGTTTATGGTGGGAAAACCTGAAGTAGATAAATCTGTAATTTGATACTAGTGTAACCAAAAGCCTTTATTCTCAAAAATCTGTAAATATCTGCAACCAAACTAAAAAAGCTGTAAATATCTGCAACCAAATTAAAAAATCTGAAAATATCTGCGTCTTCGAAAAAATCTGCAGTTAAAATTAATAGTCTGCGAATTTACAGACATATCTGCATATCTGTCATCTCTGCATAGGCCAGATGTAAACAACCGCAGTTTTCCTATGTATTGTATAGTCTATGTTTACATAAGATTCACTTTAAAAATCAAAAAAATCGTTTTTACGTATTACAACGAAATTTTTTTGGAAATAATGTTATATTATGTATATTGGATCTAAAATTTATCGAATGGAATAGAAAACTATATATGGCTTAATGACCTAATTCGCAATCACTTTTGAGTCCTAGTGACTACAAATTTGTAGAGGGGGTTAGAATGAGGAAAGTCTTTTTGGTATGTCGCTATTGCGCGTGTCTGTCTTTAGTATTTCCCGTGTAACGAACGAAGTGGGAACGTTTCAGTTTATTTTGGCGTAGTTTGTACGTGGGACGTGTTGAAATGTCATGCTGATTCTCCGTACAGTAATGACACTTTTATGCATTCTGACTGAAAGATTCTCGCCGTACTTTCCACAGTGGACCTTATTGCTATTGTTGTAGTGCCCACTTGTTTGCGGTTAACCCTCCGGAAGTCGCGCTTATGGCCCACTGATCGAGTAGCCGCTGGTGCCCTAAGACGATTTCGCTAGATTTTCAGAGCAGCGTGCACTCAGTGCACTAGCGCGACTTCCGGAAGGTTAATGTAATTCATGACCTGCGGTACAAACAGACGGACAGGCAGACAAACCTTGTACAATAAGATGCAGTTCAGTAAAGTGAATCCAGCGAACATATTAGATTGGGGGTATGTTTTCTGTACATCACCAGCGATTAATACTGAACGAAAACGCTCGAAAACTCAGTACTGCCTAAATTTTTTACAAAACGAAAGGTGATGCAATATGAACACATTGGATAATGTATTACATACTACTTGAAGTACACAACCAATACACACGGTGAAAAGAGGATTCTACTAACTGACCTCTACCGCCCACTATCTCCCATATCGATGTCGGTGAGTTTAGATATAAATTTTTGTTCGATGATATTAAGGGGGCGTAAGGGTTCCAGCGTGAAAAAACGCTGCTTTTGCAAATTTTTGTTTACAAATTTAGATGAAGCGAATTAATCAAAACTTTTGTGCATTATAATGTATCATTTCAATAACATTATGTAATTTTTTCATGCAAAAAAATATCGACAAGTGACTCGGTGACGAAGCTTTTTGTGCAACATCTCTGACGAAAACACGATTGGCGGTGTTAACTGCCATTCAAAGACTACTTAAACTTGTCTCCCAAATAACTGAATTGTTTTGCACCAGTCTATTTTGATAAGTTTCTATTCGTAAACTTTAACTTTTTTGAAGTTTTTTTATCACCTTCTAGGGATGCCTTTCTTTATAACAACATGTTTGTTTACTATTTAAATAACTTTTTTGTTACGTATTATTAATGAAAACTGATTGATCAAATAAAATTACACTCCGGTGTATACTTCTTTCACAGATCTTAAAGTTGGAGCTGCCTCTAGAAGAACAAGGGAAGCTCCGTCCGTCAGAACATGTGTTTTCCTATCTTATTTAATTCGAAATCATACTTGCCCTAGCCAAAAATAGAACGTTGAATTGTTACACAGAAATTTGATCTCGATATACCAAATACACGACATTCATATATTGCTCTTCACAAAGCTGCCACAAGTTAGTTGTTCTCTCGACAGATAGTAAGTGGTTACCGGCTGTGAGACCTGCCATATGAAGAATATTCGATAACAACCTCTAATCATTTCGTGACAATCTGTGGATTTCTTTGGTTAGATTTGTTTCGGAGTGATTTATGGTTTCAGTTTCAGAGCGTTACTTTCTGCCATTATCAGGTAACCGCAAATGCATTATTGTACATTTTTGTAGAAATGTACCTTTTGAGCATCTCTGGTCCGACGAATATTAGCACGTTCATTAGTGAAAGGTGCTCTTCTCTCGAGCGAGCAAATTGGATTAAACCAAATTTATGCATAAAGGCACAATTCCTTACATTTAAAAAAAGTTGAATTTGGTGATTGGATTTTGCTATGGTCCTATCGGCAAAACCAGAGAATCTGCACTACCGGAGGTCAGTTCTGACCAATGGTATTAATCGAACACACAAATTCTTTGTCATTTTTTTTATATAGTCTCTTACTAACGAAACGAGTCAAGTCGGTCTATCAACTACTGACGAGAAGAAGTCGAATACAAGTTCGATTTATTAAAAAAATAACTTCGGTATTAGAGATTACCGAAGTTGAAATCGATTATTTGAATAATGTAAGTAAGGTTGTATGAATGAAATGTAACACGTGTTTCGTGTCGTGTCGTGCGACTTAACGGTTTACACCATTGTAGAGCATGAAAAAATAGGCATATTGCGAGAATTTTTCTTCGACACAAAACATGACGTAACATTGCACAGTGGCAGGTGCTATCTTTGAAAATGAACCACCCTGGTTATGCAACTAATTTTTTCGATCTTATTTTATTGCAAATAATTAAGTAATTTTCATTTTATTATATTCAGAATTGCACATATTTGGTCGCATATAATATTAAATGTTCTTTGATTTGATGGCATTGTAAGGGAACAGGTTATCGCCGGTTGATGCCAATCGAACTGACATTTCTTTGGGCTGAATAAACTAATTTTTTGGTTTGTTTAGTGTTTATTTGACCGAATAGAAAACTAATCCACTGTGCATTTGATGTGCGTAGTGAATACGCATGGTCTTGTCTGAGTGAAATGATGACTTTTAGATCATGTATGAGGGTAGAGAATTGACAGTTCGCGAGAAGAATCAGAAGCCAGTTACTAATTTTCAGCAGTTATATCAGCATGCAAAACATATGTTTCGTTATCATATTCATTGGCTTACTTTTAGTCCAATAAATCAATTAGGGTGTTATATATAAAGTTGGAACTAAAAAAATCGAAAATTTTTTTGTTGAATATTCTGAAAGTACATACTTTTGTTAATATCTGTGCGAAATTTCATCAAGATCGGAGCACCAGATTTCAAACTACAGCCGTTTTCAGCGCGTAGGTTCTTCTGCGAAGGCAACACAAAACTTTAAACGCAATTATCTCGGAACTAAGTTTTTTGAAAAGTACCGTAGTCGTGAACGTTATATCTCAAAAACCATTCTTACGATTTTCATAAAGTTTTTTTAATTGTTTGTATTTACATTTTCGTGTACTTGAACGGTTCCTTTTTAATCAAACCATTTTTTCGATTCTTTGCAATGGATTTTTGATTAAAATTTTGAACACCACAAACTTCAATTTTTTGGTCTACGTGTTTTTTGCGTAAAAAAAATTATTGGGAAATCGATCCGATCAAGTACACCACATTACACTTTTCTTCAATAATCTTTTTGCCTTTCTCAATAGAAAGGTATTGCAATTGCTCTGAAAACCGACTTTTTAACGGAGGCCCGGAGGGCCGAATGACATATACCATTCGATTCAGTTCGTCGAGTTCGGCAAATGTCTGTGTGTGTATGTATGTGTGTATGTATGTATGTGTGTGTGTATGTGTGTGTATGTGACCAAAAATGTCACTCATTTTTCTCAGAGATGGCTGAACCGATTTTGACAAACTTAGTCTCAAATGAAAGGTGCAACGTTCCCATAGGCTGCTATTGAATTTCAAATGGATCCGACTTCCGGTTCCGGAATTACAGGGTGATAAGTACGAACACGCAGAAAATGTCCATTTTAATAAATTCTGCAATGAATGTATAAAGGTGAAAAATTTTCCAAAATATGACCACAACTGCTTCGATTTGTAGTATTAGGTCACTAACATCCATTCAAAGTCTATTTGGCCACATTGGCCACCATCCTCGGTTCCGGAAGCCCCGGCGGAAGTATCTAAATTCAGAATAACAGTCACATCGGTTTCTCGGAGATGGCTAGACCGATTCGACTAAACTTGGCCTCAAATGAAAGGTATTGCGTCCCCGTAAATGGCTATTTAATTTCATCCCGATCCGACTTCCAGTTCCGGAGTTACAGGTTGTGGCGTGCGATCACATAGCAAATTGTGATTCAAACCGATACTCCGATGAAAGCAAAAAAGGTAAAAATTTCGCTAAAATGTCTCTCAAACAACTTAAATTTGCTGTTCTAGGTCACCGACGGCCAACCAAACTTTCGTTGACTACATTGACCACCATAGACGGTTCCGGAAGTGCCCGGGAAAAGCAGCCATCTTTCAAAATTTACGAACTCACATCAGTTTCCCTGAAATGGTTGGGCCGATTTTCACAAACTTAGTTCCAAATGATAGCTATAATATCCCCACAGATGTCTATAAAATTTCGTACGGATCGCTTATATGGGTCCGGAAATATAGACTAAATCGTCCGGTCACATATGAAATTCCCATATAAGCCAGAACTCAAATTTTTTTTTCAAAGGGGGGACCCCATGAAATTTCAGAAATCGAATTCGTATTTTTGATGCCAAACATCTTTAAAATGCATGAAACGTCGAGATTTTATGTTATCTCGAAAAAATTTTTTTTTTGTAAAAATCGACTTTTTGGGACTTTGCCGATTTCGCACCTTTTTGCCTTTCTCAATAGAAAGGTATTGCAATTCCTCTGAAAACCGACTTTTTAACGGAGGCCCGGAGGGCCGAGTGACATATACCATTCGATTCAGTTCGTCGAGTTCGGCGAATGTCTGTGTGTGTATGTGTGTGTGTATGTGACCAAAAATGTCACTCATTTTTCTCAGAGATGGCTGAACCGATTTTGACAAACTTAGTCTCAAATGAAAGGTGCAACATTCCCATAGGCTGCTATTGAATTTCTAATGGATCCGACTACCGGTTCCGGAATTAAAAAATGTCGATTTTAATAAATTCTGCAATGAATGTATAAAGGTGAAAAATTTTCCAAAATATGACCACAACTGCTTCGATTTGTAGTATTAGGTCACTAACATCCATTCAAAGTCTATTTGGCCACATTGGCCACCATCCTCGGTTCCGGAAGCCCCGGCGGAAGTATCTAAATTCAGAATAACAGTCACATCGGTTTCTCGGAGATGGCTAGACCGATTCGACTAAACTTGGCCTCAAATGAAAGGTATTGCGTCCCCGTAAATGGCTATTTAATTTCATCCCGATCCGACTTCCAGTTCCGGAGTTACAGGTTGTGGCGTGCGATCACATAGCAAATTGTGATTCAAACCGATACTCCGATGAAAGCAAAAAAGGTAAAAATTTCGCTAAAATGTCTCTCAAACAACTTAAATTTGCTGTTCTAGGTCACCGACGGCCAACCAAACTTTCGTTGACTACATTAACCATCATAGACGGTTCCGGAAGTGCCCGGGAAAAGCGGCCATCTTTCAAAATTTTCGAACTCACATCAGTTTCCCGAAAATGGTTGGGCCAATTTTCACAAACTTAGTCCCAAATGATAGCTATAATATCCCCATAGATGTCTATAAAATTTCGTACGGATCGCTTATATGGTTCCGGAAATATAGATTAAACCGTCCGGTCACATATGAAATTCCCATATAAGCCGGAACTCAAATTTTTTTTCAAAGGGGGGACCACATGAAATTTCAGAAATCGAATTCGTATTTTTGATGCCATACATCTTTAAAATGCATGAAACGTCGAGATTTTATGTTATCTCGAAAGAATTTTTTTTATAAAAATCGACTTTTTGGGACTTTGCCGATTTCGCACCTTTTTGCCTTTCTCAATAGAAAGGTATTGCAATTGCTCTGAAAACCGACTTTTTAACGGAGGCCCGGAGGGCCGAGTGACATATACCATTCGATTCAGTTCGTCGAGTTCGGCAAATGTCTGTGTGTGTATGTATGTGTGTGTGTATGTATGTGTGTGTGTATGTGTGTGTGTATGTGACCAAAAATGTCACTCATTTTTCTCAGAGATGGCTGAACCGATTTTGACAAACTTAGTCTCAAATGAAAGGTGCAACGTTCCCATAGGCTGCTATTGAATTTCTAATGGATCCGACTTCCGGAATTACAGGGTGATAAGTACGAACACGCAGAAAATGTCGATTTTAATAAATTGACCACCATAGACGGTTCCGGAAGTGCCCGGGAAAAGCGGCCATCTTTCAAAATTTACGAACTCACATCAGTTTCCCTGAAATGGTTGGGCCGATTTTCACAAACTTAGTTCCAAATGATAGCTATAATATCCCCACAGATGTCTATAAAATTTCGTACGGATCGCTTATATGGGTCCGGAAATATAGACTAAATCGTCCGGTCACATATGAAATTCCCATATAAGCCAGAACTCAATTTTTTTTTTCAAAGGGGGGCCCCATGAAATTTCAGAAATCGAATATGTATTTTTGATGCCAAACATCTTTAAAATGCATGAAATGTCGAGATTTTATGTTATCTCGAAAATTTTTTTTTTGTAAAAATCGACTTTTTGGGACTTTGCCGATTTCGCACCTTTTTTCAGTTCAATATTACCGTGGCTGTTTTTTTTTCAAAATTTTAGAACTCGAACTCTTTTAATGAATATAAACAACGCACACATTCTCGTGATTCATAATTGAGAAAGGCGCAATTGCACCGCTAGGTGGATTAAAATAGGTTTTATTTTTTTAATTTCAGTTGAGCGGTTCGGCTTGAAGAGCGTTCACCGCAAACCTCTGGCAAAATAACACGCTTCGGGGCATAGACCATTTTTTTAATTCAACTTATTTTTTCCAGATTCGATAGTACTACCAACGAACTGTCTTTCGCTTTTTCAAATAAAATTTGCATAAAACACTTTTAAAAAATCACGAACTTAGCTCAATTTTTCGTCACAACTTTTATATAACCCCTTAAATTAAATCAATTAAATTCATTGTTCTCATTGTATTGAATACTTTCATAAGCTTTGAAGTAGTACATGCGCTATATTATTGATTGTCATGTTAACCATATTTCTTCATGATAATAAAAATATTCTAGTTTGATTGTTGACGTAAAAGGTGACAAGTTAGTTTCTTTTCGATCTTATTGTCTCCAATCTTGTTCCAGTAATTAGTATAAAAAAGCGTCATCGGTTGTATATCTTCTTCTATCTATCTACCTATCTATCTATATATATAAAAGTCAAAGTTTGTATGTATAGGATTTATAGACTCCCAAACGGCTTAACCGATTTCCGTAAAAATTTATACACAGTAGGTATTTGTTATGGGGCGTGTTTGTGTGCTATTAGTTGGATATTATCTTCCCGCCAGATGGCGCTTTGGAACAAATTGTGGTTTCCTCCTATTTCGTTGAAAATCGCAGCAACGTGCGATGAGTATTAGCTAGTCTATATATAAAAGTTAATGTTTGTATGTATATGATTTATGGACTCCCAAACGGCTTAACCGATTGCCGTCAAAATTTATACACAGTAGGCATTTGTTATAGAGCGTGTTTGTGTACTATTGGTTAGGGATTATTTGCCCGCCAGATGGCGCTTCGGAACAAATTGTGTTTTCGTCCTATTCCGTTAAAAGTTGCAGCAACGCGCGATGGGTGGGCTAGTTCGACATAAAAACTAATCGTTTCAGGTATATTGGTAGTACCTTTGTACCGTTTATAATGTGTTTCAGTTAGCTTAACAACGCTTATTCGCTTACAACGCTTATAATAATGATAACATAACAATCGGCACTTTCTTCAATTGTTCACAGAAAAGAAACCAATTTATAATAGTCATTTTATTTGCTCTGTGAGTACCAGAGTTTAGACACGATAAATAATACTTGTATTACGAAATCTTCAATTACATAGGTAATTATTACCATAGGGATGATCCATAAATGACGTAGCATTTTTTGAGTGATTTTTAACACCCCCCTCCCCCATCGTAGCATTTCGTCACAAAATTCTATATACCCCCCTGATAATTACGTAGCTTGACGGTAACCGTCACCCCCCCCTCGTTGTCCCCGTAAATTATTTTAAAAAATCAAAAACGATGTTAGTTAGATGAAACGGGTAAGATTGTCGTGACATCAGGTCAACCCCTATTCCCCTTTAAAAAAGCTACGTAGCATGACATGACCCCCTACCCCCCTGTCGTCACACATCATCACAAAATACAAAACTCCCCCCTCCCCCATATAATGCTACGTCATTTATGGATGGTCCCATATCTATTTTGACAAATGTCGCTAAAGGTAATCGCTTTTAATGATATTGTATTGTTTCTGGAATGTCACGTTTCGCCGGAATAAAGAAATAAGGAACAATAAAATCGTTCACATACCGTTTGATTCAATTAAACATAAGCAACACTCCGGACTGTCCGCAGCTCGAAGATGAAGTTGCTTTTTTACAAACCGAGCATTCCCAAATTAATTCAACAAACGATAAATCTATCACAAATTCTCGGCAGCCGGCAGCCCAGAGCAAATAACACAGGATAACACTTCTGAGAGTTGCATAGATCGTGTCACTTATCAAGGTGAATCCAGATTTGTGTAAATATGCACCCCATACTACTAATAAAAACTCCTTCCCGTGGCAAACGTGGAGATGCAGAGGTATACAAGGTCTCCATAACAATTTCGTTACAATAACATTCATTCCCTTCTCCAATTTTCTGAGAGCAAATCGTACAACATTTCTTTTTGTTTTTCAGATTTGATGCGGGTGCAGAGATCGTTGGAGAGAAAAATCAGTGGCCCTAGATGACTTCCTTCAGGTACACCGGTTGGCGTTACGAATGCGCTTGAGCGTGCCAATTCTAACGAAGGCGGATTTTTGTGAGAGGTAAGAATGCAGCCATCTAGTTACCTAATAAGTAAAACCTAGTCGCTCCAGTTTCAAAACAGCAATGTCGTGGGGTGTCTTGTCGAATGCTTTCGCAAAATCAAAATATATAGCGTTCACTTGTTGACGCTTCCCGACAGCTGGAACTAGAATGCTTGTGTACGTCATCAAGTTCGAAGTGGCGAAGCTTTTTTTTTTCAAATCCGTGGTGTCGTTCGTCGATTATATTGGAAGATAGAATAGAAGACACACTTTTCCAGAACTTTAACTGATACCGACTGCGAATTTTTGTCTCGTAGATAGACATTTTCTGATATACCAAAAGATTAAGATTGTTTCAGGGTGAATAATTTATATCATGTCACCACATATCTAATTATTATCAATTAAAAGTTAGGAGATTTTTTTTGATTTGATTGGGACAAAGCAAAAGATAATTCTTTTTCAACTACATGTAAGGTTATGATTTGAGGTATAATTGAGCAAAAAGTGCGATTACGATATTTTTTTTAAATTTCATGAAATTAATTCCGAAAAATCAATTTTTGATGCAATAAGTACTTATATCTTTTCAATAATATAAGCTAGAATTTTGATATGTTAGAAGAAAATTCGCTGTCTTCAAAAACTTTAAAAATCACCTAAAAGAGTGTTAGTAAAAAATGAAAACTGCGAAAGTTATATTAAAATTTATCAGATTTACTCATTTCCTTATGCTTTGTTGTTTTTTATCATTGTCGTGTATCGCAACTATACAAATGACAGTACCATCTGGTTTATGCCTTGTCGGAACTTACAAAAATTTTAAACCGGTTTAAAAGTTAATCTGGTTTAACAAGAGCTAGTACGCCTTGGAGCTTACGGCAAGGAGTTTCATATTTAGTCTGTTTTGCATTAACATACATCCTGTAATCTACTGTATGCCGGACGTCAGATAGCTAGACAGTTTTCTTTGTTTTACTGGTAGATTTTCATTTCTATACGCGAAATAATTTATTAATCAAGATTGCCCATCTTTTTAAACGTTTGCAGCTCATTAATCAACTTACCTGTTATTTTCAACGAAAATGTCATTAGTTACATTATAGTAATAAGAAAAAAAATCTGCAAAGAATTATTTTTCCTACAAAAAACCATAAAATCAGTTACTTGAAAATTACATCCGCACGAAGATGTACTACTGATTAATAATGTTTGCTTAAATTGTACACGTTTAACAGTATTCAAGGCCGCCTTAGTGTTGCATAATTCAAGGTTATCCAGAATGGCAAGGAACACTTACAATTACTTTCATTTTGAATGTTATATGCCTAAAATAACCCCCACTGTCCACCCTACCCACAGTTCCCCCTATGTACTTTTCTTGTTTTCACTTCCGGCTTTAACTGCTGAAGTTCCGAGTCCAACTACTGCTGACGCGTTTAAAACCAGTTTAAAGTTCATTGTCATTGACCTGAAAATTGGGTAAGCTTCGAAACAGAAAAAATGTTTAACCTGGTTTAAAATACAAACAATAATTCTTTTTCTCTTGGTCACTTGTTGCTGAAAAGCATTAGACTATTACCACTTGCTAACGAGGGAGTACTGGAACATTGAATAGTTTTCAAATTGGGTTGATCTTGATCCGAAAATAGATGAGTTTATTGTTATGTATTGATCACTGTATACAATTCAACTCTTCCTGTTACTGTGAATACTGTAAACATGGTTGTCGTTGTTGTAAGTACTATCGTTTTTAAATTGTGACCTATTTACCCTGCACCTTCCATTAAGTAGGTATCACGAAAGGTATTGACCTTTTTACTACTGCAAGTACGACTGCCAGCAATGTGAAAATACGCATTGCTGAATGTTTATCAAACTGGCAGTCAGCCGACAGTCTCCCCACGTACGCTGATATGCATCTGAATATTCAGATCTTGATCTAATGCACGTACATCACCTAAACGAAAGTTGTAATATAAAGCGATTTACCAGCAAAGAAGCGGGGATTATTAAAATCGGAAGCGGCGGTTAAGTGACACTCTGCTGTTCTGCTACTGCTGGTTGGCGTGCGGATGGATTAGACGGACAAGACAAACAGGTCGTCTTGAAGTACTCAGCGCACACCTCCACCGAGAGAACCTCAACCGGTCAACGCATTAACGGGCAACTAACACACCTGCGAGGACCCCATCACATGTCGCGTCTTCAAGTCGCCAATCCATCAACTGCACAGTACCTATCTGTCTGCCTTAGGCAGTCACTTCAGAGAAACCAGAGAGGATATACCGCGGACACAAATTACTCTCTGTAATCTTATACCTGGTTATAAGACGGTTGGGTTTATACCTGCTCTGGTTAGTCCGTATTTGCACTTGATTGAATATAGAACTGCGTACGGATGTTTTAGAGCTGTATCGTAGTGACACCGGTTTCGAAGGGATTGAACTTGGTAATTGGGACTCAGGGATTGTGAGGTTCGTCGCGGTACTGGTTTAATGTTACTGGTGTACTACGTGTGTTGATTATTTCCTGAAAGTTTATGTTCACCGCGAAAGTTGCGATTTGTGAGAAGCCAAGTGCCTTGAAATGGAGTTAAACAACACGGTAGAGAATCTGCTCGGGATCAGAGCTGTAGTCAATAATGACCGTGAAGAGGACGAGAACGAATCAATTGTGTTTGCAAAAGCAACAGCCATGGTCGTTCTGTTCGCCGTAAGCATGGTATGTGGAGTTGTGCCATTTAAACTTGCCCAATGGTTCAAATGGACCGACAGCGCATCGGATACAAAAGCAAGTTTGGTTGTTTCGGTACTTCTGTCGTTTGGCGGAGGAGCCCTCCTTTGTACCACTTTTCAACATTTGCTGCCGGAGATTAACGAAACCATTGCAGAACTAACACACGCTGGATATATTGCCAAGTTAAGGTTTAGCCTAGGAGAATTTCTGATGTGCTCAGGTTTCTTTATTATTTACCTCGTCGAGGAGCTAGTGCATGTCTATCTGCACAGGCACGAGCGAAAAATGAAAGAAGAAAAACTCAATGAATTGGAGGTTGCCGGTGGTGCTATAATGAGAGGAACACATGCAAGAGAAAGTATTATAACGCGGAAGAAAAATAGTGAAATCCGTAACGGAAGCATTTCAACAGCAGATCTCATCCCCAATGATTTAGAAAACCAAAAGCGAGGAATCAAGACAGAAATATATGGCTCCATGATGGTTGATAACACACAGCATCCCCACGATCATCATGTCCATCATCACCTACCGCCTACAAACGTCGATGGGAACTTAGTTTCCTCTTTACGTGGTTTACTGATTGTTTTGGCACTATCGGTGCATGAACTGTTCGAGGGGCTTGCGGTTGGATTGGAAGGATCCGCTTCGACCGTGTGGTACATGTTTGGTGCGGTAGCAGCACATAAATTTGTGATAGCCTTCTGTGTCGGAGTGGAATTGATTGTTGCACAAACAATGTTCTGGCTTGCCATCGGTTACATTTTCATCTACTCTGTGGTTAGTCCACTCGGTATCGGAATCGGCATCTTACTGAGCAACGGAACCAACGCCGATGACATGCAAGTTGTGTCCGTTATTCTACAAGGGCTTGCCTCTGGAACCTTGCTATATGTGATTTTCTTCGAAGTGCTTTCCAAAGACCGGTCCGGCCTGTGGCAGTATCTGGCGGTGCTCATCGGTTTCTTCTTTATGTTTGGAATCATGTTCCTAAGTAAGTAGATATTGCATTCACGCTGAACTTTAGAATGCAACAGTACTCGAAGATGTCCGCATGACGCGTGCCGCACACAAATCATTAATTTTTACAACCGACTTTTTCTTGATCTATTTACTTATTGGGAAACAGTTCAATGAAGAAGTCTATTTTAAAATACTAGTTTTAAGAATCTGAAGAAATTACTGACCAAAGGAATGTTAATTTA
This sequence comes from Topomyia yanbarensis, assembly GCF_030247195.1. Taxonomy (NCBI): domain Eukaryota; kingdom Metazoa; phylum Arthropoda; class Insecta; order Diptera; family Culicidae; genus Topomyia; species Topomyia yanbarensis. Next base: position 146,613,627 of record NC_080670.1, read on the forward strand.
ACTTGAAATAAATAAACTATATCTCTCCATTTTACAATGTCCCTCAAAAGTAACGGGCGTTAACGTTTTGGGTAAGGTTCTGAAGTATTGGTAGTATTATTATATGTATATGCAAAATGCGAAGCTACCAATTACCTGGCGTCGGCATCTAATCGTGTCGGAAAAACCTTACGTCGCTTTGTTCCGAACATGCGACCTGTTAAGCAAAACGAACCATTCAAACAGGTTTTTTGACGAATTGCATCTTTCAATCACGTTCTGTTGAGTAACGGGGCATATGCTATGTACCTGTGATGAGCTAACTGGAGCAAGCAAGGAACATTAAATAATCCTATACGGACAGCACGCGCCATCCGTGGTAATATTTTTGTTCCTTCGAACCAAGGTAGATCTCACATGCTGGGAGAGTTTCACGTAGTTAATAAGTTGTATGTGTGTGGCTGTAGTAATTTTCTTTCATCGTAAGTTACCTGTTCCTGCATGTGTGTTGCCAATCAGAGCTGCTACAGTTGAACGTGTTTGGCGGGCTTGGCTGGCACTGCTCTATAGTGAATGGTCTCTGTCATGAGTAACCTTGATCGGCGAATAGGCATTGAAAATGAACTGCATCAGTAAGTTTAAAGCAGAGAGTGTATGAGGGGTGGGTTTTTTGTTTGGTTTGAACTGGGAAGCGTTTTCAGCGTATTGTAACAACAAGTCTCTCGGAGAAACCCGCAGTTAACATTTGATAACTCCTAGTATCAGTGTGCACTATGCTTAAAATGAACTAAACTATGCTAAATTTATTTCTAAGCTATTATGTACATAGTTTTTACGAGAACAGTTTCAGAAGTATTGATTCTGGAATCTTATTGCTGTGTTGGAAATTAATAAACAAAGAAGAAGAATGACGACAGATAGTACGGTTTAATAAAAGAGCGTGATATTCGTTTCACAACAATTTTATTTGAAGGGTATATAAAGTGATGGATAAAACATAAAGATGGATAAAACATAGAGTTATTTGTCAATGAAATCAATTTATTTTTATAGCTTTTCAAGCATAATATAAACATAAAACATAGAAACCGTATTAAAAATACAGTTTTTGACTTTGCCTATGCTTTTTTTGAAATACTTAAGGTGCTATCTGTATATTGATTCTTAAATTAATGCATATTTAGAAATTACGCACGAATTATAATTTAAAGCAGATTTACATTAGTGTATAAGTTAGACAGTTTTGAAAAGAAACAGTAATCGATCATTTGAGTAGTTGAATAGTTTTGCGTTTGCAGTGCACAGTCGACCAGAAAGAGAAATTAGCAAAACAAAACCTGTAGCGCTTTGGGTAGGCAATTCTTTAAACTACTGTCTTCGGCAAAGTATCTTGGTTTTTCCTGCGCATTCTTTTGGTTATTTAATTTAGTTTGATTTTTCACTTCACATTTTAGAGGTTTGCAGTATTCGACAAAGCTTTTGAACGTTTTAAACTATGACAAGTTATTGAAGATATCTATGCTTATAAAAGAAGCAACAAAATTTCACTGAAATCCACGTTTTTTATACCCACTATTTTCTTCGTATTCGTTGAATTTTTTTGCAACATAGCGCTTCTTTTGGAACTAATCATTTGCTTCTATTATACAAGATTTTATACAAGATTGCGAATTTTTGTAAAATATGAGCGAAAAAATAAAAAAATTGTTTTGAAAATCAGTTTTCTCAAAAAGCTGCAATTTTTGGCAACAAGTCATCGAGGTTCCTTAGTATACGTCCTACCAAATGTGAAAGCATGCCGAATGCATTTTGACATATTTTAGATATATTGAATTCAAATTTCGATAATTAACTCTCTAGTTTCCAGGCTTCATAAAAATCTAAACAAAACTACCAACACATGATTTCATGTTATCACCCGCACGATCATTTCTTTCCAACATACAGACACGTCGCTTTCTGTCAAAGACAATTGAAGTTTAAAGTTGAAAATTCGGGCAACGTAGAAAAAATCTATATTGTGTTTAGTGATAATGGTCATTATTCATTTTAAAAGTCCCAATAACTGAAAAGAAAATATTTTTCTGGGATAAACATCGCGGAAACATACCTAGTTTGTGTGGATATCTGTGTCCTCAGTATCCGATTTCCAGTATATTTTCCAGATAATTTTATTGGATCGAGGCAGACGCAAAGTTTATTTTATCTTGTGTTGATGCGACAGATATGCTCGTGTCGAAATGGAAAGATAATGATCACTCAGGACTATTAAACAACAATTATTGGTTCAATTAACCGGATTCTAGAATTACCGCATTCAGTCTTAGTGTGTTCACCAAAAACGTAGATGACTACAAATGTAACTGCATTGTTCATTGATCGTCGCGTTGATTTAATTTTAGGTGGCGCATGACAGTAATTTTCACACAAACAAGTGGTCTGCAGAACATGATTCCGCAATTGCGAGTTTTAACTCTGTAGTGTGAACATAGTGTTACATACATTAAAACGAAATTCTAGTTCGTTTTAATATACATAAAGAAGCTCTTCCGAAGTTAAGACTGATGGTACACTCGAAATCTCATTTTTATAGAATCATTTTTGAATCCTGAAATAAAAACTCAAAAAGTGTGTGTGATATTTGAGGTGCTCAAAAGAAAAGTTGTGTTCAAATTTAAGTTATTTATAACAACATTTTAAGACTGCAACATTTTTTGCACTATGGATATTATCCATTGGATAATGTCTGAGTCATTATCGAAATGCCGTGACTGGACTTGGGGTGATTAAATATAAAATCGTTCATTAATTCTTGAAAAAACTACGATTTCGAACGATATTCATAATCATTCTCAATTTCATGAAACTCTGCACATGAACATGAAATCTTCACATTAACTATTTCACAAAGTTTGGATTATTTTGTTTATTTTTCTGCGATTTACAAGTTTCAAAAATTGTGAATAACAAACGTATTCATGAAACTATTCGTGTTTCATGTGCATGTGCAGAGCTGCATGAAATTGAAAATGATTAGCTATACATTTTTATACTTGTTTCGTTCCCATCAGGTAATTTTAAAAGTTTGTAGTGAAAAATCCTTTCCTCACAAAAAAATCCGTGACTCATGAATTTGTATTAAATAATGTAATTTTTTATCAAACTTTGTATGGACATATCTCCTAGAGCAATTATTTTTTGATAGAACTCATATACCAAAAGCGCTATTCAAGCATTATGGAAGAAAAAGTAAACATACTTATAAAACATTTTTGCTCTCGATCCTGTTTTTGTAACGTAAATATGTCATTCCTCCAAAGTTCGTGGTACGTTGTTCACGAATTTAAGAACATTTTTGACATTAAAAATGTCTTACTCCACTATCTGGGGCTAGGTGTCATTCTAAAATCTAAACTATCTCCCATGTAACGAAACTATGTAAGGTTTGCACGCTTATAACTCCGATATTACTAGATGGATTTTAATCATTCATACACCAACCGATTCAGAAACACCTAACTTAAATATTGGTAATAATTTAATATCTCCCCAATAACAGTAGACTTTTGGAAATTGGTAAAATTAAAAAGTTCACAAAAAACGGGAAAAATACCATTCGTGAGGCAGATTTCTCAGACACAGCCAGTCAAAAGAGGGCAGCTTACCCGGTCAGCGTGGCAAGCAGAAAGTTAGCTAAAGTTTAGCAAAGCGAAATTGATGCTGGCAGAGTTTCTGCGAGCATTTTGCGCGATTTGTGCGAGAATTCTGGCAACGAATTCGCTCAAATGCAACAACCGTTTCTGACAAAAGCGGTTACACCAATCGATTCTGCTCACTTTTATCCAGAATCGAGCCAGAAATGTATGGCCAAGATCTCTGCTCGCTTCCTGCCACATCTTTGTCAGACGTTTTGCTCGATTCGTGCTAAATTCTACCAGGTAGGAATTGCCAGAATCTTTGCACAGTTTATGTCCGAGTTATGGCAGGGTTTAGCTCGGTTCCTGTCAAAATTTGCCAGAAAATGCGAGCGAAACCGAGTTCGCCCTAGCTCAACTAACCCGACAGGGTACGCGCAAAAATCTGACAGGGCTGCCAAACCAAGACTTACAGAAATATAGCAGAGCGGTCTCCTGCCAGAAAATTTGCTCACTGGGTAGTTGCTCAATAAAACACGAAAAGTCATAAATAGAAGCAACGCATGTCCGTTTAAATCAGTTGTTGCTCTTATCCCACACGAGCAACGTCGTCTCCGGGCCAGCGATGCCAGATTCTCGCGACATTAAATCCGTAGATTTGCTCTGCACTCAACAAAGAAACAAAAGTATTCCAAATTAGGTTTTACACCAACCGGCATAACCCCACAAAATGATGAACTTCGTTTGACAATTCTCGGTGGTTTGTTTACATAGGAGTTACGTGAGTTCGAATGTGACAGATGAGCACCCGTTACACTCGAACTCACGCAACTGACAAAGTAAACAAACCACCGAGAACTGTAAAACGTGAACTTCATTCAGCAAGAGTTCATTCGTGTCGTCATCTTGCAGAACTCAATAGTGTTTTTCACCCTATTTAGGGATTGTGTGCCCAAATTCAATTCCAAGTTAAAGTTGTATTCATAAATGAATTGATATTTAGTACTCTACATATGCTTCTTACTAGTAGGCAGCATTTTCAATACACAACAGCAGTAAAAAGCATTTTAAAATAACAGTCCAACCGACTTATTCAAGACGCACTGTTAAGGCCTATTTGTAACCTAAAAATTAGCAATGCGGAAAAATTTCTTAAAATTATATTACACAATGGATGAAAAGTATTTTTTAGTCCACATTGTACTTGTAAAGCTCCAAATTTTATATGACAATATCTATAGAATTGTTCAGTCTAGTCGAGGGTTCTAACGTCGCTCATGTTGTTCGTTCAGGAACCATTCTTGTTAGTTCTACAGTAAGAATACAAGTTTTCAAAATATTTTTATGCCAGTAATTGTGAGATATCGTGATATTAGTTCCGTTCCTTTGCACAACAAATCCGTATCGCACCTTCGAGCGTTATATGGAACAACAAATTTTAAATCCCATCGCTTGGTTTCAACCTATTTAATGTGAGATATCTCTCTGGTTATTCTTTTTTAACCAGCGTTATCTGCCCTTTTCGTTTCGTTTCACTTAATCGTACGCTGCCTGGAAATTCACAATCGGATGGTGAGTCCGCTTGTCGTATTTTCGAAATTTGTCCAAGATATATCGCAGAGTAAACGTCTGGTCCGTCGTAAATCGTCTGTGTTGGTATTCACCCGATTCAGCCAACGGGCGCAGTCTTTTAAACAGAACAGGGCATTCATAGGCGATATTGAGGATCATGCAGTGGATTGCTTCGTCCTGCTTGTCACTCCCGACTTTTAGATGTTCGAACGTTATTGCCATCTGGCCACTTATTCTTAATACTTATTGGTGATTGTGCTATCCCAAATTTTTGTTATATTGTTCGTTTATATGACGCTATTCAATGCGGAGCCATTGCCTTTTATATATTTACAACAAATAAAGATAAAGATTTTTTCAATAGGCTAGTAGTATTTCCCTCGCGCGCAATTAACTATTGCGCACGGAGCTTTTTTGTGGGGGGCATTTGTAGCAATGCCTGACGGTCATTCAGTCTGCTTCTTTGATCGTCACTTCGTCCATGCTAACAACGCAGCAGTTGCTTAGAATTTAACGGTCGGTTGGCTTTGTATGCTTCTTCGATTTGCTGACTACGGTCGTGAAACCTTCCGAAATGTCCCACATTAAATTGCACCACGGAAAAACGCTGTAAAAAATTACCAAGGTTGTCCCATTCTTTTCAAACTTTCAAACAATGCAATATAATCCATTAGTAAGTTTTTGGCATATTTATTTTATTCAACTACAACACCACAATCTTACGCTCGCACATTACGCTTAGCTCCCCTCATTAGTTTCTGTACAACATCTAGCTTCAGCTTCTCCTGTACGGAAACCCATTTTTTCTTCATGTCTTCCTCAGATTTGACCTCCTTGGGATGCTTCCGTAGTGCCTGCTGTATTTTTCGATGTACCTTAGTTCCGGTTCATTTCCTTGGGACCGAAAGTAGCCCCGTTGCCTTCGTACCATTCCAGAACAACATATGAATAGTGGCACGAAGCTAGATCCGGCCAGAAGATCGTAGGACCCTCGGGTTATTTCAACAGAGGACGCTTCTGAAGACACTCCTCGAGATAGATCTCCCCGTTTACAGTCTCGGTAGTCAGGAAAGGCTTACTCCGTTTCTATTCTATTCTATTCTAACCCTTACACAGCCAGTATTGAAAAGCATCCTGGAAAACACTGCAGTTATTCTGTAGTGTTTTTCTTGTCAATATTAATATTTGAAGCATATTTTCATATATCGCAAATATTAAAACGGCCAGGCCTACTGTGCAAAGTTGGGATTGAAGATGTTTCAAAATTAGACGACAATTAAATTATTCATTTAATGAATAAGTTAATCAACGAATTTTTTGAATCTTAAAGCAGGAAGAAACTAGGACAACCGTACCAACCGTTTCAGTTTAAAGGGGATATAATAAATCGTTGGGAGTGACTTGGCTAAGAAGGTTAATGTCACTCCTTTGGTCCTTTGGGATGCACAGTGGGACGAGTCCGGACTTAAGTCCATATATGAAGGTTATGCGATATTCTCACTAGTATTTTCCTCGTATCAGCTGAGCCATCAGAGACATTTTCGCGAGATGTTAGGTGATTTGAATGTAAAATGAATTTTTGACAGCTTTTTGAAGGGCATAACTCAAGTGTTTTTTGCAATATTTGACCATCGATCTACATAGGGTTATACTCGTTTTTCAAAGAAACGGTTGATTGTATGCATTGCATTACTTCACCAAAATTATCCGTGTGTTAAAATTACATTGTAAAATCGCCAAAAATAAGTCACTAGTTGGTATAGTTAGTGTTTGGATAACTGTTTTTCATGAATTTCTATTGAATTCGAACTTCTAATGCGATATCAACAACAACGCCCGCGAATGTCCGCAATCACACTATACTCATTCGAAAGCTTTTAATTTTCTCTTTAAAATGAGCCTGTGCTAGTTTTGCGAAAACTTGCGATAAGCAGTCAAAATTTAAAAAAACTGTGAATGGAGACGCATGGTTATTACTGATATTGAATTTGAATAATTACTTTTAGCTAGCATAATGGCACGTATACATGCACAACTTTCAAATAGTATTGAGAGCATGATCTACAAGGGTTTTACTAGTGAACAAGAGTAAGGAGCGGAGTGGAAGCATGGTTGTTAGATGGTAAAGCTATTAAGATTTTTTTTAAATCAGTAAATATTTTCAATCATCTGAAATATGTCATAAAATGTTTTTGGAATTATTTCTTGCTAACTTACGCAATAACTGTCAAATTTAGTGAACACAGCTCTAGTCATTTGGTGAGACTATTTTGATTCGAATTTGCATAGCACTGATATAGCTTAAGGTTATGCAACATTATCCAAATAAAATTAGACCATTTTTAAATGTACCATATACGCGGAAAAGGGTTTTGGACTTATTTTTATTTAAGATAAAAAATAAGCAACCTAAGTAACTTAAAACACACCGTATAAAATCGTTAACCATATTGTTGATTAGTGAATGTAATTAAACATTCCGCTAAGACGCTCAAAATGTTTGTTATGAAAATGAAAGAAAATTTAGTTTCCATATCAAGTAACTTACTAATGAATTAAACGTTTCAATATTAGTCAAGCACATCTTATTTGATCTGCACAAACAAAAAAGTCATTTCTAAAGCCCCATAATGAGATGACAATCAATTCGTTTCAATATGGAAAACAAATTCCAAAATTACTATTGAAAAAATCTTTATAAAAGACAAAATACTTACTTTTGAGCCACTCTAATAAGTAGTTTTAAGTTAATTTCTATTTTTATAACCAAAAAAGGAATTCAGTGCACAAAAATTTCTTTAAATGTTTTTTGAATTTTTACAATAAAATAATTATTTTTGAGCCACCCTAATGCATAATGATTTTTTTTACAAGTGTTAATATCAAAGCCGATTTAGCACACGAAAAATGATATACACAAATCTTAAGAACGATTTCGTAAAAAAAAAATTTTGGGGCACCCTAATGAATAGTAAATGTTTATTTTTTAAATGTTTTAATATCAAAAACGAATTCAGCGAACCAAAATTACATAAAACATCTTGTTTGAACCGATACGGAAAAGTTTGGACTTAAGACCACCTTTTGTTCTAAGTCGTGCCACTGTGGGATGGGACAGAGGTATTTACACCTTGCCCTGGCTAATAAGCCTTGGTTGAAGCGCCTTTACTCGCTCTTAATTCGCGGCCGAGAAATCCGGATGTTTTTTCGAACTATTCTGGCTGCTTCTGAAAACTGGAAAATCTGACCAGCAACAATCGTACTTTCTCTTATTCTTATTCTAAGGGATTACCACGAAACAAGCGAAAAAACGACTGTCGCCGGTCGGACCCTCCAGCCCTCAACTGCAACAATAATACTAACGAACCAACCAACGAATTTCAAATATAATCTTTTAGAAAATGGGAAATAAATCTGACTCACGTGTAATAAGATCATCCAGAATGCTGTCATCTATATCTTTCGTGATGGCGGCCTTGACTCCCACACACAGAATATTCACGATTTTCTGGATTCCAACTGTAGTTGTTGTTACATTCAATCGAGCCCAGGAGATCCCTTATTGAGCCAGCCATCGCTTCAAACATTTTTTGAATGTTGAACACTCCGGAGTGAACGGCTTTGTCGGGTTCAACGAAACCTACAGCCAGGAGGTCACCGGAATGAATCAGTTCTGGGTTTGTCAACTTTGAGGGGATTTCCTTAGGTAGGGCCGCTTGCGGATGGATACCTGTGGTCGTATCTCCTCGAACTCAGTCCGCTTGGGCACGAACTTCTATATGCAAAATTGTTCTCTTTATCAGCTGAGTTGTTGAAAAGCAGCGAACGGAAAACTTTATTTTCTCAAAAACGTGTCAGGAGCGAAAAAAACACCTTCGTCGTCAGAGATTGCTGCGATCGATCTTTCAATGTAAACTGATAGGATATCGTATTCAACAAAATTATAATTGTGAGTTGTGTTACGAACGAGGTTAATTTCTCAGGAAAGGCTTACTCCGTTTGCCACAAAAGCAAATCGCTTGACAAATCATGTATTTATTGGCAAACTTTGAAAGTTTCTGCTTCCTTACTTAATCCGGAACATCAAATTTGCTCTGAGTGGTGAAGAATAGTTGCCCCGGAAGCTACAGAATGTCCGCCTTGACGCAAGTCTTATCCATGATGAGATAATGAGGCTTCGTCAGCATCTGGGTGTACAGTTTTCACGTTCATGACTTTCCCACCAAATTTTTCCGTTCGTCACGATTTGGAGCCTTCTGCACTTTGTACTTTGTTTCTCCCAGCCTTTGGCTCTCTGAACCAAAGACTTGGACAGATTCAACTTTTTACGCACACCCTGACCGAAGCATTGGATTACGCTTAAACTTTTTCACTACACGCTTGTGATCCTGACCACTAATAGAACATCCATTCTGCCTGCATTTCTCCTTCCATTAGATGCTCACAGTTTAGTAGTACCTTTTAATCATACGACTCACGGTTGATTGCACGATTCCCAATTGTTTTCCGATGTCCCGATGGGTGTCGCAAAATGAATTCGCGACGTTGCTTTTCGTTCCAATTTTCGAAACACTGACAGCTAAAGACGCTGAATTACTGAATAAAGCCTCGCCATCTTATCCCAACTAAATGACACTGATAGGTTTCGTGCTCGATCGGAATGACACTGACAGATAAATGGTAAACAAACGATTGACGTGACGAGTCTTTATCCAGTGGGATTCAACGTCGTTCTGACAGCGATAAAAACACAATGTAATAAATACTTTCTAAACTACTTCTTCCCAAATTTTCAAGAGAAAACATCCCGATGTGTTGTGTTGTGTTGTGCAGCGTTTTTTTCATGATGCAATTTGATGAATCTTTATCTACCATTTGCAACTTGTTTGGCGGTGCTATTTGTTGCTATAAAAGTACTGGATGTAATCGTTGATGATTCAATATAAGATTCTGGTTTAGCTGTCGTTGCTGGTTGGACCACTGCTTGCGTTTTCGCTTTCGGCGTTGAAGTCGAGATTTTTTTTTTGGTTATGGCAAAATTCAATGTATGCCCGCCGCGCTGGAGGGAATATTGCAGTTGTTTGCCTCGTCCTTAGTTCGTTTGAGGCAGCGCGTTCATTCAGTTATTTTCGATTCAAATTCAACTTCATAGATTACACAATTCACTTTTTCTCGAAAATGTAACAGATGCCACCTTCTGCTTTTAATTTCAAAGAGCTCATATAAAACACATGAATGTTTAGGTGGGTGAATGCATTAATATTGCCTCCGAGCTGAAGGCTTTAGACTCTGCTTTAAACTTCAGTCAAGATGCAGATTAAAGAATGAATAAGGCGTTGAAACTGAATCCTGGTTGCGGTTAATGCAGCAGAAATGGGGAACAAAAGAGAGATTTTATACCACTGTTTGCCTTAGTTGTTCGTAGAATTGAAACGTAACAGTTTGTTGGTTATATGTGCCAGTTGGTTACATTTTCCAGGGTCACGAAGAAAGGAATGGAGTGTTCTATCCGCATTCTCACAACCCGGACAGCGTAGGAAATGGGGAACAAATTCCTGAACACGTCTTTATCGGCAACAACTTCGTCGTCTTGCGACATGAATTTACGGATAACGCCATCAGGAGACAAATCATGTAGTCTTCCGTCGATTGCACCGCCCTCCTTGTGGACGGGGACCTTAATCTTAACTTAATCCTGTTCATAAAGATGTGTCATGCTGTTACTGTAGATAAATTGATCTAGTGAGGTACGAGGTATGCATACCAGAGCCAAATTTCGAACATGTTGAAGCTGAATGAGATTAACGTTATATCTGGCAATACACATATTCCCTTTTAACGTGGCGTTGGTTGCTGTACAGATTTAGATAACTCTAATTGCTTTAGTAATAAAAGTTTTTCCTTCTCGTGTTGTTGATCGCTTTCACGTGTCATTCATGGCAAAGCTTTCCTCATTTTTGTTGTACCCTCATTCGTACGATGTAGACGATCATATCGCTCCTTTTTGACGTATAACCGCTTTGAGCATTCGCTTTCTAGTTTCGTCAAGTACATATCCCACATACCACCAGAACATGGTCAGAGGCGACGTTTGTTTCTCAGAAGGTCCTGACATCAATGACATCGGAGAAATACCCAGCTGATTTTGGATCGCGTTTTTCCATTCGGGATTTCCAGTTGTGCTTCTTAATAGCATTTCGTCTTAAAAATTGCTACAGATATTCATATTTACATCGGGCCGCGCCGAGGTTGGTCAACCAATATTTCCAACTATCAAAGACAACTGTCACGATACTCAGTGTCCTCTTCGCTTTTACCTGAACCAGCGCCAATCGATCGACAAATCAGCTGTCAGGCTACGAAATAAAACAGTAATCAGGATCCAAGATATCGATTCAGATAGGAGAAAACGTTGATTGAATTCTATGAAATAAACAATTTATCATTTACAGATGAGACTATATATTAAATTCTATTCAATACGACTTTTACTGGATTTATTGATTTCAACTACATATAATTTTAGCGACTCATTATCGCCGAAATGCGGTATAACTTTTGGAAGGCGTTTTATAAAGCAGGGTCCATATTCTCGAGTTGAATTTTTGATCGCTGGTATTTATTATCGCACAACGTGGTTTTGCGGATTCTCCATTTTGTTAAGATGATTTTCCAATAGAAAAAATAACTGTCGATAATTGGCAACCTTCTTCAAAAGTACACTGAGATAAATCCGTAGATTTCCGTAGAAAAAATTGCATTTCCGTAGATTTTATCTACGGATCCGTAGATCCGTAGAAAACCTCCAAATCCGTAGATCTACGGAGATTTCCGTAGATCTGACATCGCTGCTCCGGGCGATGCAATAAGCGCTATCGATTTTCGGTAACGTTGGCATTTGCACACACTCGCACCTAAGTGACTAAACCATATACGGTTAGTTTATAAATAGAGGTGACGCGTACCCGTTTGAATCAGTTTTTGTTCTTATGTCGAACGGGTAAGATCATGGCTGCAGCGTCTGGGCACTACAATAAGCGGTAGACGCTACCAGCACGGTGTCACAGAATGATTTGCAAAGTGGGTGGGCGGGGTGGTTTTGATTTAGTTCAATACGGTGTGTGCTGCTTAAGAGTGTTGCGTTTGAAAAAAATATATTTATTTTTATGCATGCGTGTGCGTTGTAACTTGTTAATCCATGTTTACGGCGCTTTGTAGCTGCGTAGGGTAAAGAGCCTATTGGTTTTCATGTTTCATATTTCGGTTATATGTTTTTTATCAGTAAGGCATCTGACAACGTGCTTCTGTAGTTATTGCACTGTTCAGCAGCGTAGTATTTTATATAGGAGAGTACACTCAGGTTTTTTTTAAATTTACGCGGTTTTCATTAACGCATTTTTTTTTAAATTTACGCGGTTTTCATTTACACAGCCTGTATCCCCTGCGTGAAAAATCTGAGTGTAATTGCATCGGAAACAATCACATTCCCAGCAGAACTTTTTGTTTTCTAATTTCAAACACTTTTGTTTCGTACTGCACACAACGGAAAATTTTAAAACAGAACTTACCGTCCCAGCAGCAGTTGAAGCGGGTGTTCTTTTTCGATTCAAATTCAAGCCATGTCTTAAGCGTTACTGGACTTAAAATTGTTTTCCCAGTTTAACCAGTCAGAATATCTGTCCTACCCTATGTATTTAAAACACAGTTCTAATTGCGATTTAAGGTATACAACAAATACGGTTGGGTATACTAATTTAAATTTTAAAATAAATCTGTTTTAAATTATATGAAACAAACCGCTGTACTGAAGATATAATTATGTCAGTCCTATTACCACATAAAACACCTATATAACATAAAACGCTGCAGAATTGGTTTAATAATACAATGTTTACACTACAGAGTTATAACACGTTTTAATAATGTCACCAAGATAGCATAAGATAGCATAAAAACCCGTTTTAACTGGTAGTGCGAACGTTGCATAGCAATGTAATTTATCAAATAATTTCATTTTTCCACCACTAATCGATCAAGAAATACTTACACTTAAGATTGTTTACTTAAGTTCATTAGTACATTATTGAAAATTTAAATGGAAAATGAAATTTCATATTTTATGGAGAATCTGTATATTTCCGTTAGCGGGCGTGGGTTTCCTCATCACAGCTCTCAATATGGAACTTTTCTTTTGAATATATTTTCTGGACAGACCAGCCTATTTTTACTAGATGGATCAGCCAAATAATGCCAATCACCTAGTGAGATACTTGATTAATTAATAGATTACCGTTAAAAGACCTTCAATAAATTATGTTTTGATGGGGAGGGTATATAGCAAATTGTAACATATGAAAACAGGCGAGTGAACAAGAACGTGTGTCGATATGTGTGATAGATAAAAAAGCTATATTTTTAATGTCACCGTGGTCGTGTCCTGTACACAACCCTTTAATTTTTTTCCTGTATTGACATCCAACAAAATGATTGGAACATACTAAATTTTATAACAAGTGGAGCAAAAGCATATAGCAGAAGTTATAACTATTCAATCTTCGACACATTATTTGTAAGGTGGACAAGGCTGCAGTATCAGAAACAGTTTGTAATTAGTTATCTGTGTTTTGCCGAAACAGATTGACTTTAACACCACCAATAGATCAGAGCTTCCACTGGTGAATTTTATAACTATCATGCAGCCGAGAACTAAATGTTTTTCAAGAATATTACAAAATTTATCTCATATAAACAGTATAGAAAAGTCTATGTACCCTTATGGGTAGGAAGAAGGAGTTTTGGAAAAGTTTTTCGTTCAAGTCTAAGAGGGATGATGCTGTCTGAAAATGTTGATCTACGTTGCAAAATTCCCAAATGAGAAAAACTTTGGACAAGTCAAAATTTTTGTGCATAAGGACAGAAGACCTTACATAAAGTATGGATTTTTTTAGTGATTCGGATTCTCCCCGTCGGTAAATAGAACCAACTGGGTGTCTAGTTAGATCAATGTATCTAAACTAGTACTCAAATTAGCGCTACTTAGACACTAAAATCTAAAAAGTCACACGTCTTATCTGAACAACTAAAAAACTGGCTTATACCGAGTGATTTCTCGATAGTAAGCACAGAGGTTCTGTTTGCCGACGAGGAATATGAACCAAAATTGTCTTTTGGTATAACGAAAACCTGGTACTACGCAAAATTCTCAAATGGGAACAATTTTGGACAAGACCAAACTTTTGTGCATAAGAACACAAGATCTTACGAAAGTATGGATTTTTATTTTTTTATCTTTTTACTTTTTTTAGTGTTTCGGATTCTCCTCGTCAGTAAGTAGCACCTACTGGGTGTCTAGTTGGACGATTAATCTAAACTACTGCCCAAATTTAACTAGTGCTAATTTGGATACTAGTTTAGATACATCGTCTAACTAGACACCCAGTTCAAAGCTTGAAAAAATTTACATCCCTGCGTGAACTTGAGAGAAGTTGGTGCTAGTTACAGGCAAGGAGAATCCAAAACACAAAAGAAAATCCATGCTTTATGTAAGGTGTTATGTCCTTATGCATAAACTTTAGTCTTGCCTAAAACTTTCCCCCTTTTGGAATTTTACTTAGTACCAGGCCTTTGGTTCTTATACCAAGACAGTTTCGGTTCATATTCCTCGTCGGCAAACCGAACCTCTTTGCTTACTAGCTAGACATCACCCGGTATAAGCCAGTTGTTTAGTGTTCACGCAAGACGTGCGACTTTTTGGATTTTAGTGTCTAACTAGTGCTAATTTAGGTACTAGTTTAGATACATCGTCTAACTAGACACCCAGTTGGTGTTAGTTACTGACGAAGAGAATTCGGGGCATACTTGATCTACGTTGTTTATGAACGTTACGTCCAACTGGAAATTTTCGGAATTAGTTGAATTCGGGTGAAGCTTTTATCTTTAGCCCTGGAGGAATAGGTTAAGGTTTTTATAACAAGCGGCGATTCGATCTGGGTTGGGTACATATTCGTTCACACGCCACTCTGTCGCTTTCGGTTTTGTTGCCGCTTTTCAAAAGTTTACCGGCGTTGTTCAATGTCGGTCACAGTGTTGCAATGTAATCGAGCTGGGCTAGAACACGTTATAAAATATACCATCAACAAATGAAGAGTCACAAGGTTTTGTACACATGTTGTTGATTCCTTCCTTCAGGCTTGATTTTGCAAATTTCTCGTTCAAATATGCATATTTTATGTTTGCTAGTTGTAGTTGGGATGGTCGAATGCAGAGCGACAGAGAGGTGATAAACATTTTCACTACCGTTTGTTCGACTATTTTTTTCTTGAGGCTACAAAACAAGATCTGGTGGGTAAGCGTCATACGCTTAATTGCATTTTACAGATGTCTGGTCGGAACCGTGGCATAAACATGCATAACAACTTAATTCCATCATTCCACGATAGCAAATTGAATGCTGTTAGGTTCACTCTATGATGGATGCAAATTATTTCACCGTTGGTTTGCAGTTATTTACTGTAGGTCGTAAAAGTAAATCGACAGTACATTGGTCAATGTTTGTAATTCAATTTAATCGGTGATTATAGAGTGACACACTACAAGACAGGACGAATTTATTCCTATGAAACAGGAGGGTTTGACATTTCTGTAGGTATAGTACCGGAAGTGGTTTCTCTAATATAATACAGAGAATATACAAACATCAACGGTTTGAACAAACCTAGATGAAATAGTAGATTCCACAATGGAATGTAGGGTTTTGGGTCTATTTAGGCCCTAGTGATCTATTTCGTTAATTACTCGGCCTACAAATACAAATACAATTCGTTTCATCCGATGATTATAAGTTAGAAAATTAACTGTCAGAAGGTTCGTGCAAATGAAATTATTTCTACCCATAAGGTCCATCCAGACAGCTTGGAATTGTTCGGTGGTTATTTCTAGCAGTGATAGATAGAAAAATGATATGCAAATATGTCCTTACCTCATCATTTTTTTGTTTCATCTTTATCAAATTTAGCTTATTTTAGCGGATCATTACTAACTTGGACAATAAATAGCCGACAACGGGTAATCCTCAATCAACATGCTATAACTTTTAAAGTATTCAGGACATATATTTGGTGTCTTCTGTAAAGTTGTTCGCAAAAGTTAGGGGAACAAATTTGCTAAAAGAATCATCACAAAGCGTTAATAATATTATTTGGTTATTGAATTTGCGTTTCGAATTCGTCTTATCAAAACCCAACACTAACTTAGTGACAGGACTAAGCTAGCGCCGGATTGACGCTAGCTCCAAAAAAACGGAGGGTTAATAATCGATTGCATGTTTTGGACTTGGCAATGGAAAAATGATAAAAAATCGTCCAAATGTAATGTTAAATATCTTTTTTGTTAATAATCCAACTATAGCTCCATCTATAGCTCGTTGGAAAATGTAACATTTAACCTAAAAAAATGGCAAAAGTGCCTTCTTTACGCACACAATTATCCATATCTTGGAAACTAAACATCAGAATCAAGAACAAATTAATACTGTTCTGTCTAAGTATTAGGCCTTTCATTTGAAATTGTTATGGACAAGACCGGTTCCGCCATTGCTGAGAAACACGAATGAGTTTTTTTTTCGCATGCATACTAGACTGCCCTGAAAAATAATGAATTTTTGAAAACTCAATCGACCCACCCTGAGTCGATTCCTAGTTCCACCAGGAGTACTTGCACAAAATTTGAAGCAAATATGACAAGTCTACCTACCGGACCAACGTGCCTGAAGTTTGTATGGGATTTTTCGACAATTTACATGGAGAAAACCACTAGCTCGCATTTCCGCCGCTAGTTGGCACTGTATATATTATATTATCACAATAAGTGAAAATAAGATAGAGAATTTAACTGTCTACAACTTTGTCGAAGACTGCTAGTCAATCCGGCTTTGTTAAAAGAAGTTATTAAATTTTTAGTGAAGTGATGTCTGAATCAGTTTTGCATGGGGCCTAGCAGCGCTTAGATGTGTATCAGTACGCAATTCCCACAAATAATAATGGTTAGATTTAGCTGAATTGTATGTTCAGAAGAATTATAGAACACAATACGAGTTATGTCTTGGTTAGAAAATTTTAGTTCCACCTGTGGACGCATAGAGGGCGCCATTACTACCTTTTCAACGGAGAGAGATAGAAAATTACGTAACGCGTTTTGGGGGGGGGGGGGGGGAGGTTACATCAAGTTGTGACCTGTTGTGACTTAACATGTTTTTACTGCACAAAAAAACAATATATCGAAGAATTTGTTACGTGACAGGGGAGGGGGGGATAGAGAAATATGTGACAATTTGTTACATGGGGGGGGAGGGGGGAGTCCATTTTGGGCAATTTTCGCGTTACGTAATTTACGAATAATCCCTAAACCAAGAGTTAGAACTGTTTATTCATTCAGAACACAGAAGTTCTCAAATAAGTTAACCAAAGAAACGTTCATATATCACTTTTGCATCACTTTTCCTATAGTATTAGCAAAAAATTGATACCGACTGAATCCAGAGCCAGAGCAGCTTTGAGTGATTTTTAAATACTCTCGTTGACACTCCTGTAAAACATTCTTTCATAGGAAATGCTGCGGAAATCTAAAACCGGAACAAAACTTTTTTCCACAATCAGCACTACGTTCATTGATTTTCATGAAGATTTAGCGAACGGTTGTAACAAAGTAGTATGTTTCGTTTCGATTTACTTAGTATTCTCCGATAAACATCCAACAAAATGATTGGAACATACTAAATTTTATAACAAGTGGAGCAAAAGCATATAGCAGAAGTTATAACTATTCAATCTTCGACACATTATTTGTAAGGTGGACAAGGCTGCAGTATCAGAAACAGTTTGTAATTAGTTATCTGTGTTTTGCCGAAACAGATTGACTTTAACACCACCAATAGATCAGAGCTTCCACTGGTGAATTTTATAACTATCATGCAGCCGAGAACTAAATGTTTTTCAAGAATATTACAAAATTTATCTCATATAAACAGTATAGAAAAGTCTATGTACCCTTATGGGTAGGAAGAAGGAGTTTTGGAAAAGTTTTTCGTTCAAGTCTAAGAGGGATGATGCTGTCTGAAAATGTTGATCTACGTTGCAAAATTCCCAAATGAGAAAAACTTTGGACAAGTCAAAATTTTTGTGCATAAGGACAGAAGACCTTACATAAAGTATGGATTTTTTTAGTGATTCGGATTCTCCCCGTCGGTAAATAGAACCAACTGGGTGTCTAGTTAGATCAATGTATCTAAACTAGTACTCAAATTAGCGCTACTTAGACACTAAAATCTAAAAAGTCACACGTCTTATCTGAACAACTAAAAAACTGGCTTATACCGAGTGATTTCTCGATAGTAAGCACAGAGGTTCTGTTTGCCGACGAGGAATATGAACCAAAATTGTCTTTTGGTATAACGAAAACCTGGTACTACGCAAAATTCTCAAATGGGAACAATTTTGGACAAGACCAAACTTTTGTGCATAAGAACACAAGATCTTACGAAAGTATGGATTTTTATTTTTTTATCTTTTTACTTTTTTTAGTGTTTCGGATTCTCCTCGTCAGTAAGTAGCACCTACTGGGTGTCTAGTTGGACGATTAATCTAAACTACTGCCCAAATTTAACTAGTGCTAATTTGGATACTAGTTTAGATACATCGTCTAACTAGACACCCAGTTCAAAGCTTGAAAAAATTTACATCCCTGCGTGAACTTGAGAGAAGTTGGTGCTAGTTACAGGCAAGGAGAATCCAAAACACAAAAGAAAATCCATGCTTTATGTAAGGTGTTATGTCCTTATGCATAAACTTTAGTCTTGCCTAAAACTTTCCCCCTTTTGGAATTTTACTTAGTACCAGGCCTTTGGTTCTTATACCAAGACAGTTTCGGTTCATATTCCTCGTCGGCAAACCGAACCTCTTTGCTTACTAGCTAGACATCACCCGGTATAAGCCAGTTGTTTAGTGTTCACGCAAGACGTGCGACTTTTTGGATTTTAGTGTCTAACTAGTGCTAATTTAGGTACTAGTTTAGATACATCGTCTAACTAGACACCCAGTTGGTGTTAGTTACTGACGAAGAGAATTCGGGGCATACTTGATCTACGTTGTTTATGAACGTTACGTCCAACTGGAAATTTTCGGAATTAGTTGAATTCGGGTGAAGCTTTTATCTTTAGCCCTGGAGGAATAGGTTAAGGTTTTTATAACAAGCGGCGATTCGATCTGGGTTGGGTACATATTCGTTCACACGCCACTCTGTCGCTTTCGGTTTTGTTGCCGCTTTTCAAAAGTTTACCGGCGTTGTTCAATGTCGGTCACAGTGTTGCAATGTAATCGAGCTGGGCTAGAACACGTTATAAAATATACCATCAACAAATGAAGAGTCACAAGGTTTTGTACACATGTTGTTGATTCCTTCCTTCAGGCTTGATTTTGCAAATTTCTCGTTCAAATATGCATATTTTATGTTTGCTAGTTGTAGTTGGGATGGTCGAATGCAGAGCGACAGAGAGGTGATAAACATTTTCACTACCGTTTGTTCGACTATTTTTTTCTTGAGGCTACAAAACAAGATCTGGTGGGTAAGCGTCATACGCTTAATTGCATTTTACAGATGTCTGGTCGGAACCGTGGCATAAACATGCATAACAACTTAATTCCATCATTCCACGATAGCAAATTGAATGCTGTTAGGTTCACTCTATGATGGATGCAAATTATTTCACCGTTGGTTTGCAGTTATTTACTGTAGGTCGTAAAAGTAAATCGACAGTACATTGGTCAATGTTTGTAATTCAATTTAATCGGTGATTATAGAGTGACACACTACAAGACAGGACGAATTTATTCCTATGAAACAGGAGGGTTTGACATTTCTGTAGGTATAGTACCGGAAGTGGTTTCTCTAATATAATACAGAGAATATACAAACATCAACGGTTTGAACAAACCTAGATGAAATAGTAGATTCCACAATGGAATGTAGGGTTTTGGGTCTATTTAGGCCCTAGTGATCTATTTCGTTAATTACTCGGCCTACAAATACAAATACAATTCGTTTCATCCGATGATTATAAGTTAGAAAATTAACTGTCAGAAGGTTCGTGCAAATGAAATTATTTCTACCCATAAGGTCCATCCAGACAGCTTGGAATTGTTCGGTGGTTATTTCTAGCAGTGATAGATAGAAAAATGATATGCAAATATGTCCTTACCTCATCATTTTTTTGTTTCATCTTTATCAAATTTAGCTTATTTTAGCGGATCATTACTAACTTGGACAATAAATAGCCGACAACGGGTAATCCTCAATCAACATGCTATAACTTTTAAAGTATTCAGGACATATATTTGGTGTCTTCTGTAAAGTTGTTCGCAAAAGTTAGGGGAACAAATTTGCTAAAAGAATCATCACAAAGCGTTAATAATATTATTTGGTTATTGAATTTGCGTTTCGAATTCGTCTTATCAAAACCCAACACTAACTTAGTGACAGGACTAAGCTAGCGCCGGATTGACGCTAGCTCCAAAAAAACGGAGGGTTAATAATCGATTGCATGTTTTGGACTTGGCAATGGAAAAATGATAAAAAATCGTCCAAATGTAATGTTAAATATCTTTTTTGTTAATAATCCAACTATAGCTCCATCTATAGCTCGTTGGAAAATGTAACATTTAACCTAAAAAAATGGCAAAAGTGCCTTCTTTACGCACACAATTATCCATATCTTGGAAACTAAACATCAGAATCAAGAACAAATTAATACTGTTCTGTCTAAGTATTAGGCCTTTCATTTGAAATTGTTATGGACAAGACCGGTTCCGCCATTGCTGAGAAACACGAATGAGTTTTTTTTTCGCATGCATACTAGACTGCCCTGAAAAATAATGAATTTTTGAAAACTCAATCGACCCACCCTGAGTCGATTCCTAGTTCCACCAGGAGTACTTGCACAAAATTTGAAGCAAATATGACAAGTCTACCTACCGGACCAACGTGCCTGAAGTTTGTATGGGATTTTTCGACAATTTACATGGAGAAAACCACTAGCTCGCATTTCCGCCGCTAGTTGGCACTGTATATATTATATTATCACAATAAGTGAAAATAAGATAGAGAATTTAACTGTCTACAACTTTGTCGAAGACTGCTAGTCAATCCGGCTTTGTTAAAAGAAGTTATTAAATTTTTAGTGAAGTGATGTCTGAATCAGTTTTGCATGGGGCCTAGCAGCGCTTAGATGTGTATCAGTACGCAATTCCCACAAATAATAATGGTTAGATTTAGCTGAATTGTATGTTCAGAAGAATTATAGAACACAATACGAGTTATGTCTTGGTTAGAAAATTTTAGTTCCACCTGTGGACGCATAGAGGGCGCCATTACTACCTTTTCAACGGAGAGAGATAGAAAATTACGTAACGCGTTTTGGGGGGGGGGGGGGGAGGTTACATCAAGTTGTGACCTGTTGTGACTTAACATGTTTTTACTGCACAAAAAAACAATATATCGAAGAATTTGTTACGTGACAGGGGAGGGGGGGATAGAGAAATATGTGACAATTTGTTACATGGGGGGGGAGGGGGGAGTCCATTTTGGGCAATTTTCGCGTTACGTAATTTACGAATAATCCCTAAACCAAGAGTTAGAACTGTTTATTCATTCAGAACACAGAAGTTCTCAAATAAGTTAACCAAAGAAACGTTCATATATCACTTTTGCATCACTTTTCCTATAGTATTAGCAAAAAATTGATACCGACTGAATCCAGAGCCAGAGCAGCTTTGAGTGATTTTTAAATACTCTCGTTGACACTCCTGTAAAACATTCTTTCATAGGAAATGCTGCGGAAATCTAAAACCGGAACAAAACTTTTTTCCACAATCAGCACTACGTTCATTGATTTTCATGAAGATTTAGCGAACGGTTGTAACAAAGTAGTATGTTTCGTTTCGATTTACTTAGTATTCTCCGATAAAACATAAACTTATTTTCTAAATGGGCGTTAGAATTCGGCGCTTAAGTATGGCTCTTACTTGTCTCATAAAATAGAGTTGTTCCGCCTGAACAGCAGTGAAATTCTAACATCGACAAGGAAGCTTTCAGGATTCGAATTTGATTGCTAGTGCTTTATTCAAAAGTCAAGTTGATTACTCGTTCAAATATGAAGTGTGGGTTTTCTCTAAGAGTAGACAGTAAATATTGAAACAGTTGGTACTTACCAACCGTCGCTACATTGTTATCTTGTTCCATGCGGGATTTGAAGTGTTCCAATCAGGCGCGATTTCCTGGTACACTTCACGACGAATATCTCTGATAACTGGCGATTGTTGATTACACCATAATGTCCAATATTTGCGGTTAAAAATACATAGTAATACTTTTATTCTAATTCAAAATTGAAGTTTTATTTTCAAACCTAGGGACCATTCATAAATTTCGTAACGTAAACATCGACTTTCCTCTCCCTCCATTCCACAAATTTCCCCTAGTACATCACCAAAAAATCATTTTTTTTTAAATAAAGGAAGAATTATCAGTTATAACAGAACTTCTAGAAAATTTTATTGCATAGTTATTTTAAAAATAAGTAACCAATCCTTTCAAGCTATTATTCTAACTGTTGGTTGCAAAGATTTAAATTTTGAAATTTAAATTTGAAATGCGCAGCACTAACTACGCTGCCAATAGTCCGATTTTAGCAATGAGTCGTCGCTTCAACGAGTTTGCTGAAATTTTCGACTTCGTCGTGAATTCTTCGCAGTTTCGTCGTCGTGTATTGTCACTAGTTTAATTGAGTTTAGTTTAACTTAGTTTAGTTTAGTTCATTTAGACAAATTGTCAGTTGGACTTGTTTATACAAATACAAATAAAAATTCATGCGTTTACAAATCATTCAAAGGCGTCCATGTTCGGTATAGAGTTCTATGCAAATCATTTCACTCATACTATGTGAGGGTTTGTTTTCCTCCAGTTGTCATATGTAAAACTGTCAGTCAATTTAAACGTTTGAAATATTGTACCAAAAGTATTTATCATTTAAATGCTCTGTGTCACTGTAAGACTTATTCCGGAGATGTACAATACCGGTTGGAAGGTAATCATCATGCAAATAATCCGACCGAAAAGCTATTTTTGATTTGTTTACCTCCACCTATCTGAACATTATGACAGGTGGAGGAAAACAAATCGTTGAACACACTAATACAGTTACAGATTGTCGAGTACTCTATAATAGACATTTTTCGGCGCAACGGAATATATGTCGTAGCGTTTCAACCAGATGATTTTTGATATGAAATTTGGCAGAATAAGGAGACGATGATTGGATTGTTGTTTTTTTAACATTTGGTTTAGATTTTGGTAGGGATTTTCTCAAGTAATTCTACTTTATTGCCAGTGCCACTAGTAAAGCCATTCTAAGGAGTTCTGCAAGCAGCATATCTTCCATGTTACATACTAGGATTCATTCACTTAGAAGTGACTCACACTTCGTAATAAGCTTTCCGGTTCGTGTTATGATGCTTCGCAACTCTATTGATAAATAATCCGATGGTCGATGAAAATTTCTTTTCATTATCATTTCAGATCCTCGCATTAGATTATGCTTTTTAGTTTCATGTTTTAATATATCTATAAATGTTTTAAAATAACCAATAAGTTGGTAGTTGGCCTTGTACGCAGTTCACCTAAGTTCGATTCCAAATCCCGCACATAGGGTTAGAAATTTTTCTAAAGTGATTTTCTAACCCGAAAAAAGGCATTCTCCATAAGGTCAAAACTTCTATAATCGAATCACGTTCAATTGGACTTCAATTTTTTTTTGTCTGCTTGGGATAATACTTACAAGAAATGAAGTGTATTTTCATTACTAACATGATGTAATAATAGTGCAATTGAACACCACAAACGTTCCCAGTCGTTCGTATTGAATCAAAAATGAACCCAACCATCTACACAGCTTGTCGATCTTACCTCGTCCAACGACTGTCGGTCTAACCCCAACAATGCACAATTACCCAATTAACAGTATCGAATTACTCAAATTTATCATCAACACATGCAAAATAATATGAAGAGAAGATTGGAATGTGTGAAAAAAAAGTTTTTGTGCTGTTAAAACCGTAAAATGCACTTCATTAAAACTTAAAAGGTTGCACATCAACTTTGCTTTAGCATGTTTTACATTTTTTTTATGAAAATGTATGACATCGATGTGTCTCGAAATGCTCAAAATAATCGTACTATTAATATTCTGTCATTATTGTATGATCTTACATTTGATTCTATGAAAAATTGTGGGGTATCGGGCAGACCAACAGTTCCCCTATATGGAACGGTTGAGGATAGTGCACACTTACATGGGATATGATGTATTCATATATTTTTAAACGTGCTGTTGAATAATGCCGTTTTGGCTTGACTCTAAAACTGATTCAGTTTGTAATCCACACCGCTATCAGTTCAGTTTTACAGCAGTTGGGGTTAGAAGCTGACTCAGTTTCGCTTCAAGCAAAAACGCCATAAGTAAGATGTCTGTTTGGTCGTGGTCTGGAAGTTGTGGTATCACCTCCAAGCAATCCCATTCATAAAGCGATACGCATGTCACGTGTGACGTGGGATAAATTTGCAATCAATTTTAGCTTGTTTCTATACTCGTCGTTTCCCTTTTTGCCACTGATAGACATTCCTTGTACAGTAATCTGTTGTTATTTCGACAAATGAACAGTGAATGTCGGGTTTCATTTAACAATTATAATTGCATAAAATTGCAAACAAAAGAATTATAATTAAACGAAATTATTGAACGAATTATTTGTCAGACATTTATCAATGGAGTAGAGTAATAAATCGATAGCATTTTGTGAAACATTCATTGTCCTTCTCAACCGCACTTCCTTTGTAACATTTAAACAGGCTCACCACCTAAGTAAATTGATTAATTCCTGCAATGTGCACATAAATTAGCATAGTGACTATCGGACGATGGAAACCGTCTCGACTAACAATCACTATTCGTGATCCGGAGCATCTGCCAAAGTTTGCGCTGCTTAGTAATTGTACGTTCGCACGTACAAAAATGCATCTAGTCGGTGCATGCAAGTGGAGGCACGTTAAACTGGCTAGTTTGAATCCACGAACGAACGTTGGATCAGCTCTTTCGCTGTCGGTGCTTTTCCGATGGGTTTATCCGTTCAAATCGTGCAGTGCCGACATTGCTCGACCGCCCGACCCAACCGCATATTTGGCGCCGGCAGCAGTGGATGATGGCTAGGTATGGTCTTCTGTTCTGGTGTATCATCATCGTTGCGATGTGTGAGATCGTAATACCCCAGAGAAATTGAATATGCATTATAAGTCTCATCCCTGTGCATGCATGGCATGTAGGGGAATTATGGTTAAAACCGACACCTTAAGCTTAAACATTTTTCTAAGTTGCCACCAAACCAATAAAATTATAGTTTTTATGCAGAATTCTTCTTCAGAAAATTCTTAACAAGACTAAATTTTTTCAGCGCTTCAAAAAATTAATTTCATTAAAAATTATTGGTTGTAAAACTTGGGAAACAAAGTGACTTTTTGTAGGCACTGCGGGTAAAACCGACACCCTATAGGGGTAAGATCGACACCCCCTTTAATTTATTTTCTCTCCACTTTATTAAAATCTTTATGTTTATTAAACATGAGATATATGCGTGAATAATTAAGTGTGAGTATGTATGATGCTAATATGTGCTTTTTATTGCTTCATCATGTAGTGAGGGGAAGAAAGTTCGAAAGCGTAGTACTATAAATAAGAGTATTTTATGCTATAGGATTATTTATTGATGAGTATTTCCAAATAATCCTTGCGCACATCGTTGCAACCTCCAGTTTCATATTATTTCGTAAGAGAAGATTTGCAAGCGTTCTACGTTCTGCTAATTGGATTCATTCACTTATAAGTGACACACACACTTCTTAGTAAAACTATCTTTTTCAGATTTGATTTTTCGGACTCTGATCATCAACGATCTATTGGGGTACACATAAGATCACTGTCTCATTGGGATAAAGTTCGTCTATGACAAACCAAGAGAACACTAGAAATTCGGTTTGATGAGCTTTTTGCAGAAATAGCAACAGCTTCGATAGAATCAGATAAGCAAAAATTCCAATTTTCGATTTTTAAAGAGACTTACAAGAAATAAACACAATAAGAGTATTTCAGTGCATTTCTGTTGATACTATAGTGTTCTAATAGGCTAATTGAAGTGTCACAAAGATCCCCAGTATTTTGAAATGAATCGCAAATATACACAACCATCTTAACAGCGTGTCGGTTTTACCCTAACCATAGGGTGTCGGTTTTACCCCAACAGCGCACATTTTTTTATAAAAGCGATTAAAAATATTGAATTTCTCAAACTCGTCTTCAATGCACCTAGTTGATCATAGGACAGGCCGATAATAATAGGTAGTGAAAAATGTGGTGATTTGAAAAGCTTTTGTTCGGTTAAAACCTTAAAATCTACCAACGAAATTTAAGATCCAGACGAGTATGAACGCTGCTGTCGTATGTTTTGTTTATTTTTATTACATTCGGCGTACTAACATAAATCCAATTTTTCTTCAAATGCTCTAAATAAACGTACTAATAATAATGTATCATTATGAAATGAATAAAAATTTGATTTCTAGGAAATGTTGTGGGGTGTCGGTTTTACCCACAGTGTCGGTTTTTCCCACAATTCCCCTACGGGTTAGTTATTCTATCGAAATTACATCACTATCTTTCAATATTCGCATTGCTAAGGCTTTAAAAGTTTAGTTTTGCTGATAGACCAGGGGTGGCATTCCGCATCTCGATTCGAGTGACTCGATTCAAAACGTTTTGAAGTCGTTTCGACTAATTTGCGGCATTACGTATCACATTCGACCAAGCGTTCGAGCTTGTTAGATTGCGGTACTAGATTTCGACTGCCTGTTCGAGCGCAAACTGTCAAATAAGAGCATACACTGAGAAAAAATATTTTTAATTCTGCTACGAATAAGTTTCATAAAACCAACTTCGGTAAAATATAGGAATTGTTTTAATTTGTTTTTGGTTGCTTGTTATCGAAGTATATTTGGATAAGTTTCGCAAATATAACATTTTTTTCTAGTACACATAGAGGTGAGCTCTTTGAAATAAAATAGATGTTGTCAAACATAGATCCAAAAAGATCCGATGTAATACGGAAATACGATTTTTTTCCTTTTATGCACGAAAAATAAATTTACCCTTTCCAAAAATATTTATACTATATAAAACAATTGATAAAAGAACGAATCATTTCGTTTCATTGACGAAAAATGTTTTAGACATCGATGATAACTTTTATGCACCGTACGGGCCAATCAACGTCAGATTTACAAATAAAATTTTAGTTCATTCCGAATTTCTTTCTTGCATTCTTCAGCTAAAAATATTTGACAGGTATTTTTGTTATGGCTGAATATAATATTTACTTCAAGGTATGAGCTATCAACTTTTGAAGTTAGAAAAATTGAACATTTTTCAATCGCTGGTAGCTCGTAAAGTATTTGATGCATGGAAAAAATATTAAATATAAAAAGTTGCAGTTTCGCATGAGCTTGCCGGAAAAATTGAGATTATTTTTAAAGTTGGATCAAATTTTTTGCTTTTTTTTTTTCTTCAAATAATAAAAATCATGTTAGAAATATTGTGTAAAATTTTTGCTGTGGATCTCAAAATGTTTGGCGAGAAATTACAAATGTAACGTTAAAAAGAGCAATTTTACATTAAACGCCATGTTTTGGGCCAGCTTTAATTGAAATATCTCGTAAAGTAATAATGTTCTCAATATAATTATAAATATTATCATTGAATAAAAAACTTATTAGTCCAAGCTTGTTTTTTCGATATGTTTCTATCATTTGCAGAATTCATAACATAAATAACAAAAAAACTATATCAGATTCATACTATGTTGCGTTTCGGCTTCGCCTCATCAGAAACCGACACTAACACATTGTCGGAATAGATTAGCGCCGGCTTGACGCAAATCCCTTAAAACTAAAACACACTATGTGTTTCAATCAAACGACTGATCAAACGTGATGTCCCGTTCGAACAGAAGTTCTGTTTATGCCGATGAGACACAAGTGAAGCCGAAACTTGTCTTGGCTTAGCAGGCCTATGCGAAAGCACTATGCTATATTTCACCCTAAGGAGGAAAATTTGGTAAAAACCAAAATTTCTCACTAGGGTGAAAATTTGTTGGTAAAAACCAGTCTTTGTACTTTGTGTTTCACCCTAGTGAGAAATTTTGGTTTTTACCAAATTTTCCTCCTTAGGGTGAAATATAGCATAGTATATCAGATTTTTATTGGTGGATTCATTCGAAAACGCACTTTTTATTATTAATAAATTTTTCGTACAACTAAGAGTTTCCTAGTTATCAGTGCACAGTGGTCCAGATCGCTAATTTAGGAGGAATTTTTACTTTCTGACAAACCTGTATAATTTAGCCGTATCATGTCTTAGGATGAATTTGTGTACTTTAGAAGATGCTTCTTTTTATTGGAATAGTTATTAGGGTGGTTCTAATTTATCTAAAATACGAAAATAAACTTTTTACTGATGAAAGATAGAGCTCCACAGTCTTCCACAAAGTTGTAAAGTAACTTATTTTGAATAAATTTGTTGAACATATTAAAGCTCTATCTCTTTTAGTTTTTGTTATACAAGAAATTTAAAAAAAAAGATTAGGGTGTTCCTGAAAAAAACGTTTTTTTTAGTATAACTTTCGTATCTTTTACTTTTTGTTAACACAACCTTTGAACAGCTTATTGAAAACTTCAAGCCGAGTATTTTTCTCCAAGACACCGAAGGTCTAACTTTTTTCTTTAAAAAGTTATGGACACTTTTCGTTAAAAAAATAGCCTATTTCAAGGCTCAATATCGCTGATGCGGGCACCTCAAATTGAATTCTGTTTCCACCACATGAAAGACCATACTTATTAGTATATTTGAGCAAAAATTGGCGAATACGATATTTTTTTAAAATTTGCAATTTAGATTTAAAGTTTGTAGTTTTGCAGGTTCAACGCATTAAAGCATTTACACACATATCGTTGTATTATGAAAAAAGCAACTTTCAAATATCATTCTCTCATCGCAGCAAGCTTTGCATAAGTGAAACGACTGTCAAAAAAGGTTTCTGATTTTATTCGTTTTAAATAAAACTAGTAAATATGGATATTAGTCGAAGAGAGTTGGCGAATTTGCTTATTGCTGGTAAAAAGACAGATGAACTGCTTAAGTTCATTACAAGTAGTAATCCAAATGTAAAATTGAGACTTGTTAGTGCTCGGAAGAAAATAAAAATCTTCATGTTGGAATTTAGAAGGTTGTGGATTCGGAGTAAGCGCACGCAAATTCGGTTTGAGCTGGAAAATTTTGTGTGGCTTGAAGGAAAGCTAAGATTCGAAGTCGAAGGTAAAGGTAAAGGCCGAAAGAGGAAACCATTTTCCGAAATATGTCGCAGAGCCAAAATAAAAAGATTAGGAAAGTTGCGCGATAAGTATTCCACGGAAGAACTTGGTTTAGCGTCAGCCGTCAACGCTAATTCTACTGGTTTCCGTTTAGTTGGCAGACAAATCGAACGATTGTCGAAAAGTCCCGTCAGATCTACCGTAGAGAATTTAGGATCTATGGCTGTCCCGATTGCAGAAGCGTTTACTGCGGAGGAGGCACTTAGATTTATTTGTGAAAATGATTTTTCTAAGGCGCAGTACCAAAACATACGCAGCTCAGTTATGCAGAAGGGTTTGGACATTTAACCCGCGTATATTAAAATAGTAGAAGAAAAGAAACTATGCTATCCGATCGGTATGTACTATTCTCAAAGATTCGTCCCTGAATCAACAATTTTTTTCAGGAATTTCTGTTCAGCCTTCTTGTGCGTATGTTCCCCTTCAAGCTCTTGTTAACCATACCGTGGAACGACTCATCTCGTTTCTGAATATTGGAGTTCTACCACTGCATCCTGAGGATAATACGTTTGTTATCTTTAAGTGGGGCTGCGATGGAAGCAGCAACCATTCCCGGTAGGCTACATTATTTTTCTTCTAAACTTTGACTGACAGTCTGTCTTTTTACCAGCAATAAGCAAATTCGCCAACTCTCTTCGACTAATATCCATATTTACTAGTTTTATTTAAAACGAATAAAATCAGAAACCTTTTTTGACAGTCGTTTCACTTATGCAAAGCTTGCTGCGATGAGAGAATGATATTTGAAAGTGGCTTTTTTCATAATACAACGATATGTGTGTAAATGCTTTAATGCGTTGAACCTGCAAAACTACAAACTTTAAATCTAAATTGCAAATTTTAAAAAAATATCGTATTCGCCAATTTTTGCTCAAATATACTAATAAGTATGGTCTTTCATGTGGTGGAAACAGAATTCAATTTGAGGTGCCCGCATCAGCGATATTGAGCCTTGAAATAGGCTATTTTTTTAACGAAAAGTGTCCATAACTTTTTAAAGAAAAAAGTTAGACCTTCGGTGTCTTGGAGAAAAATACTCGGCTTGAAGTTTTCAATAAGCTGTTCAAAGGTTGTGTTAACAAAAAGTAAAAGATACGAAAGTTATACTAAAAAAAAACGTTTTTTTCAGGAACACCCTAATCTTTTTTTTTAAATTTCTTGTATAACAAAAACTAAAAGAGATAGAGCTTTAATATGTTCAACAAATTTATTCAAAATAAGTTACTTTACAACTTTGTGGAAGACTGTGGAGCTCTATCTTTCATCAGTAAAAAGTTTATTTTCGTATTTTAGATAAATTAGAACCACCCTAATAACTATTCCAATAAAAAGAAGCATCTTCTAAAGTACACAAATTCATCCTAAGACATGATACGGCTAAATTATACAGGTTTGTCAGAAAGTAAAAATTCCTCCTAAATTAGCGATCTGGACCACTGTGCAGTGGTTGAAAAATGGTCCAATTCATAAAATTCAAAAACTCAAAACTTGAAAAAAATCTATCGTGTTCAGCCAAAACAAAAAATAGATGTCAATTATTTTGTGCTAAGAATGCAAGAAAATTTTTTGGTAGGAATTAAAATTGTGGTTGTAAATTTCACATGGAATAACCCGTACATTAAATATGTAAAACTACTCAACTTTTCGTTCATCAAGATGCCATTAGACAAAACGAACTATTTACAATGCACGAAAATGCTTCTTGCAGAAAACGTCTAATGATTTTGTTCATATCGTATGATAATTTTATTTCCACCTAAGAATTTTTTTCAGTGTAAACAAAATTGTAGTTTGTTTTGTTTTTTTTTTCCCATGAGCGTCAAATTCACAGAATATAAATAGTGATAGTGGTAAATAAATTGACCCACGCATGTTCATAATTTGTTCAAGTCATTCTACCTCACCACCTTTTTCAGTGCTTGGGCATTATTTTAGTTTGATATAACTGTATTCTTGAACTTCTTGCCACAAAATTTTAATATATCTCGCTGTTTAAGTTGATGCACCAAAATCAAAATGCCTAGCTGGTAGTGTGTCTTATTCGGACCTTAGTCGCATGATGGAATGTATTATCTGCAGAATGAGTTATTCATAATTATTCTTAGATTAAAGACCATATTTAATATCTAAATAATTGTTTAAAACAACACAACTTCGGAACCGTTTTTTCTCAAATCTTTTGGAAAATAATCATAGCGAGCATTGCATTGATATTTTTGGTTTTCTGGGTTTTTTTTCAGGAAACTGATAGCTTCCAAAAGTAACAATTTTTTTCAGCAATTGATGACGCAAAAATTTAAAAGCTTAAAATTTGTTAAAATAGTGATTTTTAGTTGAAATAGTCAAGACAAAAATGCGTTTTCGTGCTTGCGGGGTTGTTCGTGTACTTGTTAGTTAATTATTCTGTTATAGCACACAGAGATAGGGAGAACACAATCAAAATGAAGTTTTTCCAGAAATTGCAGATGGCATAATTTCTATCGGTTGATGTATTCAAATTTGTTAGTAATTCAATTTGATTCAAATTTCTTTGCTATATAAGATAATATTCTGTATTTTCATGCATTTAATACAAATGACGATATAACAACTAATTCTGTTGGTGTATAAAACGTACATTATGGCATTGAATTCAAGGCTATATTGTGATATTGAAAACAATTGAGGTATAGTCGGGAACAAATGCATCAAAAGTTTAACGACATTCAATTAGCTAGAGATTACTGGGTAGGGAAAGTTATGAAACTTAGAGCCATAGTACTCAAGTGAGAGCAAGGATGTGAAGTAAACAGATCAGAAAACTAGAAGTGGCAGGGTCATTAGATCAGGCTTAATATCGTACGGGCTTAATCTTTGTCTTCTGTTAATGAGGGTCGAGCTTAGGCAGAATCAATTAGAATATAAAATTGTTTAAATCACCACTTTGAAATCAAGAATGATTGTGATTCTATGCATCTATTAAATAGCGATTAGACAAGTCAAGGTGTCTTCACTTTGTTCCAACACTTTTTATTATTACTTGATATAAGATAATTTATTATCAATATTTAGAATTACTTTTTCCAAAAAAGTATGTTCTTGATGGAGCGTACGTAGGAGCTTTTTACACTTTTTGGTAATTTTATATCCTCTAAGTATTCCGAAATAAAAACACAAATCATAATCTCGAACGACAGTCGACAGCAATAAAACTATCGAGCAAATACGTTCGACTCGAGTCGCTTTCGAGTTCGATTGCTATGGTTCCATAATGCCAACATTTCTCGATAATCTAATACGTCTTCGAGCTAACTCGAACGAAAATTTACTTTCGAGCTCCGTTTGAAATACATAATGCGAAACAAGGTCGAGTCGATAGAATTTTGATCGAATCGAGATGCGTAATGCCACCCCAGGGTCTAGTAGAAAGGTGTACAAAGTGGCCAATTGTTTTCAGGACGAATACGGGGCTGAAGAAACTTATTGACGACGTACTTTTCCCAAATATTTGTACAACTTGTGTAAGACTGAAAAACTTTTCCTAAGGTTTTAGGCTCGTTAAAAAGTCGAAAAGAACAAATGGCTATCAGGATAAATTGGCTCACATAGCACATTCCCCACTTATTTCGAAGATTAGGTAGAACGACTTTAAACTTTTATGAGTGTTTGGAACAATATGAATGTACAATATGGGTATTTTGGAATAAAAATGTCAGCTATTTGGTAAAGTTGGACACTCCGGGACGTTTTACCATGCAGGACAATACTTTGCAATCTGGGACTGTCCCACTTATTCCGGGAGGTCGGGTCACTTTAGTGTAGTGAGCGTTGTAAGCTAATTAAAACCCATTTATTACATGCAACTTAGGGTGCTGTTTACTTTTTTTTAGTTTGTGAGTTTTTGCAATCTTCAAATTTTGTTGGAAATGTATTTTCAACATATTCAATATAATTTTTCGTTAATGAATCCGTCAACTGTATGTACATTCATATAGATATTATTGTGTTGCTTCGTAAAAATAACATCAAAACAGCCATGAAAAAATTGAATTTGCCGTATTTGGATAGAGACTAGTCAAAATTTTGCTTCCTGTGTAATACCCAAAATAAACACCCAAAGCTAGGTAGTAATGCTATTACAGTAATAAGAAAAAATGCTCTAAAAGCAAGACAGTAAATACTAAAAAGGTCACAAAAAACAATCCCTAAACATTCAAATCCTTACTGTGTCGCACCCATGTGGAATATGAGATCCTTCAAGTTTCAGCGATTCTTCTATAATACATATTAACATTTCGATTCTTCTACTAATTTACAGCATTTCGCTTGTCGCTGTGTAGCGCATCTTGTAAAGCAAAGAAGAGAGATAAGTTTCGTATTTCACTACATAAAACATTTTGTATTTGAAGATTTAAAACACAGACAATAATCTGAATCAGGATGGTTGTGGGGTATTTCGAGTGTTGAGTTGGAATCCCTTTCCATACCGAACGTCAACAACAAGGTAGCGACTGCACAAAATATGAACAGTAGATATGGGTAAAACGATTCAGTTTGGAGAGTGAGTCGTGTCCGATTCACTCACTAAACGGCATCGATTCAGCGATTCCTTTCAGAACTTTGCAAAATGTTTGAGATGAAACGGGAAAAATGTATGTATTAGGCGTTTAGGGGGTGGGCCCACTTAGAATACTCGGTTGTATTAATGCCTTGTTCAATGTTCATGCAATGACGAAGAAGACGATTCGCAGGACTCTGATGATTTTTGAGCATGTTGGACTATAATATTTCAAACGTTTATTAATTTCGCATGATTGATCATTTCTCATGCTTCATAATACAAATAATTTATTGAAACGCTAGTCTATTTTACTCCACATTATTCCAAGGATCCCTTTATATCGCCCTATGATTTATATATGTATCAATAGGGCATTTCTTGCTGAACAACAAATAAATAAATTTAGCTGGCACTGCCAGCTACTCTACAAACCGTTGCCCCTTAAAGTTAGCCCAAAATAACCAAAAAATCCTAAAAATGGAGAGATAGCGAGTTGGTCTATTCTGCAAAAAGGTGTGTTTTGAAAGCATCTAAAACTTTCTACAACATCGAAAAACTGTAACAAATCAAATAAAACAGTTACAGCAAAAAACACTTTTTAGGGGGGTATGCCGACATGTACTTCAATTTTTTCGCTTAACAGATAGCCATTTCGCTACTTCAACAAAGTTTCATAAAATCATTTCTTCTACGAACTTTCCATATATGACTATCAATTTGGGCAACAACTTGTAAAGTTTTATTTTTATTTGCGAATATACCCCTTTAAATTAAAATTTTGTAACATTATACTACTAAAAAAATAAAGAAACATTTCCGAAGACATCAAAGTGCCATAACCAATAGTTTCGTCTTAAATATTCCAATGTTCGCCTTTTTTGATTCCGTTTTACTGTGGGGGGGGGGGGGGGTGGCTAAGGGTTTCAGCATGAAGAAAACACTTTATTTACGATTTTTTGTAGCAAATTGATTAAAACTTCTGTACATTATAATGTATCATTTAAATAACATTATGTAATATTTCTATGCAAATATATCGACAAGCGACTCTGTGATGAAACTTTTTGTAGAATACCTCTGGAAAAACACGGTTTGCGGTGTTAACTGTCATTCAATATGGATGAGATATCTAACCCCTACGTTGAGTTTTCGAGATAATTTTTCAATTAAGGGAGTTAAATGAGTAAAATCATTTAAAATAAAAATTTCTATTTTTCACGAAAAATTCCGCTTATTTCAAGATTGGTTTCTACCTCGATTTTATAACTATTATTAAATTTAAATCAGTTATGAGTTGATAATTTATTCCGTGTAGACAAACAAAGCTTATGTGATGATTCGTAGCTCTTTAAAAAAGAATCGCGATACATTCGCACTTTCTGAAGAGTCGATTCTTTTGATCGATTTGCGATTCATTCGCCCATCTCTAATGAACAGTCCCGGGATGAGTTAGATCCGGGAACTGGTCCGGATCTGGGAACTGGTCTGGATCCGAGATCTGGACCTGATCAAGACTGAACTAATTCCATGGACCCGGATACGTGGTCTCTTCTGGATTAAAGATCTGGGCCTAAATCGAAAACAGGCATTTAGAACCCAAGGCGAGAGATTAACTTAGCTTAGCTTAGTTGACCGCCCGTGAGTTTCCCGTGATTGATCAAAGCCTGTTGAAATTACATATTGAACCAATTGTATGATACTTGAGAGTAGTACATCATACACAACGTGCACCCTAAAGAGATAGGGTTACCACCTCTGAAGAGACCTTGATCCGGAGATTTTCATGGTCCTGGGAGGTGGTGGATTTGAGTGGAACTAGACAGAAATTGGAATCAAAGCGATTGCTCGGCATTTTAGAGCACTTTAATAGCATTTATTACAACGTTAAAGCTGTAAAATTTTCACGTTTGAGAAAGTTTTTGTCGGTTTAATCTGGTGTAGTATTTCACTTCCCCAACTAAGTGCCAAGAATACAAAAGCACCAGCTACTCTTACTGTGGAGGATAGGTCGAACGAGCATTGCTCTCGGCCATAGCTAACAGGAAAACGAGAACAAAGGAGGCAGGGTTGCGGCATCACATGGGAAGCACTATATGGTGTCGGTTGTTCATCACCAGAGGTCGCAACAAAGCACAGTGGATCCACTCCATACAAAAGCAGGACAAAACCTCAAAAGTAGTTTAAAATGTCTGAAAACATCATCTAAGGGTAATTTTGGTAAACTGAACCCGATTTTGATTAAATTAGGACGTTAAAGTGAAAATTAGGGGTTGTTCTAAAAGTTTTTTTTTTTTAATTTCGTAAAAGTGAATTTTATTAACTTCTCAAAACAGATACTTTGTAAGTGAACAGAAACATTTTGATTTTCTAGGGTAGTCCTTAGTAACAAGTTAGCTAGGGTGGTTCCAATTTATCGAAATCTGGTGAATAAAAAATGATGTAGTTTTATACATATGTTTTTAGATCTTCAGTCCTATCGGAATACCATCGTAGAAAAAATCACCCCTTCATAGCTCTTTAAGAGATAATACTCACGTACTAATTTATGAACTTATGCGTTTAGAATAATTATAAAAGATAGCATATCTTAAGGTGTTTGAAAGAATGCCTTAAATTTTTGTTTTATTGGTTTATTTATGTATAGTTATCGCCAAAGCTATTAAAAGATGACAGGTTTATTTGATTTTAATGAAGATCTCAAATCATGCCCTACTATGCTCTATTCACAGTTTCTCATACGATGCATACTGCAGCCAAGGCGCTCAATACTTTTCCATTGATTTTCAATTCCAATGATGATATAAATATCTCTCCTTGTGGGTACTGACTTGGATTTTTGTACGAAAACATTCTGAGCATACTTTGCACTGTATGTGTATGCTTTGAAATAGAGGCGTGAGCGTTTTTGAATGAAACTCTCATCTATTTGGAAGTGAATTATTGAGGGAGATTTTGAATTTGATTGTGATAGATTCAATAGGGAGTTTGCCCTTGAAAATAAATGTTGCATTACTGGCCAATAACTAAAAATCGGGTAAACAAGAACACTTCCCACACTCACGTGTTTACCTTACATCGGTCACCAGTAAAGCCAACAACCAATACCTGCTAAATAAATAGTATTCATGGAAAGATATAATAATAGCTGCAGTTATTTGTTATTTATTTGAATTTTTCTAAACTTCAGATAACTGTGAAAATGTAGAAACACGAGTCATAGTTGCAAGAAGGTTAAGGCGTACTTATATTTGTATCATATATATTTCCCCAAACCCTGAATTTGCAAGCAGCGTTCAGAAAAAGAAATCCACCGGTGAATAATAAAGCAAAACTTCATGAAATCAAAAAATACCATGCGTCTACATGAAAAACTAATTTTACGAATGTCCAAATATCAACCTTCGGCGCAAAACGGCGCACTATGATTTTTGAAACTAGGTATAATTCTACGTCAGTTGTACTAGATGAGGTCCTTCAACACGCTTTTACCGATAAAGAGATGGCACTCAGAATGTAAATAAGTCCGCGTTAAACAACATAGTTATATCGATTTTATTGGTAACTTTTGAAATACTCATTATTTCTCAAATCGAAATACACCATTGAATTTCTGAGATTAGAAACGCGGCGTTACGCCTATATGTGTTGTTAAATTATCATTGTAGTACTTACTAAAGCGAGATGAATTAGAATGAACAAAAACTTTTTGTCACTCAAATTCTTGCAGATTTTGAAGACCTTGCACGGTTCAAAAAATGTAGCTTTTATATTTTTCAATCGATTAATTCAAAAATTTGGCGAATACAGTTTTGGGTAATGTACATTTAGAAAAAAATGTAAAAAGTGTGAAAATCGACAATAAATTTTGCAGGTTTTGACCGGCCCGGCCCCACTGTGCAAAGGGGCAAAACTCACCTTAGCCAACAGTTAAGGGTCGCTGCAGGAGCAACAACACCCGAATATCTCGTTTGATGCAGCTGGTGATAAGCAGTACTAACAGTACAGTGATTTGGTAAAATAGCAGCAAAATAACTTTTTTACATTGTTTTGAGGTACTTAGTGGGATGCAACATTTCAATTGCAGCATAAAGCGAAATATTACTTTCCTTAATTTGTAGTAAATTTGATTTGTTTTTCATTTTCATTGCTTTGTGAAAGAACTCAGCAATATTTAGTGAACTCATCTTCGCCACCTTGAAACGAAGGGTTAGTCGGGTAAAATAAATCTGAACCAGAGCAATAGCCTCAGCCTTTTGTAATATTTTGTAGAGAATCAATTAATTCCGAAGAAATTGAAATTATACTGCTTCCCACCAAACCCGGAGAAATTGATGTAAAACCCGGAGATCGCTCCCGAAAACCGAAGCCTCCGGGTCACACCCGGAGAGTTGGCGACACTACTGGGCAATAAATGTAAAAGTAATGGATATATCATATGTAAGAGTGAGATAATAAACCAACAGTGTTAACAGCGGCATGCACCCTTAAGTAGTTATAATCTCTTTGTTGAACTGCTCATAAACAGAAACTTCGACTGGAACAGCACATTTAAAGCGTTGAGAAGAGAACTGTCAATGTCAAATATTTATAGGTAAAACATTTGTTCCACTAAAAGGCATTGTTATCAGTCAGTCTACCGCTCCAAGTAATTCCGGTTACTTTAAAATATGAGTGTTTTTCTCCGATCTGGCGTTTTTATCTCTTTTACTATACTTATGCCGTTTTTGCTTGAAGCGAAAATGAGTCAGTTTCTAACCCCAACTGCTGTCAAAATGTATGAACTGACAGCAGTTGGGGTTAGAACCTGACTCAGTTTCGAGTTCAAGCAAAAACGCCATTGGTCTTGGTGAGAATGCGATACTTAATCCGCCCTTTTTGATCGTGCATAACAAATGGAAGAGCCGTATTAATCTTCACACATCTCTAGCCGCCTTTTCAATTCTTATCCACACGAAAGAGCCAATGATGGACGGGAATCCCCAGTTATATAGCTTAATTAATCACACCTTCAACCTGCCTTCGCGGAGCTTATATCAGAAACGACGTGTTTACGTGTAAGGGGGATTCGATTCTCAGAATGTCATTTCGTGATTCCCTCCATACGGCGTTGGAAGCTTAGATGTATCTAGAAGAGCTTATCTGCTTTGGCTCTTGGATGATATCTAATTAAGCAGTGATGTAATGTGTACTGACATTTGAAATAATAGTTTTAGATTGAGAACATCAGTTAAGATAAATACTATTCATATTGTAGGACTTTGGGAAAAGAAAAAGATCCACTGCAAATGTGGGAAATTTGATTACTCAGTGGCACTACATGGAAGATACAGTCACTTATATCACAGATCTACCAGACATGACACTTGGGGTCAAAAACGGCATTTTCAAACGTTAATTTATCATGTTTATTGCCTCACGTGCTCACCGCAAGAGACGCGCAATCATATGAGATGATTGACACACACTATTGAGCGCCTTCGGTTAAGGTTATTGTGCCAAATGAATAGAAACAAGATCAAAACTGGGGTTCTACAATCGCTTTTTATAACCGTTCGTGTTGAAATCAATACTCTAAGTGAGTATGACTAAAACGAGATGTCAATTTTTGAGAAGATAGTTTGGGTAGTTATGCTTGGAGAGAGTAGGGTACCCAACCTAATTTGGACCCCTTCATATTTCGGACCCTGTTAATAAATTTGCCTCCTTTGAACTTTGAACTGATGACTACGTTTTTTCAATAAACAATTCTTAGTGTCATGTCTCGTAGGTCTGTGATTATACCTTCTGAATCTAGGGTGACATTGCGCATCTCGATCGAAAGGTTAACTTATACAAGCTTGTATGAAAAAGTCTCGATTTGGTTGCATAATATGACTCCTAATCTCTGATGCAGCGTTTTCTCTGATTTTTACTATCGTAGGCGTTGTACTCATTATTCTGTGGCTATTATATACCATTTAGACACTGAGAACAAACTCTCCATCTAGAGCTTTTTACTTGTGTGAAAAATGGGAACCTATTCAAAGGCAATTGGTTCATTACACGAAGAATAAAATTCTTCTTTTATTTCATAAACTGATAAACTCATCTTTCTAACTATAGCATTAGATAATTTCAACCCATCAAACTTCAGGATAATTTTTAATTGATTTTCTACGAACCTGTAAATCGTTTGACACTATGGGCCTATTCCTTAACAGTGAATTTAACCACATGGGCTAGCATGTTTGACAGTTATCTTAGTAAAAAATAGGGATCAAGGTAGTTCAATGGAAGGTGTGTCGTAATAATCCAATTTCATCAATTTTTTTATTTGTTATTATGCGTACAAAAAAGTGAGAAAAAATCGTATCGGATATCTTTGACGTCAGCTTCATCGGAAAATATAAAAACATCACATGGCTTAATACCACCAGGTACGCTACTGTGTAGTAGGTGAGTGGGACTGAATTGACATAGAGCTTTTAAAATGGCCGGCCTAGTTATGTATTTAGTTGGGATAGGCGGATACAGCAGCGCTAGTGTTTTAAGTTTCAGAATATGGCTGTTTAACATGTCATGTCTGTAGGTTCCCTTTAATTTGTTTTTTGCTTTTAAAAACTTCAAAACCCATTTTATGCTATGTATACAAATTAAGTACTGTTTTATAGGTAAATTGATAGCGCAGAGACTGAACTAAAACAATTATTAAAAAAAATAATTTTACAATGTTATTCACGCATTTACTGCTAAAAAAGTCCAAAAATCGAGTGTTTTATTAAAAGATGACTAGAATATTTTGAATTTCATCTTTTAATCACTAATAGTCTATCTATTAGTTCATTATTCCTTATTCGGAATTCTTTTACGCACAGCATAAAAGAATTCCGAATAAGGAAGAGTTTTTCACTTTTTTGTTTCAGGTAGGGCTAAATCATTAAAAAACTTGAGTTGTTGAGTAAATAGATCTTCAAAAAGGCACAAAAGAATTTTGTTTCTCTTGTAATTTTGAAGTTCAAAAAAAATCCCAAAAAACACCTTTTCCATGAGCCACTCATGAGGAGGTCCTCTTGACGTATACTTTCCAAATGTTTACACAATATTTATAAATTTATTTATTCGAACTTGGATGTCTATTCTCTGTGATTTAGGTATGCAAACTAATAAACAGAAATGGTGAGTTTACATCCCCAGCAACAGTCTTTCGTTTCTTTGAGGTTCTACCAATCGACCGAATAAAATTTGAACAAAATCTAATTGGATATAGAATGTATACTAATTTAAATCAATCATATTATACTTGCTAACTATTATCAAAATAAACCTACGTAGACTGATTGGGTGTGCGTAATCCATTTCGATAATGTTTACACTTTAGGCGTGAATTATCAATGTCTATAAAAGGAAGAGATCAGATATTGGGCGAAAATATTTGGCATTCTAATTATCTCTGTA
The DNA here is from genome assembly GCF_030247195.1 of Topomyia yanbarensis. Taxonomy (NCBI): domain Eukaryota; kingdom Metazoa; phylum Arthropoda; class Insecta; order Diptera; family Culicidae; genus Topomyia; species Topomyia yanbarensis. The sequence goes on from NC_080670.1 coordinate 146,655,363, forward strand.
TGCTCAGGTTGTGGTTCATTTCGAATTCCTTCATGATTGATCTATTTTCGGTGTTTGTGTATTTATACATGTTTGTATGACGAGTTAGTTTAATTTGAACTGAAATCACTCTACTTATCGACGAACAAGCGATATTTCTTTTATGTAATATCAGTGATTGTTGTTTCCAAAATCTAATGTTTGTATTATTGGTATATCGATAGCAGTATTTTTTTGAATTTCTGTTTTTCACGTATCGAATGAATTCTATTTAAATTGAAGGGGTACAAATTATTCCAAGATTGCTTTGCTCGAGTTTACTTCTAGGAGAGACCAAAGTGGATTGGATAGAAGTGAAGGTGCTCTGTCAAGTTCTTTTTCGTCGGTAGGAAGAGAATTCGTAGTTCTATATCAAGCGGGTTTCGCTGGTACATATTCGTGATGCGGCAAGTCCTACTGCAGAGCCGAGAATATAACGACCACCCCGATCAGAAACACATAACAGCAAGATTTCAAAAATGTATCTCGCGTTTTTATAATTTTCTGTTATTTTAACTACCAACGAGACCAAATTGGGAACACATCTTACTATTAAAATTGCATTCTGTTATAATCTTGTTATTGTATTCTGATCGGGTCGTCATCTGTTTGTAGATTTCAAATCTACCTACGACACAATTGATCGAAATTATGATATCATCTATGGTATATAATGTACGAATACAGGTTTCCGGACAAACAAACACGAGTGATCCAAACGATACTGGATCGAATGATGTGTTATGCCCGACTATCAGAAACACTCGATTCCCTTCGAATCTCTAAAAGCGTTGTAGTAGGCAAAATTGCTTTGGAAGGTGTGATAAGACAAGCGAAGAATCACACGAGTGGTATGTATTTCCCAAGGTTTGTTCGGTTTTTAATCTTCGCCGACTACGTTGATACGTAACTTCGAGATGATTTATACAACCGACTGAAGGGAAGCGAGGCAGATTGGACTGGTAGGAAATGTGTGACGTCCCACTAATTAAATTATACCGTGCTATATAAAGTTCGACTGTACTCAATCGAACTTTATTCGCACAGCACACCGGTGACCAACTCGAGCGGTCGATCACCGAGGTCTATTGTCGACGCTGCACATTTGATGACGTGCAAGGCACATGGATACGGCGCAGCAAATTGTCACTCCAGGCGTCTAACGCTATGACCCTATGTACTATGTATCGATGTATGCATGGCAATCGTCATGCATATAAAAACTAAATCTTGAATAAAATAATTCATTCTAAGTAAGACAAACTTACATGGCAGACCGTGGCTCGTATCCGAGCAGTGATTACCAGCGGCACGAACCCGCACTTGTACTGTAGATCCGCGAATCCTAACAGCTCGTTCCGTTCTCGCGTGTGTTAAGTGAAAATGGAGATCTAAAGACCCAACTGATTAGTAGTGATCGCACAGCAACTGCCAATAACTCCAGAAGAACTTATACAAATAAAAGTGAGGAGTGCCAGTGGTGGAAAATTCGTCCAGTGTGCTAAGAAAAGTAACCAAAAGAATGAGAACTAGCCAAATTGTGAGATACGCCATTCCGTTAAACTACGACCAAGTGAATTAAGTGACCTGATGCTAAGTTACGACCAAGTCAACGAACCTTACTATTATCGAGAATGAGTACGTGACTATTAAGCATTAGCCAAGTTAACCGAGATTCAGCCGTCCGACCGCTACCCACTCAACCAGTGACAGTTAAAAAAATGGGGTCGCGTACAAGTAAAAATCCTACGGTAAGCGGAGATCCGCAAATAAATATAATAAATACGTTAGAGCAGCACGCGGTGTGGCAAGATGGCCAGGAGACTAAATATTGGATATTACTAACTATATGCAGTATACAATTAGCTTTTGTAATATACCAAGCCTACACAAAGTATGTGAAAAAACAAGCTTTCAAAAAGGCGAGGAAATCGCTCGTCAACCTAAACCAGGTCTAACTCTTTAGGAATGGATAAATACGAACAATTAAAAATATTGAACACGAACATAAAAAAGTCTCAATATAACAAAATCACCAATGAAACACTCCAAACTAAACTAGAATTGAGCGAAAAACTTAAAACTTCAGTAGAGGAATACTTAGAAGAAAATTACGACCTGATAGAACCGCAAACATTCGCTAAAATCGCGAAAAATACACGTGAATGGAATAGAGAAATAAAAGAGATTCTCACACGAAAATTTAAAGACAACAAACCAAAAGACGAACTAAAGATGGTGTCTGTATTGGAAGTTATTAAAACAGCCTCATCGTTAATCCCTGAGTACGATGGCAGTGCTGATAAATTAAATGCAACAGTAGCGGCTATAAAAGCCCTATCGCCTATCATTAACAACGATAATCGCGCCGCTGCGATTAATGTGATTTTATCGAAATTCTCGAATAAAGCTATAGCAGCCGTCGGAGAAAACCCGGAAACTCTAGACGTTATAATAGAAAAACTTAATGAAAAATGCAGAAAGCAACAACAGCCTGAGGTTGTCCAAGCAAAATTAAATGCTTTGAGACAGACAAGTGACCTCAATAAATTCACTGACCAAGTCGAGAAATTAACACTAGACTTGCAGAAGTGCTATTTGGCTGAAAACATCCCCTTGGATGCAGCCGTTAGATTTGCAACAAAAGCAGGCATTAAAGCTTTGGCCAATGGAGTTCGAGATTCTGAAACCAGACTTCTGATAAAGGCAGGCAAATTTGAAAACTTGGATGCTGCCATTGGAAAAGTGCATGAGAATCAGCACGAGACTGAAGTCAGTGTATTGTACTTTAAAAACCACAATCAAGGAAATCCAAGAGGTAGAAATAACTACCGAGGCCGATCGAACAGAGGACAAGTCAACTCTTCCAGAGGCCGATCTAATATTTATAGTGGATATCAAAACCGCCCTTTCAATCAAAATAACTACAATTATCGGGGACACCAAAATGGAAATAGAGGCCGCGGAATCCAGAATCACCGCGGACAAAGTTACACACGGGGTGGAAATACTCGTCAACATAATCAAATATTTTACAACGATGCGGAAAACTGGCAAGGCCCTCAACAGCCACAGCAGCAGCAGCAGCAGAATCAACATGCTCAGCATGTTGGGGGTATAAGCAACCCGCAAGAACAACAACAGCAAACACAACAAGCAGTCCCATTATCCCAAATAAGGAACCATTGACCAGATACATTTTCAATATTCATACCAAACCAACTAATTTTATCAATTTAAAACCAAAAATTTCAAATTATACTTGTACATTTTTGATAGATACGGGAGCAGAGATATCGATTCTGAAACCCAATAAATTAAACCAAGACGAATTTATCACAATAACTGACAAATGCTTGATTACGGGAATAAACAATATCAAAACTGAAACTAAAGGTTCTATGACTACAGAACTGTATACTAGCGATGGTGTATCGCTATTACATAAATTTCATATAGTGAATGACGAATTTCCAATTCCGACAGATGGTATTTTAGGTCGAGACTTTCTCACCAAATATCATTGTAATATTGATTATGACACTTGGACATTAACATGCGCTACTAGCCTTGGTCCAATTGAAATAATAATTGAAGACACTTGTGAAGATACAATTGTCCTACCACCTCGCTGTGAGGTTTATAGACAAATAAATACGAAGAGCACCAAAGAAGATAACGTTTTACTGTCATGTGAAGTTCAACCCGGAGTATTTTGCGGAAACGCTATCGTTAATTCAGAACATGCAATAGCTAAATTCATTAACACAACTAATAAAGCAGTAATAATTGATAAAAATTTTACTAAACAGATAATCCCTCTACAACAATATACAATGTATACGTTCAAAGATGTTGACCAGGAAAACCGAAATACAAATCTCATGAAAGAATTAAATATTGATGGTGTAAATGCTGAAGCCAAAGGCAAATTAATAGAATTATGCAAAAAATTTAATAATATTTTCTCTTTGCAAGGTGATATGCTAACCTGCAATAACTTTTATAAACAAAATATAAATATTACCGACAACACACCAGTATACATAAAAAACTACAGAACTCCTGAAGTTCATAGAGCTGAAATAACGAAACAAGTTAATGATTTACTCGAGAAAGGAATTATTCAAGACTCCACGTCACCTTATAACACACCAATTTTGTTAGTACCGAAAAAATCCAATACTAAAGATCAAAAGCATCGTTTAGTCTGTGATTTTCGTCAACTTAACAAAAAAATTATAGCCGACAAATTTCCTCTAACTAGAATAGATGATATTCTGGACCAACTTGGGAGAGCGAAATATTTTTCGACTCTTGATTTGATGTCAGGATTTCATCAAATCGAACTAGACAAAAACTCAAAAAAGTTAACAGCCTTCTCCACACATCAAGGGCATTATGAGTTTAACAGACTTCCATTTGGACTGTCAATCTCGCCCAATAGTTTTCAAAGGATGATGACTATAGCTTTAAGCGGTCTTCCTCCGGAATGTGCTTTTCTGTACATCGATGATATTATTGTCATTGGATGTTCTATTGACCACCATTTGAAAAATTTAGAAAGAGTGTTCACCAAACTCCAACAATTTAATCTCAAGCTAAATCCTGCTAAATGTCATTTCTTCTGTGCAGATGTTACTTATTTAGGACATCATATATCCGCCGAAGGAATTCAACCTGACAAGGCAAAATTCTCCGTGATTGAAAAATATCCGGTACCCCAAAATGCGGACGAAGTACGACGTTTTGTCGCATTTTGTAATTATTACAGAAGGTTCATACCTTACTTTTCTGATATAACCGCTCCATTGAATGCAATTCTGAAAAAGAATGCAGTCTTCAAGTGGAGTGAAGAGTGTAAAAATGCGTTTGAAAAATTAAAACAAGAGCTTATGTCACCAAGAATTTTACAATTTCCGGACTTCAATAAACAATTTATTTTAAGCACAGACGCATCTAAATTAGCATGCGGAGCTGTGTTATCTCAATTACATGGCGATGCTGAACTACCTGTTGCATACGCTAGTAGAATGTTCACCAAAGGAGAAAGTAATAAGTCTACTATAGAACAAGAATTAACAGCCATCCACTGGGCAATCAAACATTTTCGACCATATTTATATGGAAGACGCTTTTTAGTGAAAACTGATCACCGACCTCTTATATATTTATTTTCGATGAAAGAACCATCCTCCAAATTAACAAGGATGAGAACGGATTTAGAAGACTTCTCATTTGATATCGAATACGTGAAAGGCAAAAATAATACGGTACCTGATGCTCTTTCACGCGTAACTATCAATTCTGAAGTACTACTTGTCCTGCCAGTTCAAACTAGGTCTAGAACTGGGAAAATCGACCAAAACAAAATAACAGTTGATAATGCTACTGAGACTGATCACCTCAGGGCTTATGAATCTGTCAACAATATAGACGCTTTCAGTTTACCAAAATTGGTCTTTGAAATGCGCCATTCGATAATATCAATAAAAATCACATCAAAAACAAAGAAAAAAGAGTTAGCATCAGTGCAACTTACTTACAAAAAAAATGTTATAGATGTCCAAAATGCGTTAAAGCAAATAAATGAAATGGCCAAGAAAATGTCAATAAAGAAACTAGCGCTAGAATTAAGCAGCATTATATTCAAAAAAATGAACGTTCAAAAATTTAAAGAAAGCTGCAACGAAACATTAAAAGACGTCTGTATAATACTATATAAAAAAGCTGCAGTGATAAAAAATAAAATAGATATTCAAAACATCATAGCTGAAAACCACAATACTCTCTTGGGAGGACATGTAGGTATAAATAAACTATTGATGAAATTACGAAGAAACTATTATTGGACGAATATGAAGTCCACAATAACCAATTATGTCAAACAATGCATTCTATGTAAACAAAATAAACACAAAATGAAAACAAGTGAAAAATTTATTCACACAACAACACCTGCTAAAGTGTTCGATTTGATATCAATCGACACGGTAGGTCCATTTACCAAAACAAATAATGGAAATCGTTATGCACTCACTTTGCAATGCGATTTATCCAAATATGTAATTATCACACCTTTAGTGGATAAGCAAGCTATAACAGTAGCGAAAGCATTCATCGAAAGTTTTGTACTTATATACGGTTGTCCATCTGCAATAAAAACAGATATGGGAACTGAGTATAAGAATGAAATTTTTGAAAATGTATGTAAAATATTAAAAATAGATCATAACTTTGCAACTGCTTACCATCCTCAAACAGTTGGTAGCTTAGAACGAAATCATCGTTTTCTTAATGAATACTTAAGACATTTCATTAATGAAGAGCGCAATGATTGGGACTCATTTATTTCATACTATGCCTTTTGTTACAATACTTCACCCCATTCAGATATAAAATTTGCTCCTTTTGAACTTGTATTTGGAAAACCAGTTAACTTTCCATTATATTTGAAAAATGCAGACACTATAGATCCAGTCTACAATCATGAACATTATTATTCGGAACTAAAATTCAAAATTCAACAAACAGTTTCCAAAGCTCGAGGATTACTAAATAAAAACAAAGTTATGAGAATAAAAGATCAAGCCGATCAAACAAATCCATTAAATGTAAAAATTAACGACAAAGTTTGGTTAAAAATAGAGAACAGAAGGAAATTAGATCCAGTATATTCAGGTCCATTTATTATAAAAAACATCCTACATCCCAACATTGTAATAGAACATTGTGAGACAAAAGAAGAACAAACTGTGCATAAAAATAGAGTGATTAAATAACCACAAATCTAATTTTATTATGATTTGATAAGACTACTGTGGTTACCTTAAATTAACAAAATTAGAATAAGCCTAACCAGCAGCATGATACTAGCTCAAAAAAACAAGAAACTGAGTGAAACGGTAAAAACATTAAGCCTGCCAATGCGTATCATTAGTGGTAAGACCTTGAAAACAACTAAAACCTACAAAATATTATATACAGAAAATCATATATTTTCATCCTCGTAAAAGGAAGGGAACGATTGCATTACTTTCAGCACTTGCCGAGAAGTGCAAAATTTAATTATTTAGAAACAAAAAAAAAGTAAAAAAAAGAAGAAAAGAAGAAAAAATGGAAAAAAAATATTATAAAACTAAGATATGATTTTATAGGCATCTGGAGTGTATAAAATGATTTCACCTGAAGTCTCATCATTTTCTGTAGGGGATAGGTGTGACGTCCCACTAATTAAATTATACCGTGCTATATAAAGTTCGACTGTACTCAATCGAACTTTATTCGCACAGCACACCGGTGACCAACTCGAGCGGTCGATCACCGAGGTCTATTGTCGACGCTGCACATTTGATGACGTGCAAGGCACATGGATACGGCGCAGCAAATTGTCACTCCAGGCGTCTAACGCTATGACCCTATGTACTATGTATCGATGTATGCATGGCAATCGTCATGCATATAAAAACTAAATCTTGAATAAAATAATTCATTCTAAGTAAGACAAACTTACAAATGCATCAAAGACAAAATACATGACGACAAAATGAAGAAATTTTACGCCTCCCATTCAAAAAATACCGATTGATAATCACGATAACGACGTGGTCGATGAGTTCGTGAATTCTGGCTTATTGTTGGCTGCCGAAAATGACACCACCTGAGAAATTGTACTCTGATAGGTAATCGTGTCCGCGGAAATCCATTCTGTCGAACAAAGTACGCTTCCACACGAAGTCAACCATCTAGAGAAATATCATTGCGGGAGCCTCTCTATCAGTGACTCATAAAAAGGCGTTGTTCGGGATTTTTTTGAACATGAAATCAACAAGACAACATATATTTATTCAACAAAAAGGTTTTTTGAATATCAAAGTAAATAAAAATGGCGGATTTATAAACAATCTCACGCAGCGGATAGCTCAAACTCCGTGAAAGATACAGCCCGTTATTTTACCTGAAACAATTCTGCTTCAGAAAATTCTTAACAAGGCTTAATTTTGTCAGCGCTTCAGAAAATAAATTTCATTAAAAATTATTGGTTGAAAAACTTTGAAAACATAGTGATCTTTTGTAGGCACTGCGGGTAAAACCGACTCCCCGTAGGGATAAAATCCACACCCCCTTTAATTTACTTTCTCTCCTCTTTTTTTATTAATAATGTGATATATACCTGAGTAATAAAGTGTGAATATGTATGATGCAAACATGTGCTTTTTGTAGCTTCATCATTTAGTGAGGGGAAGAGAGTTCGAAAGCGTAGTGTTATAAACAAGAGTATTTTATACTATAGGGTTATTTCATGATATGGGTATTTCCAAATAATCCTTACGCACATCATTGCAACCTTCAGTGTCATTTTATTTCGCAAGAGAAAATTTGCAAGAGTTGTACATTCTGTTAATAGCATTCACTTATAAGTGACATACACTTCTTAGTAAAACTACCTGGCTCAGACTTTGATTTTCGGGACTCTGATCATCAACGATCTATCGGGGTATACAGAAGATCATTGTCTCACTGGGATAAAGTTCATCTATGACAAACCAAGAGAACAGTAGAAATTCGGTTTGATGAGCTTTTTGTAGCAATAGCAAAAGCTTCAATAGAATCTGATAAGCAAATATTCCAATTTTTGATTTTTAAAGAGAAGAAATAAACACAATAAAAGTATTTCTGTGTATTTCAGCTATTACTATAGTGTGCTAATAGTGTAATTGAAGTGTCGCAAAGATCTCCAGCCTTTTGTAATGAATTGCAAGTAAACACAACCATCTTAACAGCGTGTCGGTTTTACCCTAACCAAAGGGTGTCGGTTTTACTCCCACAGCAGTTTTTTTTAAAAGCAATTAAAAATATTGAATTTCTCAAACTCGTCTTCAATGCACCCAGTTGATCGTAGCAAAGGTCGATAATAATAGGTACTGAAAAATGTGGTGAATTGAAAAGCTTATGTTCGGGTAAAACCTTAAAATCTACCAACAAATTCTAACATCCAGACGCTGCTGTCGTATGTTTTGTTTATTTTTATGACGTTCGGCGTACTAACGTAAATCCAATTTGTCTTCAAATACTCTACATAATTGTCCTAATAATAAAGTGTCATTATGAAATGAATAAAAATTTGATTTCCAGGGTGCGTTGTGGGGTGTCGGTTTTGCCCACAATTCCCCTACACAAATTTAAAACCTGCAGGCTCATCTGCAATCTCTAATATGATTAATTCGAACTTCAATGATGTATCAGCAAGTGGGCGACTTTTACTGTGTGTCTCTGTATCAATATTTTGATTATTTCCTACTAGGAATCTGGAACGTAGAATAAGTAGAGGAAAGACGAATTGTTTTGTTTGAGGAGAATGATTACTTTATGTTGGAACATTGAGGGCGGGATAGCGTCAGTCAATAACCTTGTACGCAACTCACCTGGGTTCGATTCCAAACCCTGCACAAAGAGTAAGAGCTTTTTCTAATCCGAGAAGGAGGCGAATAACCCTAAGAGCGGCATAACCTTTATACTGCCCATTAAAGCATGAGAGTCCCATATTGAAAAACACCAAGTCGAGAAAAACGCTGTTCAAGATTTACACTTTCATTGAGCCTTATGGATGAGACAACCATGTTTTGGGATTTTTTCCGATATTTTCATAAACAAAGCTGGTCTTCTTATGGTGATACAGAATACAACAGACAAATCATTTCTGACAAAAATCCATATAAGTCTCTTATGCTTTTATGGTCAGTATATTGGACACAAAAATTTTAATTCATTACATTCATAATGTTCATTATGATAATTAAATTAGCATTAAGCTTTATTAATCATTTTCGTTTTTATGAAAATATTACATTTTAAGTTGTATGATGACTTGTTCAATGTATTGCTTATTTTATCATGAGTCATGATTTAATCACGATGACTATTAATTATACTAAGGATTACGCAATTCGATATCGATTTTCCTATTTCGATAAATATTTCAAGATGGTAAAGACAGTCATGTATGTTTTCACTGAAAAAAAATTACAGCAGCGGTTTGATTTTTTTGTTTCAATGTAATACTAACAGAACTCCTAATAATCGAGTGCTTGTAGTTTTTGTGGCATATTTGACAAATCACGTGCTTCCGAGTTAACCCAACATACAATAAATTGACTTTCGGCAGCTGGCTGACCAGTGCGAATTCAACATGTTAAAATTTCTACATTTTGGATAGATCGTTTATCAAGATTAATCCAGTCTTAGTACAATTATCAATTCCATCCCAATAACTAAAACTCGTTTCCGTGAAAACATTTACCTTGATTCCAGGTAACAATCTAATATTTCGCTATACTCAAGGCAACTAAACCATCGGAGTACCAAATTCTTTCAACTCATCTTTCACGCCGCCTTGCGGTAACATAACACTAGTTTTCAAAATAAAAATAAAAATCTTAACTTCGATATTTGATTGATCTCCATTTTCCATGTAAAATCGTGTGCTGAATGCCCAAAATAATGACTCATTTTTATTTAAAAAATGAGGAAAAATTAAGAAAAAGTTAAAAAAAACTCGTAAAGAACGACAGACTCAGAACCATTAGTAGCCCCAAAACAAAATATTCAGACAATCGAAAGAGTGTTGATTTACATTTAATTTAACCTTTTCATGTCCTATTTTTTCTAGTGCATGTAGGGTTGTAAAACTACCTTTCCTTGAAAACGGTGGAGTCAAGAAATATGGAAAGCCTTTATTCATAAAGATAGGTGCTTCCCTCGCAGTGCTAGAAGGTATTAAATTTTTACCTTCCAATACAATACAATTCTCCTAGAATATTTGCATAGTCCAATTGCGTGGAAAACGTAGCCAAAAACAGTCTAAATTGACAAGCTTTATCAGTTTTCAATAATATTGAAACATAACGAAGGTATAAGAAAATTTCATTTTCCATCGTCAATGTAAACTGTCCCTGGCAGCACTGCTCCATCGGAATCCATTCAGACTAATTGCAATAACTTCAGTTGTAGAGCTGATCCTTGTAACTGTTAGTACTCAAATGAAAGGCAATAATCACATTTTCGATGCACTTTATAGATATTTGTACTTTTTACTAAACG